>NC_044582.1:19633164-19937832 GCF_901933205.1 Camarhynchus parvulus | reverse complement strand
GGTGAGGACCAATCTAGCCATCATGAGAGGGTCAGCAGTGCTTGGGCAGCACAGCCGTGCCAGGGTGCAGTGCCCTCAAGGGCAGCGGTGGGAGGGAGGGCTCTCTCCTGATGTGTGCAGGTGTGGGAGTGCAGTGTGCGAGCAGACGAGGGCTGGCGTTACCCAGGACGTGCTCTGCTCCCACCGGCACCCAGGGCAGTCTGTGTCCTCCAGCCACCCCAGCCTGCGCCCCTGCTGCACCAGAATCAGCAGTCACTACCCCTCTGTGCTGCTGTGGGAGCTCTCCCCAGAGCCTGCAGCCCCCTGGAATCCAGGGAAATTGCCTGTATGAAGAGGATGTAGGGTGAATATGCCCAGGAGGCAGAGGGAGCCAGACACAGGTGTCTGTAAACAGCCACGTGGAGCGCATCAGCAGCGAGGGAGAGAGGATGCAGTGGGGAATGTCAGGGCTCAGTTCATGGACTTCCTGGGTGATACCAGGGAAATAATTTAGCTTCTGGCTAGCCAGCTTTTAAAATGGACACAGCGATCGTGCCCTTTTTCTGCATAGCTCTCTGTGCTACGTTTCTTAGCAGAGAGAAGCCTGAGCCTGTGCTGTCATACTGGGGTGTGTCACTGCTGCTCTAGTGTAAGAATTAATTAACCTATGTTAATTAATTAATCCACATTTAGAGAACAGAGGCACACTTGGTCATTACAAATATTGCCTTCCCTTGCTAGTAAGAAGGCCGAATTTTCCTCACTCCCTTTCTGTTTTAAGCTGAAAAGTGACTGTCACGAGAAATTGTGTAGCCCCATTGTTATTTCCTCTCAGCAATGCCACATTTAATTTACAGAATTTTCAAGTCAAATGCCAAGACATTCAGAGAACTGAAAGGCAGGCTGATGCTGTGCAGCCTCCTCCATCACTGCCAGCACTTCAGCTGGTGATTCATGAGGCAAGGTAGGACTTGGCACTCTCGTGGCAGCTGCCGTGGTCTTCTGGAGTCAGCAGGGATAGAAGCTTCTTCTGGCTGGGAGTGACAACACTTATTTTTCAAATATGCAGGGAGCAGGAGATGCCATGCTGTACAGCCCTGTTGCTGATTTTCACTGTTTTTCATTAAGTTTTGGGAACTCGATGTTCTCTGTACAGAATGTGTGTATGTGATGAGGCCTGAAGGCTGGTGCCACTTGCATGAGGGTAACACAAACGCTGCTGTGCCTGTTGGATGAAGCTGTGCAGGGGTAGAGCCTCCAATCAGTCACCTTCCAGAGGGACCAGGGACAGTGAGGGTCCTGCGCCACTGAGCAGGGCTGGGGCTTTCTAGGCCGTGCCATGCCTGCCCAGCGACACAGAGCTGACTTTCCAGGAAAGCTCTGTGTGTGCAGCCTGCAAAGTGTGCAGAGATTCACAGTGCTTGACAGCTTGGGGCACCGCTGAACCACTCTGGTTTTTATTTATGATCAAGGAGAAATAATCTTCTGCCCTTAGTGTTTGAAAATGGTCTCAGTGAGTGGCCTCTTCCCTCTACAGATAAACCTGGACAGCACGATGAAGGTTATTAGCAGGAGATCCATTTCGGTGGCTTACGGAGAGCCTGTCCACCCTATCATGCAATTTGACCCTTCTGATTCCACTTACCTCTACCTGATGACCTCTTACCAGGTGAGATCTTCAGTCCTCAACAAACCAGTTATTGGAGCACAGCATGCATTTGATTTAGCTCAGAGCTGGGAGCAGAAAGGGACAATAAGGTTTTCTTCAGTGGTGAAAGCCAAGATGTTCAGGGCTTTGGCTGTCACTGCGCTTTCTGGGGAGGTGCCTATCCATTCTCCTGTGCTGGGTAATACCACCATGCAGCCCAGCTTATCAGGTCTTTGTGGTGGTCAGGTAAGAAGAAGAGTGAAAGATACTGAAATGAATTGCACTTATGGGAGTGCAGAAATAAGCACAGAAATAAGCAAAGGCTGTTCCTGTACAGAAACCCCAAAATGACAGTACATGGTTTTTAGGGAGGCTTTCAGGAGATCCTACAGACAAAAAGTCTGCTTGTCAGAAGTGGTCCCTGGGGAGGTTTCTGCTCAGTGCTTGGCAGGAGGGCTCTGCAGAGACCTGGAGAGCTGCAGCAGGTACAGACAGGCGGTCCCATCTTCATCAAGTTAACAGAGTAGGAAGATGAGAGCTGAGCGCTCCAGGCACTGAGGGTTTGTCCTGAATTACATTTTAATCTGTCAAAACAGACACACCACCCCAAATGTTACATGTTGCATTTGTATTTTCCGAGCTCTAATTCCCTGTAGATTGGTCATTATCATTTCACAGACCTCTCCCAGGAAGCCTGTTCAGCTGATGGCTCTGACTGGCTCATCTCAGCCCCTGGCTGGGCTGTGCCCTCCACTCGGGCTGATCTAGCAACTGGTGTGATGCTCGTGGTGCCTCCTCTGACTGCTCCTTTTCCAATAAATCTGATGAGTTAGTTTCTCTTTGGTGGAGAGAGCATCCTGGGAAGCTCCCCAGGAGCTTGACAGGGTTGGGGTGGGTTGCTGAGCCCTGCAGGGCTGGGGAATAGTGAGGTGCTATGAGTGAAGTGGGGCTCTGGCCAAGGAGCCTGCAGCCTGGACTGTGCTTGGCTGGTGGGAGCTCAGGACTCTTGGCACCTCACATTTTCAGTCCCCACTGTTCCAAACCACTCAGGTTTCCTTCCCAAATGTTTAGAGATCAAAGGAGGTGAGAGCAGAAACTAACACATGCTTTCCCTTCCAACTGCTCCTGCCAAGTGAGTCCCCAGAGCTACTTTGATTTTTTCACAAATCAAGGTTTCTAGAGTGGTGCTGCTTTCTGATCTTTGTGTAAACAGCCAGAGAGTGCTGGGCTGTGTCTGGAGAGGAGCTTTCTGCAGGTCTGGGTGAGAGCTTTTCACAAGAGAGGGACAGGCTATGTCCATCTGACACCTCTGAAAGGTGCAGTGTCACATTCTGTAACCTGGTCTCACATGGCTCCTGCCATGGCACCAGCCGAAAAGGAGCAGCTCAGCCCAGCCTAGCCCAGCTCAGCTCAGCTGGCTGCAAACCCTGTGGTTTCCTGAGCCCTAGGGCATCATTCCTGTCTTGGGGCTCATGCCCCTGGCTTGGACAGGCTCTGGGGGCCCCCAGTGGGCAGCAGGTGGCTTCTTGGGCTCGTCTCCATGCCAGGTGGCCATGGCACAGCTCCAGCTTCCAAGCCACGCCAGGGATTGCTCCTGGTGTGCTGGGTGCCCTTGCTCCAGGGGAAGGGTGTCTCAGCCCGAGGCGCGGGTGCCCTGTGTCCGGCTGCGGCCGTGCGGCTGCGTCCGGCCGGGCGGGGGTTCCGTGGGGCTGTGCCACGTTTGGGAGCAGCTGTGCTGTTGTTGTGCAGATGACTCGGGTGAAGGTGGCTGCCTGCAGCCAGTACTCGACGTGCGCCGAGTGCCTGGCCGCCGCTGACGCCTACTGCGGGTGGTGCACCATGGAGACCAGGTAGGAGCAGCCCCGCCGTGCCCAGGTGTGCTCAGCGTGGCCTTGGCCCTCAGCCCGGGCAAGAGTTTGTGGTGCCTTCTGCCTTTCCCCACAGTCACACTACCAGCAGTCCTTGTCCATTCCTTACAAAATACGTGCTGTTAGAAAGTATTGCATCTGGCCCAAAGGGTTGGGATGTTCTTCAGAGCCAAGGTTTCACCATAGCTGCATTGTCATGCCACAGGCAGCTGCCAGTGCAAAGAATCTCTTGCAGGTGTCAAACCATGGGACTGGGAGAACCCACCCCCTGTGAAAGTCCATTTGCCCCTGCAGATCTCATCTATCAGTAGAAGATAATCACATGCAAAAGGGAATATTCAAAATTAGATTCCACATTGCAAACTGAAGATGTCAGACAAAATGTCATCCTCTCCTCCTGAGTTTGGGTTCAGCCTGGCCTTTTCCTGCCTTCCTCAATCCTGCTGCTCCACTGGTGCTGTGGGAGTACATGTTATCATGGCAAGCAGACACTTAAACCATAGCAGCAAATGTTAAGGCTTAGCTGTGTGGATGAAGGAGATACATGCAGACACAAAATTTTCTCTTCCCTCACAAGGAATTCAACACTTTTATCACGTGTTTTAAAACTTCTCAACCACGAGCTGTTCCTCTGTTCGTTGCAGGTGTTCTCTGCAGCATGAGTGCACCAACTTCACAGGGGCCAACTTCTGGGCGAGTGTGAGTGAAGGAGTGCAGCAGTGCCCTTCCATGACCATCCTGGAGCCTGAGATCAATATTGACAAAGAGAACCCGGTGCGTTTGCTGCCAGTTCCAAATCAATCCCCTGCAGGGTCCGTGGAGCCGCAGCTTGCTCCCAGGGTGGGTGATCACCCCTGCTCCTCCCGTGGAGCAGCACGGCTCCTCGTGGCCTGGATGTGGTCAGGGGGATGCTGAGCTCTGCTGCATGCTGCTGCATCAGACCAAGGCTCTCGGGGTGAGCCAGCTGGATGGCAAGTCTGTAGGAAAACAGCACCCAGAGCTGAGCCTACAGGCAAAAACCACCCAGAGCTGCTGCACCAAACACACAGGGGAGGGTCGCAAAATTTCAAACACAATCAGCTGCAGACAGCTGAGTCAACTCATTTCCTGGGTTTGTATTGTTGCTATTTAAAAGTGTTTTAATTATATTTTAAAGGTTTTTTATCAAAATATTATTTGTTTCAAGACAGACCCTGTCTGTGGGCTTGTTTTGGAGTTGCCTACCTCTGAAAAGCTTCTAAAATGTTGACAATTTCTAAATACAATTTTCTGTGATAGTAGCTGACTTTTTTGTCTAATGTAGGTCCTGATAATACAAATAAATGGAACTATCCCGAACTTGAATGGAACAAATATTTCATGTGACTATGGAAACAACATCCACACGGTAGCCAGAGTTGCTGGGGATTATGTAAACCAATTTATTTATTGCAGTTTGCTTCCACATGAGAAATATCCAGCATTTCCTGATGACCAAGGTAAGCAAAGGCAAACAAGATGCGTTCCTTCTAACCACTTTTGTGGATACAGTTTTTAATAGGCTTTATTTATTTTTTCAGTTGTGTGTGCAGTTAAGACATACAGGGAAGAAAAGCCCGAAACTGTGTCTGTTTTACAGGGCATATGACTCTGAAGTGTAGGAGTTCCACCATCTTTACATGAACTGATAGTATTTCAAATCTATCCATTTTTGTTTTAAACATCAGAATTTAAATACCAGTTCACGTAGTTATTTTTATCTGGTTTGGGCTTCTGCTTTAGATTTAGTATGTACTAAGCCAAAAACGTTCTAGCCCTGGTCAAATAATATAGTTTATTATATTGATATTTTCAATTGCTTTGTTCAATTTCCCTCCAAAACACACACTGCCTTTCAGGAGAGTTCTGGAGGAAGAGCGAGTGGCTACCTAAAGGAGCTCAGGAACTCTTAGCCCCATTTTTCAATCAAAAGCCAGCCAGAGGTGTCCAGTGTCCCCTGCTTGCCCAAGGGAATGCCTGTTGAGGCTCCATGGAGCAGCCTCCAGAGGAGATGAGCGCCTGCGGATGAGGCTGAAGTCAGCTGAGCTGCTGGCTGAGCTGCCCAGATCTGAACTGGCCACTCAATGATGCAGTCAGCCCCTCTCAGTGCCTTTGGAGAAGTTTGATGCTTTATTCCAGACTTGAGTGCTTGTAAAGTTCTCATCCTTCAAGCCTGGAGTGAATGTGCTATTGAAGATGGCTGACTTCAGTAAGGGGAGAATTAGCTAGTCCTTTTGAAAATTCCACTTTTCCTAGGCCCATTTGTAAAGCTGCATTGCTTTCCTCCCAAACCATCCGAAGAATGGGAGATCTTTAACTGCTCTGTATTGTTGGTTTCAGCAATGTCCAAATGAATTTCTGGAATCCAGTGCACTGATTTATTGTTTGTATTCTGAAAGAGGCATTGTTTCTTCTCTCTGGTGCTTATATGGCAAAATTGCAATGAAAAAAAAAAATAGGCAGTTCTGGGGGGAGGGAAGGTAGTATGGTATGTTGAGCATCCAAAAAAGGGATTTCCCCTCTCAGCAGGTTTGTTGGCACAGGGAAAGTGAGCGGGATTTTAAAACATGATAACCAACATGTTTTAATTACCACATTTTAAAAATTATAGTTTAGCACCCACTGTATGTGAAGACAATAATTAAATCTGCTAATTAACACTTGCATAACATGCTGGAATTTTGTGCTGAAAGTCATCATGTTCTTTTTTGTGAGAGTAATGTAAAGTGCTGATTTAGGAGGGAAGAGCTGAATGTCAGAGGAGAAAGGATGACTGGTCCAAGTTCGGACATGCGGCTCGGAGGAAGCCCTAGAGAAAACAAATCATATTTAGCCCTTGTTTTCCCAAGGGTCTCTCTTGTCTGCTGAGTGTGAGTGTGAGCAAGGGGCTGTTGCAACCCAATATTCTTTGGCTTGATTTTCTCAGACCACGTGGTCATTGAAACTTCTCTCCGGGTCAACAACAAGAACATAATCCGGGCCAATTTCATCATCTATGATTGCAAAAGGATTGGGAACATCTACCCCAAGAGAGCGTAAGTGTCCCCAGTGTGCAGGCAGGGAGCCACCGTGGGCAGGTGGTGCCAGGGTGTGGGTGGCACGGGGGTGACACTGGTGGGGCAGTTTGAAGCTGGGAGGGTGCCAGCACAAGGCTGGACCAGGGTTCTCCTGCGTGGGGTTAATGGGGGAGCTCAGCTCCTGAGAGTTGGCAGCTGGGCGCCTGGGCAGGATTTGGCAGGATCGTGGGAGATGTGATGCCAGAGGAGGGTCCTCAAGCCATCTGGACATGTTGGGTTTCTTTTAAACATAAAGGATATTTTTATATAAAGCTTGTTCTGTTAACCCTTCAGCAGCAGAGGTGGCTTCTGCAGCAATCTGTGGGCACTGGGGAAGGGAGGCTCATGCTCTCTGGCTCCTTCCAGCCCTGGGTGGGAACAGTCACATACCCCCATCAGCTTGAGGGGGCTCTAGTGGCACACACCCAAACCCATCCACCTCTCAGGAGCATGGCATCAGGACCTGACCACAGGGCCTGCCAGCGCTCCCATGTCTGTGTAAACAGCAGGGAGAGTCTTAGTCAGGTCCAGCATGCCAGGCTCCTCAGAGAGACAGATGACGGAAAGAGCATTTTTTTTGGGAAAAATGTTTTTTGCTAAGCAGAGGAAGGTGGCTCTCAGTCTGCTGTGGCCTGAGGCCAGGCAGGGGTGCCTGGTGGTGATGGGCTCTGGCCACATTCCCTGCCAGCTGCCAGGGAGAGGAGAGGATAATCCAGCACTTGCCATGGGTTTTTCTAGGCACCATTAAAGGGTGAACAGTGTGAAGATGGGTTGCAGGGCTGAGGTGTGACCCCTCTGAACAACCTATACTCTGCTTTCCTCACCCTGCCTTTGCCATTTCAGGTGCACCAGCTGCCTCTCAGCCAGGTGGAAGTGTCACTGGTGCCCCTCCACCTACAGCTGCGTCTCCAACCGCTCGCAGTGTGAGGATGCTCTGCGGATGGAGGTGAGCATTGCCCACTGCTGCTCGGGCTCCGAGCCTCCTCCAGCAGTGGCCAGCGCCCGCTGGCCGTGCCTGGTGCCCTGCTGGGTTCTGTCCTGTGCCAGAGCCTGGGGAGCCCTGCAGGGCTCTGGCACACACTGGCTGTTGGGGCAGTGGGTGCTCATGCTGTGTGTGCTGCTGGGCACTGCTGTGCTGCCCCTGCCAGGGACTTGGGGGTGTCAGTTCCAGCAGTGACACTGGGTGACATCAGGGCTCTGGGGTCACCTGGGGACTGCCCTGGGTTAGTCCTGGATTAGCAAAGGACTAACTTCCTTGGATCCCCTGCTCCAGAGGTACAGTTGGGCTGGATGCTGACCTGCTTGGGCATGTTTGTTTTCTCTCTGTGCCTCCTGCTGATCTCGTGAGCAGCAGAGGTGCTCTGTAGCCCTGGAAACACGGTGCTTTCATCGTGCAGTTGGAGCTTTTGGTAAACAAACCATCGCTGGTGCAGCTGCACCTGAGCATGGCTCTGCAGGGAAAGCTGCATCCTACCAGCTCCATCTGCAGCATCTTGGACATTCTGCCCGTTTCCTCTGATCCAGATGTGAAGGATATAGTCAGCCAGAAGCTCTGTTTCTGGTGGTTGGTGAATAGCAGGAGAAGGGGCTGCAAGATGACAAGTTAATCAGTCCTCTAAAGTGTATTTCTCTGGGAAGCTGTGCCAGCTCTGGTGACATGCAAGGACTCACCAGGCCAGGGGAGGTTTTGCTTGAAATTGTAGCTGTGCTGGTTTTATTTTAACTCTTTTTATTTCCTTGGAAGAGGCTTGGGACTGAAATTTCTCTCCAGTTGTTTGCTTTGCTGTTTTGCTTCCCTTATCACATTCATCTCTGTTATTTAATCTCCTTGTTTAGGCAGCACCAACTATGCTTGGTTAGATGAGTGTCCTGACTGAAGTGAAATATTTTTTCCACAGTCAAACACGCACTTCCAGGTAGTTCCCTGACCCCTACCTAGGTCTGGGGAGGGCAGGAGAGAAATCTCCCCCTCAGTGCATGTCTGGTCCCAGGGATGTGTCCAGCTGCAGGGATGTGTCTGAACGGGCATCCTAGCACTGGGAGGGCAGGCTCAGCCTCTCCTTGGAGCAGCAGCAGCACTGGCATCAGTGGAGCCACAGCAGGATAACCTTTAATGCAAGAGAGAGGAAATCTTGCTTGCTGCAAATGATTCTGCATAATGGACCAAGTATTGTGTTGTCTTTTACCCCAATGGCTCCACTGTCACAGGCATTACTCTGGATGTACCCTGGGGCCATACACAATCTGGCTTCATTTTTGCTGTAGTTTCGCAGTATGATTTACGTCTCATGAGAGAACAGGACGGGTTTGTCACATAGACTGGAATTCTGAGTCAGCTCCAGTGTCTGAGACATCAATCTAAAACAAGAACAAAAGTAAGGAGACAGATGACCTTTTAAAATAATTTTTCAGTTTCATTTAAGCCTTTCACTGCAGCTGCCCTATGGCTGCAGCCCCTCACTGAAGCCCCTGCAGCTGCACACACAGCCTGTGCCCGCAGCGCCGCCGTGCAGGGTGGAGACCCTGGGGCACAGAGCTGCAGGTGCTGCCAGCAGCGAGCAAGGCACTGGGTGCAGCACGGCTCACAGCAGCTGGGAGAGGGTCACACTGGTGCATCTGCCATTGGAGGAGGCAGTGCCTCCTTTCAGAGTTACTCTGCCCCTGTCACGGCCGGAGCGGCAGCTGAGGTGCGGGTACATGGTCACTGTGCACCTGGCAGTACCCATTTCCCAGTGAAATGAATCTTATCAAGGACTTTGATGGTTCCTCTTCCCTTGTTGCTGAGGATGCTCAGCATGCACCCACCTAATCCCTTTTTTTTCCTTATTTTTGTACCTAGCAGAAGAAAATTGACTGCCCTCAAATAGTACCTGCCCCTTTGGAGCCAGTGCCCACGGGTGTATCTCAGAACATCGTGATCTCACTGGCCAATGCAACTTTCGCTAAGGTAAATGAGTTCCTAAAGGCATTGGGAAGGTTTGGACAGGTGTTTGGGGGAAATAAAACTCCCTGTTTCCTTGTGGGTGTTTGCTCCACCACAGAGCATGCCAGCGTCAGCTCTCCCAACCCCGCATACAGCCTGGCCCCAGTGCCTGTGCTGAGGAACAAGGACACGGCTCTGAGTGATGGGCAGGGAGCCCTGCCTGAGCCACAGTGTTTGAGTACAGCTTGGAAGCATTGTTTAACTTCAGATTGTCAGAGCTCATTTGGTGTGAAAATGTCTTTCAGGACATCACTACAGAGCTTGTTTGACGTGAAAAAGTATTTTTTGTGAAATTTTCTGACATGCTAATTCTAACAGCAAAAAGCAGGAGTGGGCATCAAATGTTGCCTTTGGAGATGTGCTGCATGCCAGACAGAACCAGAGGAATTTGGAGCAAAGAGGCTGAGCACTCGGAAAGTGCTTGAGTAAGCCCTGGTGTTTGTAGAAAGCTGCCCTGAGTAATTTTGGCTCAGAACAACGGGGCTCATGGGGCCAGGTTTGCCTTGCCCCTGCTGATGATTCCAGCATCCTGGGCAGCCAAGTGGCTTCTTGTTCTTCAGCAGAGGAGAATTCTGGAAGTGCTGGTGGAGCTGTTCTGGTGTGCTGGAGGGTGCTGCTGGAGGCTGTGGAGACACCACTCCCACCATACCTCCTTGCCCTCGGCACAGGGGCAGAGCAGACCCTCGTGCCTGTACGGGGTGGCCTTTTCCTGCACAGCTCCAGCCTCCAGGAAGGAGGCCATGACCTCTGCAATCAGCAAAACAGGGTGAGAAATCCTTCTTCCTGTCTGGATGCTGGAGGTGGCTGAGGAGGAAGCAATAGTGCATGGAACCCACAGGAAATGGAGTCAGCAGGAAAGGGGCAGCAGGAGAGGCTCTGGCAGTCTGACTTCCTTCCATCACCTTCTGCTCATTGTCCCAGGGTGCTGGGTAGGATTTCTTCTCCTTCCCTCTCTGGAGGAACTCACATGAGTGCTGCTGAAGCTGGGAGCCTCAGAGACGTGTGCCCCAACCCCTTTGCTGCAGCAGGGGCACTGCAGGGGCATGAGGCCAGGGCCAGGGGCAGTCTGCAGGGCCAGAGCTGCTTGGGCGCAAGTGATGCACTGGGCAAGATTCTGCCTGTGTGTTTGCTGAGCCAGCAGCTGCCTGCCAGGAGCCTGCTGCTTCCTTCCATGTCATTTATCAGATCTGCAGGTTTTCAAAGGGTAGTTAGACCTCAGTAGCGGTGGAGCATCAACTGCTTGGGGATAGGATTTTTTCCTGCAGGATGCAGGCACGGCAATAATTTGGTGCAGGATATCATCCTTGTGTTATCAGGAAAACAGCACAGAAGTCTGTCTTTGAACCTGTTCTTGGCTGGGTCCTTGTTTGAATTAGAGATTTGCTCAGTGTAGTTGTTGGGAGGAGGAGGAGGAAGGTGACTTTGAGCCCAAATCACCGACTGGTTTGGGCCGGTTTGGACAAGGTGGCCTGGGACAATGTTGGCTCTCAGTCTGTGCTGCAGCATGAGTTCTACACACCTTGGCCCAGAGGAGCTGCTGGGGTTACAAGAGCCCAGCCAGGCACATCTGGTCTGTGTGTGCTGTGGGCCAGGCACAGCTCCTGGTCTGCACCTTTAGTGTCAGGTACTGATCTCCTGTTTGACTTGGGCAGAGTTCAGGTGCCAGTGACAGAATCAAGGTGGGACATGGACCCTGCTGATGGACTGACAGACAGAGAACTGCACAAAATGGTTGTTGCAGCCATTCTGCCCTTGTCTTCCCTCTCCTAGGAGACAGCTCTGGAGTGCCATTTTGGGACAGACGGGACTTTTGAAGCCCGGTGGGTGAACTCCTCTGCCGTGGAGTGTGTGCACGTGCTGGTGAGTCCAGGGGTGAGGCTGCTTCCCCCAGGCTGAGGATCAGGTCCAAGGGCGGCAGGGTCTCACCCCCAGCCTCCCACCTGGCAGTGGGACACTGCTTGCTCTCTTCCCTCCATCTCTCACTCCTGCATTTGCCCCTCTGGGCTCTCTGCGTGTGCTGATGCTGGCAGGGCACACACATGTCACTGGTGCTGTGCTTCCATCTCCGTGCAGTGGCTTTGGCCCTCCCTGGGGCTTGGGAAAGAGCTGCATGTTTACCTTTCTAAGTGGGAAGAGTTTAGTTCAGGCAAAAAATTTGGCCACCTTTCAGGATTGCTATTTCTGTAGCTTTTCTTTTGAACAAGGAATTGGCCTGAGAAAATGCTGTGATGCTCACTGGAAAGCAGTGTGTGGTTGTTGGAGCGCAAACTGCACCTGCAAAATGCAGCAAACATTTGGGCTTTCACCAGTAGGAACATTGCAAGTGGAAGCTGGAGAAGAGCACTTTCCCATCGCGTCACCTGTGTCTCAGCCCCACACTGAGAATGTGCAGACAGTCCAGGCTGCTCGTTTTCCTGTCCATTTCTGCTAAAAATAGCAGCAACCCAGGGCTCTGTGCTCACCACGATATGCACTGTGTCCTGGTGCCCTTTACTGGGACTTGAGCAAAATGATTAAAACAAAACAGCTGTCCCACTTCTGCTAAGGATAACACTCTTGTGTCTGGCGGAGCAGTGGTCAAAGAAGCCTCACAAGAAAGGTCAATCCATGGGGGGGCGTGTGTGTGTGTATGTAACCTCTTATTTTACTAAATTTCATAAGTTTTTGTTTGTTTTTTGTGTGCAGCTCCACACATCAGAGAAAAGCCATCGCTTCCCAGTGAACCTCCAGCTGAAGGACAAACCAGACAGATTTATCGACAGTCCAGAGATGATGACAGGTCTGAGTTGAAAATATTTTTATGCTTCCCTCATCTGGTTGGCTTGAACGACTCTCAAACCTGGGCAGAGTTTATGGCTGCAAGAGAGAGACCGTGGCTCCAGTGGGCACAGTGCAGTTCCTTCTCTGAGGCACATGCAAAAGGTGTATTTACCTAGAGTCACCCCCATGAACGTGAGCCCAGAGCCCAGACTGGCACCCACACATCCCTGTTACAGCCAGCCAGAGTCGAGCCCTGCCCAGAAGTGCAGGCAGCTCAGGTCTCACCTGCCAGTGGTGCACGGCTCCGGTTACCTGGTGCTCCCAGTCGGGGTGTGAGCTAGAGAGGAATTCGTCTCAGGGAGAGAAGGCATGGGGCAGGGCTCTTCCCTCAGCTCTCACAGGAGCATGGCATCGAGGTTCCACATGCTGTGAAAACTGAGTCCTTCTTTTTGCTTCCTCTGCTGAGAAGGAATAAAATGTGTAAGCACATTTCACCCCTGGCCTGTTCTCTGTCTCTGCAAAGAGTGGCTGGATTCCCGAAAAAGCCCTTGCTACATCAGCAAACTGAGGAAGGCAGGCAGTCAGACCCGGAATGAGCCAGAGTCAGACAGGCTGGGCAGGCAGGACGAGCCCAGGGGTCGGCCTCGGGGTGGGGCTGGCACAGCAGCGTGGCCAGAGGTGCCCCTTGCCGAGGGCTCTGGCTGGAGGCAGCACTCCCGAGCTCCGTCACCTCTCGCCAGTGTCAGCAGCTGTGGCAGAAGGGGCTGATTTATCTGAGGTGCAGAGGAGGAGGAGAGCCCAAAGAGAGCTTTCCTTTGGAGGATAGCTGTGACAGGGAGAAAGACACGAGCACCAGCAACCAGTGACCAGGATAGAAAGGTTTCCCCGTGGTAAACCCCTGTGAATGGAGGAGGATTATCTTGCAAAGTGAAAATACCTGGAAATACCAGCATGGGCAGGCATGAGATCTGGTTTCTCTACAGAAAGAAGAGGGCATAATTTTGCAATACAGTGGTAACCCTGAGGAGGAGGGTGGGACATGGGGTTTTGGCTGTGTAGAAGACTCAGTTCTCTGTGTGGGTGGCGCTGGGAGCAGGAACCACAGCAGAAAAAGCCTGGTGGAATTCCCCTCCTCCTGCATGGAGAAGGAGCTCGTTTACATAGGCCATGTTTGCATCCGTCGGAATTGGCCAGAATATTTGGAGTTCCCACGGGACTGTTGTGCTGCTCTGGCTCCTCCTCGCTTTGCTCAGGCTGGTGTGAGTCACGTTAGAGAGACTGCCTTGCATCAGAGATCTGCTAGACAAACATGGGCATCTTTTAAAATGTCTTTAATTAAATCACTGATGTTATTGTTTATTATTTCAATATTTATTAGCTTTGTTTTACACTCTGTTTTGATAGTCCATTGAAGGAATACAAGATCTGCTATTGGTTGGAAAACCACCCAGTGTAATCCCCTGGGGAGACTGCAGATGACATGGAATAAGCTTTCTTTGTAGAGAATAGGAGAGACCCTCAGTACCAGTGATGTTTCGTTAGCATGGCACAGGCAGTGTGGTGCTGATGAAGTTTCATTAGCACAGCACAGCAGAGCGTTGAGGCTGAGGGACTCATTAGTTGTTCAGGAAGTGCCTTAAGATGCTCCTGTGAGCAGAAGTGCCAAATGTGTCTGTTTCTGTGTTTTATGTGCTCCTGCAAAGTCTCCTGTGGGGAAAAGGGTGTGAAAGCCGTGTTTCCTGAGCATTTCTGACTGCTACCTCCATGGATACCCACACTTCAGTGGCAGAAGTCTTGAGGCTGGAGAGGAAATGTAACCCAGGGCACCAGCTAATGGAGATGTGAAGGCAGTATAAGAAAAACATATGGAAGTTGAGCTGAGCAGATCTGAAGGAAGAAGAAGTCAGTGAAAGGGGTCTGCAGTCACAGGGGAAAGGAAAGAACTGTAAACACTGTACAAAGCACAAAGTACCCCATTTTTTGTCAGTGTGGAAGCAATGTGATTGCTTTCCTGGCAGGATGGAGCCAGCTTTGCCAAGCAGCTTCCCATGTGGATGCTGAGAGTTGGAAACATGTAGCATTAATTGACAAAAGGTTCCAAGTTTGGGTGTTGCTTGTTTTTCAAGGGGGAGAAAAAGGAAAAGAATGTGCTAAATTATATTGTAGTGTGAACAAGCGCCCAGGCCTTCTGGGAAATCTGCACCATGGTAGCCAAGGGCTCCCTCGTCTCGCTTTGTGCTCTGCTCATCCGCTGGATTTCAGATTTTCCTGGGATTCACGCAGCGGGCAGGTGGTGGGAGCGGGGGGGCTGTGTGGGGTGGATTGCCTCAGGCTAAGCAAAGCTGCGAGAGCCTCAGGCCTGGAGCTCACGCTGTCTTTGTCTCTGGTGGTTCAGTGGAAGTGTACAACTGTGCGACCGGCAGTGCCGACTGCTCCCAGTGCCTGGGGAGGGAGGACCTGGGCCACCGCTGCCTCTGGAGTGAGAGCAGCTCCAGCTGCAGGCTGCAGACCGAGCCTCCACAGGTCGCTGAAGTCTGCCCACCTCCGGAGATTCGCAAGGTAAGACCCGAAGGCAGCACGGAGGGTGCTCACAGTGTGGTGTGAGGTGGCGGGTGGTGCCAAGGGCTGGGACTGGCTGCACCATGCTGCCTGGAGCAGGAGGTGCAGAGGAGGATCTGCACATTGTCCCTGGCACGGGATGGGGTCCAGACCAGCACTGAAGTATTCACTGACTTTCTATGCTGTCAAGGACATCTTGCTAGTGACAGGATCCAGTCTTCATCGTGTTAGAGGGAAAAACAACAGGAGCACAATCATGGCCAGTCCCCTGTCCTCTCGCAGCACTGGGATGTTGCCATGACCAGTACTCTGTCCCCTCACAGCAGTGGGGGCAGCAGCTCTCTGGTGACACCAGTGGTGTAGGAGTGGGTTCAAAGCTGGTCTGTGGAAGAAAGAATGTTTCTTCCCAGATGTGTTTGCAGCTGAAGTGATCCTTGACTAAACCCCACTGCCCAACACAGCAGAGAAGTGTGGTGGTTTCTCCTCTGCCAAGCCGGAGCGAGGAGACACTGGCGTTGGGTGCACTGGGCAAGCAGGAGTGTGAGGAGTGATTCTGTCTGCTTCACAGGGCTCAGGTGGTGCTTGGACACCAGGATTGGCTCAGGGATGAAGGCCAGAAGCTCCTGGTTCTCCCCTGACCTGGTCTAGTGGAAGGTGTCCCTACCAATGGCATGAATCATAGATGATTTTTGAGGTCTGTTCCAACCCAAACCATTCTGGGACCCTGTGCTGCTCTGACCTTATGCCCTGCCCCTTGGTGCTGCAGATCGAGCCGCTGCGGGGGCCTCTGGAGGGGGGCACGCTGCTGACCATCCGCGGGAGGAACCTGGGCCGGCGCTTCAGCGACATCGCGGGCGCCGTGCGCGTGGGCGGCGTGCGCTGCGCCCCGCTGCCCCACAGATACGTGGTCTCTGAGACGTGAGTTGGGGGAGCCGGGGAGGAGGGAGCACGGCCCCTGCGTGTGCCCGGCCCATGCCCGTCCCTCCCCGTCCCTGCGGCCAGGCCGAGGCCAGCTGCTGCTGCCCTTCGCCGCTGCCATCTGCCTCCTCCATCCACAGAGTGGTGTGCCAGACCGGAGAGGCTCCGGAGGCGTTCTCGGACGTGGTCACGGTCAACGTGAGCCGGGAGGGGAGGTCCAGGGAGCAGTACTCCTACGTGGTGAGTGGCTGCCTCCTGAGTGTTCCCTTGGTGATTCCTGTGCCCCTTAAAGTGGGTGTGCAGCTCCCCATGCCTCCCAGCTGGCTGACAAGCAGGATCTACAACTACATCTTGGGGTCCTTAAGGAGCTGCTGAGGTGTCACCTCACCTGTGGTTACCTGTTTGGGGTGTGGCAGGACCACAGCAGGATGCTGGCAGCACAGCCACACTCCCAGACTCAGCTCCTGCAGGGGTCTGTCTCATTCCAGCTCTATTGGCAATTCTCCTGCTATAAAAACGAACTCAGTTTTCTTCTACCTCTTTTGCTGAAGTGTTGTTACAATCTGTGAGATTTTTTGAGACTTGTGAAGCCCCTTTGTGCTAAGTTACATTCCATAAACTCACATTGTTTAGAACTGATATTTTTGCTGCAGAGATTGTATTAGTTTTTGCATGAAATAATGTGTAGGGATTAGACTAAAGCTAACTCCATGTCACTGTGCAATGAAAAGCCCTTTATAACTTTGTGCTGTGCTGTTTCACAAAGATAGCTTTCATCTCTGTAAACCTGGAGAGAAATCCATGCATTTTTTCTCTTCCCAACATGAACCTTCTTCTTGGACAGTATTCATGGACAGCCATGCTGGGTGGGTGCTGAGGGCACGTGGAGTGCTTGGAGCCTTTGTGCCTCCACAGCAGCTTCAGCTGGGGCAGGACAGTCTGTGCTGCAAGTTGCTGGCCTGGGAGGAGACCTGGAGCCCCAGAAAACACTTTGATTTCTGGTGGCCATTGTGAGGAATTTGGGGCAGATCATGGAATGTGATTCTCCCACCCTGAAGCCAATGACAGATTGGGTGTTTAGTTCAGGGAGCTGAGAGCATGCAGCCAGCACAGGCATGGCACACCCCAGCACCCAGCAGAGCCAGGCCTGACACTGCGTGGGGAGAGGCTGGGGAGTGATGGCACAGCCAGGCCAGTCTCAGCAGGAGTTCCCAGATACCATTTCCACAGTTTCCAGGTGTCCAGGTTCACATCCCAACAGCCCCCTTGGTTTGGGGATTCTCAGGATGTGTGTGCTGAGCTGGCACGTGCCCCACTGCTGGCTGAGAGCGGGGAGAGGGGCCCCGAGAGTGGAACAGGGCTGGGCAGCTCCTTCACCAGCTCTGAACATGCGAGGAAAAGCCTCTCAGGAAACACCTGTGGAAGCACCAATGCTGAACAAAGCCAGGCCCTGACCTCAGTCTGTGCCGGCAGCTCCGGGGCAAGCTTAGGGAGCAGACTCCTCCCTGGAGAGGGAGAGAAACCCTTCCTGCTTGGGTGGCACAGTAGAAAACTGCTGTCTCTCTGTCTGTCTCTGTTTGTCTGTCTTGTTTGTCTTAGCAAAGCTTGGAGCACATATGAGGGAGTGCCCTGCCTTGTGCACGTGTTGGGGGGGGACACTGTATGATGGAGGTGTGTCACACTGAAAGTAGCTTTCATACCATGTGCAGACCAAGCAACAATCTTGTTTTCTTGGTTCTCCTCTCCCATCTGATGGCATGCAAATGGAATAGCCTATAGCTGGCTGGTCTTGGTGAGACCTGAGCTTGGGCACTGCTACAGTTGCCTGGAAAAGTTTAAAAGCCTTTCAGAACTGCCCTTCCAAAGAAGGTACTTCATGAAATACCAGATATTGTTTGTGTGCTACATCTTTCAAAGTCCCCATTATACATGCCTAGAAGAGACAGAATTCAGCTGTAATTGTACTGAGGAGGAGGGAGAGGCTTCTTCAGGACAGTATAACAGGCTATGGATGAGCTGGATTTGCCAAAGCTGTGATGGAGGTGATTGGTGCTGGCAGTGCACCAAGAGCAGCAGCCCCTGGCTCTGGGGAAGGGCTTTGGGGAACAGGAATAATCCTCTCTGCTGATGCTGTAGCTGTACTTATGAATATGTAGGTTAAGGGCCAAGGCCAGGAGACAGCTGCCTGCAGACGCCAGAGAAATGGAAATTAACAAAACAGGTGAACATGGGTGACGGTCAGAACTGGCAGAGGAAATGGCAGTAGAGGAGCAAAGCCATCTGAGTGTAGGACAAGGGCAAGGGTAGATGTTAACACACGGGTTTGTGTGGCAGAGACTGCCAGGCAAGGTGTTAACAGCAGGCTCAGCCTGCACTCCTCTGCCCACCTGCAAGGATGGAGGGTCTGCTCTGCACGAGCAAGGGATGGGCTGGGGTGAGCGGGGCCAGGCCCCGTGGGTCTGTCTGAGAGGGAGTCACCAGTGCCCTGTGGAAGGGTCTCAGGATCATGATTTGCTCTGCCCTGGCTATCCTGCTCAGATGGAGCAGGGATGTTGCCAGCAGCCTCTCCTGGGGTGCCTGTGAGCAGACAAGAGGGCTCAGCACCACGTGAGTTATCAAAGCCTCCAGCTCATGAATCTCAGGAAGATTTCCAGGGGCTGCAAACACAGATAACATACACGCTAATTTATGCGGCAAATGGCAAGAGGCAAAGTAACTTCCCCCTCAGTTCCTGTTGCCTCAAGAGATGCAGATTTGAAGCTTCCTTAGCAGGGGTCTGATATTCAATTATCTAAACCCAGGTGGCCATTTTACTGATCTCAAGGCCATCGTTCAGTGAGGCTTTAACATTATCCTTGCATTTAGGAGGACACGAATCTAGAAGGGCTGAGATGGTGAGGGAAGTAATGAGTGAGAAATTTCCTTTTATTGATGGATTATTGTGCTGTCGCTGGCTCTGGACCTCCTGCTAGAAATCTGAAGGGAATGGTGAGATCCTGGTCTCCCGTTTGGCCCCATGTTTCATTTGCAGCAAGTATTTAGGGACCACTGAGAGTCACAGAGGTTTTATATGATCTTACTCCTTAGCATTTGTATCACTTCTCTTTTTCTGAAAGCTTGCCAGCAAAAGCTTTTGCTGTGCTGCTGTTTGAGCCTCACAGTGCTGCACTCTTACTCAAACTAATGAATCAATTCTCATGTACAGTGTGGAATATCCAGCTGCAGATTTACCAGGCTAGAAAACAGATTTCCCCTCTGTTTTTAGCTTCCCGTGGTGCAGTCCATAGCTCCTCTGAATGGCCCGAAGGCAGGAGGAACAAGAGTGACCATCAGAGGCAGCAGGCTGGATGTCGGCTCAGAGCTCCGTGTCCTCATCAACTCCTCCAAGCAGTGCACGGACCTCAGGTGGGAGCAGGGCTGGGGGCTGGCACTGGAGTAGTGATGAGAGCCAAAGCGTTAGGAAGGTCGGTATTGTCCCCCAGGAAGTCAGGCAGAGCGAGGGTTTTGAGAGGGGGCACCACTGCCTGCTGGCATGGCATCCCCCTGCCTGCCCTTCCCCTCTGCGTGCCTGGGCCCAGCACCGGCTGCTGAGCTGGCAGCTGCCCGTAGCAGGCCTGGAGGAACAGCTGGTTGCCATGTCACTGGAAGCTCCTTGTCATCTGTGGCTGCCAGCTGCCTGTCAGGGTGCTGAGGCCGGGCTGCAGCCTGCAGCTCCCTGCAGCTCCCCTCCTGTCCCACGCAGCCGCACGGACAGCAGCATCACCTGCACCATGCCCGCCGTGGAGCTCACCACGGCTGTGCCAGTCTGCGTGCAGTTCGAGAACAAGTCTTGTGCCAGCCACAACATCACGTTCAAGTATGAGAAGAACCCGGTTATATCAGACATCAACCCCAAAAAGAGCCAGATCAGGTGAGATCCTGCCCTAGCTGAGGCAGCCCGGGAAAGAGGGGGTCAGCTCCAGGTGGGAGAGGGTGGGGAGAGGGTCCTGCCAGGAGAAAGGGCTTCTCAGCCCTGGGCTGGACAGGTATGGAGGGTGCCTTAGCTTGCTCTTGGGGTGCTCCAGGGTAACCCCAGCACGGGAGAAGAAGAGGTGTCATACACCAGGACTGTCCATAGCTTATGTTGATGCATTTACAAGTGAAAAAATGTCAGCCTTGGTAACGATACTGTGCACACCTCGTGAGTGTTTTGGAGAGGCCCAGGTGGGGGCTCTATGAGACCCTGAGGATTTTTCTTGGCAGTAAAACTGCTGGAGGATAAGATGAGATTTGTAATTTTGGATTTCAACCTTCCCTGAGGTCACAGTATTTAAGTTTTAAAGTGTGTTGCTTTTAGTTTCACATCTCAGTGGAGTTCTCAGACTTCTGTTCCTTTGGATACCGTGGTGAAATACCACTCTGCTCACCTGTGGAGGCTGAAAAACCCAGGGCTGACTAGGAAATCTGGGAGGGCAGCAGGACATTGCTGAAAGCACGGCCAGGGGCGAGCAGGAGCAGGCTCTGGTGGTCTGACCCTCTTGGAACAAAGCTGCCTCTCTGTTCCCAAGCACAATGCCAAGGCTGCAGGCTGTGGGAATGTTAGGGAAAGGCAGAGCCATGACTCAGCCAGGCTTCCAACTGCTCAGTGGCGAGAGCAGTGACTTAAAAGAGACAAGGGAAGAATGTCCTGCCTGCAGTCGCAAAGGAAACCACTGGGGTGTTTCTCAGTCACCTTAGTCTGCTTCCTTGGTACTTAGAGCCGTTCCCAAATTTCAGAGAACGAGGATGGCGACTGCAGGCTCTCTCCAGCCTCTGGCGTGGCTCGTGCAGTCTGACTGCTTCAGCACATTGCTGAGCTATTGACCATGAGATGCCAATAACTTGTGTAAAAATTCAGCTGGTTCTGATTTCTTTTACTATATTGATAAAACAATCCGTATAACCAAAATCTAAACCAATGCAAAATTGTACACTAGTCTGCAGATGTGACAGGCCAGTGAGAAACTTGGATCATAACCTCCTAGTGATATCCCCAGGCTTCAGAAAACCCTGGGGCCTCGTGCCCAAAGTCACTGTGCCTGGAGTGCTCTTCAGATAACAGGACTTGTGAGTCTTGCCTGTTCCCTGGCAAATACTCAAAAAAAGTCAAATGTGATATGGGGAAGGTTGATCTAGGGTGCAGATGAGTGGTGATGGTTCTCCAGCCGTTGCTCTGCCTTTTGCACATTGGGGCTGCTCATTATTCTTGTTAGTTGACTGCACAGTGGGAAGCTCATGTGTTGCATTCCCCCCAAGCAGATTCAAAACACAGCAATTTTCACATTTTGATCTAAATCATAACTTCCTGGAAGATGTAGGATGAGGGATGTTTCCCTGTCCAAGTCTCACAGTTCTGTGTGGGTTGCTGCAGGGCAGGGGCAGAGACAGGGGCAGGGGCAGGGGATGTGTCCTGGCCATCACTTTACAGGTCACTTACATGGCCAGTGGCCAGGATGCCTGCTGCATATCCTGGCATGCAGAGGCTGCTCTTCTGGACAGTGGGAAGGAAGGGGGACAGCTCACTGATGCTGGAAGAGGCTCCCCCTTTCCACCAGAGCATCTGCTCCTCCTGCCTTCCTTTCTTCCATGACATTGTGGTAGCTGTGTAGGTAGCTTCCTACTTCTGCTGTAAGTAGGAAGAAGACTTTGGCCGTTGGGTCACATTTTCTGCTCAGGCAGCTTGGAAACATCTCTGAGAAAATGACAGGAGGAAGATGCAGCCCTCACATCCCACTGCTGCACTGTCCTCTGCAGTCACCCTCTCTTTCTTCCCTTCTGGCAGCGGGGGCAGGATCATCACGCTGGAAGGAAGAGGCTTTGGGCTGGTGCAGAACGTGTCCATGGCTGTGCGTGGCATCGGCAGGGAGCACACGGTGGGTGTCTGGGCCAGGTGTGGCCCCGTGGTGAGCAGGGCTGCATGCCTGCTCCAGCTGTGAAGGTGGGGGCTCGGCCCATGCCTCAGGGTGGGCTGGGAGCGCTCTGCTGCTGGGTTCTGATGTGCTCACACTCCTGCTTTCAGCGCTGCAAGGTGCACACTGACACGGCCATCACCTGCCCCTCTCCAGCTGCCTCCAACGTCACTGTGGGGACCAAGCCAGCCCCGGTGGATTTCTACCTCAACGGGCGCCTCTACGCTGACGAGCGCTCGGCCCTGGATGAGGAGATGTACCCCGAGGAGGCTCTGCACATCAGCAAATTCAGCCTGGGCTACTACGCTGACCCCCAGTTCTCCACAGCCAAGAAGGAGAAGTGGATCAAGCACCATCCTGGCGAGCCCTTAACTCTGGTCATACATGTAAGAGGGTGGTGGTTACAGCTCTGCTTCTCTCTGTGTGCTGCCATCTCCACCCTGGGCAGCTCCTCAGTCCTAAGTCCCAGCACAGGGACTGTTCACAGACACAGGACAGAGAAGGGGGTGGATGGGAACTGGGGAGGCAGGAGCAGCTGATTTTGGCTCAGCCTGCAGCTTCTGCGTCTCTCCACCCCAGGAAATGCAGCATGGTCTGGGGATGCCTTCTCAGGCATGATGCCAGAGAGCTGCCTGGGGAGGGTGCTGTAGCAAGGGGCTAAATGAAATACTGGACATGTGGAAAAGAACTACAATGCCCTGGCCTGAAACCAGGCAGGTGCTGCAGAAGGGCCTGACAATAGGTGTTTATTCCTGCAGTAACAGATCATTCATTCTTCTCTTTTGGCTACTGAATTCAGCTCAGCTCACAAGGAAGTTGGGATGCAGAAGCTGATTGGCCTGGACAATGAGCAATAGTAATTCAAAGGCCATTGTTTGCTGCAGGATATCCTAATGGTTTGCAACGTGCTCCAGAAATGTGCTCCCCCTTTCTCAGGCTTTGCAGGCGCATCCCCTGGCTGTCCCCTCCGCTGTACATCCTTCCCCCCTCCCAGATGGGCGCTTACATCCTTATCTTCCATGCACAGCAAGCCCGATCAAAAGCAGATTTTTCCAGGTTCCATGAGGGGCTTGTTCAAGCTGTGCCCCCTGCTGAGTGAAGAATGGGAAACAGGAAAATGGGGAATGGCCTGGTTTTGGCTTTCCTGTGGAGTGCTGGAAAAATGTCCTTGGTGAGGGAGAGTCTTCCCAGGTCTGCAAAACAGCAGGGAATATGGAAAGTAAAGCAGGAAGATCGATTGCCATTCTGACTGCTATGGTGCAGCCTGACATCCTGATTTTTTTCCTGCCTTTAGAAAGAACCTGACAGCCTGGGCCTGGAGAGCAATGAATACCAGGTGAAAATCGGCCTGATCTCGTGTGAGATCCAGATTGTTTCAGACAAAGTCATCCACTGCTCCATCAACGAGTCGCTGAGCTCCTCGGAGCGGCAGCTGCCGGTGACGGTGAGTGGGGGCTCTGCGGGCCGGGGTCCCCGCGCTCCCTGCCGGCTCCAGCTCACCCTGCAGGAGGCTGCGCAGGGGAACAGTGGCCGAAGCAGGCTGTGCTGTGGCAGGGCAGCGGTCAGCAGGCTGCAGGGCAGGGCCAGGGGCTGCCCCGAGCTGTGGGGAGGGCTGCTCCAAGCCAGCGCTGCCCGCTGAGCTCCGGCGCTGTGCCCGGGGAGGCTGCTCAGCTCTGAGAGGCACACCGAGGTCTCAGGCATGTGAGGTTTTGTCACCTGCACTGATTTCCTGCTCCTCATGGGATGTGTTCGGGGATTTCCTTGCAGCTTTAAGCCCTCGGCTCTGCCCCACCAGCACAAGGGCTACGAGTGGCCATGAGAGCCCAGCCTTCACCCAGCTGGGTCCCTGACCGGCAGCACTCAGGGCTTCCAAAGGCTGCTGCTTTCTCGCTGCAGAGTTCAGTGTTCAGGGCTGCTCTTTCTCTTTGTGTCTGCAGCTGGCCACACTTTGTTACTGTCCTGTTTTCCAGAGGGCTGGACTGAGCTGCTGTGCTTGCCTCAGTTTCCCTCATGCCATACCCAGCCCGTGGCCACGCAGGGATGTGACCATGGCTCTTTGTATCTGGAGAGAAAATGCCTCCACCCCCGTGGGATGGGAGCCTGAGGCATGGGCAGGGAGGGCAAGGAGAGCTGGAGGCAACTGCAGAGCTCTGGAGCTGGGCTGCCCAAGAGAAAGGCTCAATGCACTGCCAATTTGCTGACAGGATTGTCCCATTTACTGCCAGCAGTCTGAGGTGTATGAAATTCTGTTGCAAACTGGAAACATGGAAATGCAGAAGTAACAGAATTTCTTGAGTCATCTTAACAGGAATTTTAAACAGGGTAATTTAAAAATTTTTTTTTTGTAAGAACTGAGAAACAGGGGAATTCCTTTGTGGAAGAAAAGGAATTTTTGAGTTTGCTAGTCTTGGTGTGACATTAACCAACCACGGCAAGTCCCCAGGAAGCAGGAGAGTGATACCCAGCCCTAAATATCACAAGGGTGTTCAGAGTGCACCAGCAATGAAAGTGCAGCTAATTAATCTGCTTATATTCATACCTGTGCACCCTTACTAAACCTACAGGCGTGGCTGGGGCCCTTGCCTGCCATTCCACGAGTGGCTGCTGCTTTGTCACACATGAGAAATGGCTCTGGTGACACAGGGCAGGATCTGCAGGGCCTTGCCTGGGTTGCACTGAGTGTTGAGTAGAGCTGTCCAGCTACACTAGAGAGACTTGTCAAGACATTCAGGCTCATCTTTGTTTATGACCAAACAGTTTAAGCATTGAATTAAACAGCAGCTGAGGGATTTTTTTCTCCGAAAAATGCAAAAGGCTGAGCTGGTGAGGGAAGAAAGACTCAAAACACCTTAAGGAGCTGCCTCATTGCAGCATTTCAGAGGGAAAAAGTGGAGATCCTGAGGCTGGGCATGTGGCTGTGAGGCTGCTGAGTAAACCTGCCCAGGAGCTCTTGCAGTGCTGTGGCTCCTGTCCCTGGCCAGCACCATTGGCTCTTGGACGATGTGCCAGGGTAGAGACCAAAGCTCTCAGTGCCTGGAGCCTTCCCCCAGCAGCAGACATGTCCTCACCAATGCTCCCAGAGCTAGGGCTGGATGTCCCTCAGGATGGAGCTGTGTGTCTGGTGGTGGAGGTGATGGGAAGATCCTGCTTGTGGGACAGCTTTGGTCCAGTGGCTGAGAGCTGCTGGAATTTCACTCCAGTGGGCACCTTTCCCAGAGGTGTTCCATGACACAAGAAATCAAGATTAATTTTGATTAATCAAATGATTAGTTAAAATAATAAGATATTGGAGCTCTTCCCTACCTAATTTCAAGGTTTTTTTCTCAAGTTTCTCTCACTTCTCGTTCCTTGGGAGAAGTGAAACTCACATTTCCAGAAGCGAAAGCCTTGTGTGGTCATGAGTTTTCCTTATCAGATGATGCTGTGGAATCCTTTCATCCCAAGGGCCCAAAGAGCTGTTTGTAAATGGTACCCAGTGACTTGCCAGCCTGTGATGTGTGCTGGCCTCTTCCCTTCTGGAGATCAGGAGACCCAAGGACTGAGCTCTAGTGGTTTGTGCTTGTTGTCACAAGAAGTACAGGCTGGGAGCAGAGCCAGCACCTTCTGACACCCCTTTCACTGCTTTAGCCACAAGATCATTACTCGTCTATGGTCTCGTTTATTTTTATTTCCTTAGTTTATTTGTATTTCAAGGACTTTTAAGTTTCTTAACCCTACTTCTTCTGGGTGGCAGCTGTTCCGATTTGGGAGGAGAAAGGCGAGTGCAGCGGGGCTCCAAAGGCTGTTCAGAGCCATAAAGAAGCTGATGATTAATGGAAGTGATTTTCTAGTAAGAGCAGCACCGGCAGCCTTGTGCAGTGCCATGGGCTCTCTAGGAAAGGGCTGTCTCTTCTGGGGCAGGTGCAGCGGGGCCATGGGACCTGCAGTTTTGCCACCAAAGCCCTGTGCTGGCGCTGGGATGGGCACCACTGCAGCATCACAGCCTGCTGGGTGTGCCTTGGCATCCCCCAGAGCACAGGAAGGGAACTGGGCTCCCTGGAGAGTGCCCAGGGTCTGGCAGTGAAAGGCACAGCCCGGCCTCCCTCCCTCCGGGCCTGGGAGGCTGTGCCAGCTCGCTCAGAGTCCTCGGGTGAAGGTCTGCCGAGTGCTGCCCTGTGTCCCTCCCTGCTCCCAGCCCTTTGGCAACCTGCTGCTCAGCTCCTGCTTTTCCTGCCTCCTTCTCCTTCCTCAGATCCAAGTTGGAAAGTTCAACTACACAATTGCCATGCTGCACCTTGGGGGAGGAGAAACCGCAATCATTGTCTCCATCGTTATCTGCAGCATCCTGCTGGTCCTCTCTGTTGTAGGTAAGGGAAAGAACAAGGTATTTCCAGGCTGTGGCAAGGTTTTTCTTTCCGCATGTGGAGGTGTGAACTCTGAGTGCTGCACTTGTGCAGTACCTGAAGCTAGTCTGGGTGCAGCAGGTGTGGCACACAGCTTGTGCCAGGACTACAGCTCCCTGCAGCACAGAGCTTTTCCTGGCTGAAACCACAGCTCAACTCTGTTACTTCAACCTGTGATATTTATAAACTTACCCTTTTCCCCAGATACTCAGTAGTTACTGTAATACAAAAAAAAGAAGGATGCGAGAAACTGATCTTGGTCACAGGCATGATTGTCCCAGACCATTCTAAAGGTGCTCTTAGTCCAAGATCCTGTCATCAGGAGCAAGAAGTGGCAGGTGCCTGGCTGAGTAGGAAGAGCAGAGCCAGCATCCTTAGCTGCAAATCTGAAGCAGGCACATTAGTGTATGTACCTGGCTGGAAGCTGTGCTGCACACCTTTGTCCTTGGGCTAGGGTCCCTGCTCATCACATGCCCAGAATGACTGTGCAGCAAGAAACCTGCCAGTTCACAGCAAATGAGGACTTTAGAGTAAGGATTTAATTTATTTTTAACAAAAGCTCTAATGCACCCTATTTACTAGATGCATCACCCATCATTAGAAACATATTTCTGGAGGCATGGGAAGACTGTCAGCTATGAGCACTGTAATACAGGTGGTAAACGTCCTCAATTCTGTATTCATTAATCAGCTGGAACACATTAATACACAGTTAAGCTGAATACAGACAGCCCAGACCTAAATTGAAGATGACAGTTACAGCACGATCATTAGATTCCAGCTGGTTCTACTTATTTACAGATAATCGACAACTGCCTGAGCAGATACCAGTCTGGTGGTAGGTGTGAAACCAACTCTGGGTTTAGCTTTCTGCACTTGTGTCAGAGAGAACTGCTCTGATCCCAGTTGCAGCTGCTCCTAAGCCCGGGTCCAAAAGGCTTATTCTCTTCCTCTTTTCCAGCTCTCTTTGTGTTCTGCACAAAGAGCCGCAGAGCTGAGCGCTACTGGCAGAAAACCCTGCTCCAGATGGAGGAGATGGAGTCACAGATCCGCGAGGAAATCCGCAAAGGTAAGTCACTGTCTGGGTGCCGAGGAACCGTGGCTAGGAGCGAGATGTCATGTTAGCAGGCTTGAAGCAATTCACCTTGTGCTCTGTAGAAGTTTATAGAACTATTTGTAGGAGAATTTCTGTGATCGCCTGTGAGTTTTTACAGGGTTTGGGAATGAGGCTCAGTGGCTGGAAGTGTGGCCCTGCCATTGTCCTGCTGCCTGGCTTGGACAAACCACTGATCTCCAGTGCCACCAGCTTCTCTGCCCTGGGGTTAATGGCCCTTGGCTGTGTCAGAGCGTTACTTGAAGGTCGCGCTAACCTTCAGTGTGCTTTCCTCTTGGGTGCAACAGAAACTGCAGCATGCTCCTCGTAGAGCAACGGCAGAGGTGTTCCAGGTGTTGGCACCCACCACCCCACGGTCCATGATCTTGCCACATCGGCTGACATCCTGTGCTGAGGGCACTGGGGCTCCTGGGGCAGAGAATGTTCTGTCAAGCTGGGGCAAGGTGTACAGTCTGATGGTTAAACCCCGATGGGAATGTGCTGCTCAGAGCAAACGGCTTCAGCCCCTGCAAGGACACGGCATGAGGGGGCAGAGATGGGATGTGCCCTGCTTTCCAGTGCCAGCCTCTCTCAGCTGGTGGAGGGCTGGGCTCTCACCATCTGTGGGTCTCTTTGTATAAGGTTTCGCGGAGCTGCAGACAGACATGACAGACCTGACCAAGGAGCTAAACCGCAGCCAGGGGATCCCCTTCCTGGAGTACAAGCACTTTGTCACCAGGACCTTCTTCCCCAAAGTAAGGAGACAGCGCGTGTCACAGGCACCTCATTGCTCCCAGATATGTCCCACCCAGTTTAGGCCTCTGCTACAGGGCTTTTACAGTGTCACAAAATCATTCCACTGTTATGTATTTACTTGTCACATATTTCAACCTTAATTATCATCAAAAGTGGAGCCGCACCTCCTGGGGTGTCATACAAGATCGGGCTTGCTCGCACATGACAGAAGCTGGCGGCAACTGTCCCAGGAGTTGCTCTGGCTTGCCTGTTTGGGGCCATTGCACACCTCCTGTGAAAGAGCTCTCCCACAAGCACAGTGCTGGGGTCTCCTCCTCAAGGGCTCCAGTGTCACCCCACTCCATTCAGCAGAGGCTGAAGGGTGGCTGAAGGGTGAATTGGCAATCAGGAGAGGGGCTTCTTGTCCCACGCAGGGTGTCCCCAAGCATTCCCAGCAGCTCGGCCAGTCCTCAGGAGTTCTTTGGATGTCTCTGTCTCTCCCTTCCTCCCTGTCCAAGGTTGTGTGCATGGTGCTCCCAGTGAGATGTCCTTTGGGCTCCCAGTCCCAGTCTGTCTGCCCGGGGTCCCGCAGCAGACATGCTGGTGCCGTCGTTCCGTCCCCGGCTGCTCCGCCTGTGGCTGTGTGCCCTTCACTGCGGCTGTATTTCACCCCCGAGGCAGTTGTGTGTCAGTGCTGAGGACTGAGATGATGATTTATGACTGCAGAGTGTTTCATTAGTAGCTATTACTCAGGTTTTTCAGTTACCCAGTCTCCATATCTCTGCACACTAGAGGCTTTAAGATTCAGGCTGGTATATGAATGCTAGATTTTTAAACATTTATCCCATCTGTTTTAAAAGTTACATATGTTGAAACACCCAGAACTCCTCTATTTTGATATAGTCTTCTGTAAAGCTTTCTCTTCTGGGAGTTTTCTAGCTGTCACATTACTCTATTTGCAGTCTCCTTGCCCTCACAGCCTTGCGTCTGAGCAGACGTCTGCCTCCCCCCATCCTTGTGGTGTTTGCTCCTTCAGGAGGCTCTTGCAAAGTGTTTCAAGGCTCCATAAGCCAGCCCCGTGCATGTCTTTGGAATGGGTGGCTTTAGTCCCAGTGACATGTCTCCCCATCTTATTCCCCTGAGGTGCACAGCCCACAGGTGCCCTCCCCTAACGCTGTGCTTGGTTCCAGTGTTCCTCTCTCTACGAGGAGTGCTACATCCTGCCATCCCAGCAGCTCAGCTCGCAGGTGGGCTCCCAGGTCCAGGAAACACATCCACTCCTGGTGGGGGAGTGGAAGGTGAGTAACCCGCTAACAGAACCAACACTTTTGGGTGTGGCTAACCATTAACACAGACCAGCACTGGATCAGCTTTGGCTGGCTGAAGAAGGCAGATTTGTGAATCTGCTCTTGCATGGAATCTGTTGGCCTGGGATCCTTCCTGGCTCTATAACCCTGAGGCTGCAGTAAGGTCTCCCTAGAACTTCTGAAAGCTGACCAAACCCAGCCGTCTTCACCTCTCCTTGTACAGCCACTAATTGTTTTGTTAGCCCTCAGTCACACTTGCTCCATCTGTCTCGTAGTGGGGAGCCCCAAACTGGCCACAGTGCTCCAGGTATCCTCAGAATACTGAACAGAAAGGAATGGCCACTGCCACTGACCCAGCTGGTGTTCCTTGCCAGCAAAGCTGCTGGCTGTGTCAGGTAGAGGGAAGAAGGGCACTTCTACGTAGTACCTCTGTGCTCAGTAGGGGTGTCCCTGCCATCAGGAGGGATAAAATGTGGAGGAAAACAAGCACGGTTTTCTTAGTCTGCCTTCTAAATTCTTGTTCAGATCCCTGAGAACTGCAGACCCAACATGGAAGAAGGAATTTCTCTGTTCTCCACCTTACTCAACAACAAGCACTTCCTCATCGTATTTGTCCATGCTCTCGAGCAACAGAAGGACTTTGCTGTCAGAGACAGGTACAAGCTTCAGAACCAAAGGCTTGTCTGGGACTGTGTGTTTCAGTGGATGATTGAGTCACACTTGCCTACACATTTCTGCTAGAGATGGGTGGTCATAAACCCTGAAGAGCACTCACTGATTTGGCTTACCAGTAAGAGTGTGCAAGCTAACCTGAGGTCCTGCAGCACTGAATGAGGGTTGGAACTTCTGATACCATTAAGAAGGCTCATGAAAATTGTCTGAAAGACTACCTCTGTGTGTTGGGTATTTTAGTGCCGGTCAGCACTTCAGTCTAGTTGGACTGGAGCTTGAGTCCTGTATCATTCTGTGTTTCAGGTGTAACCTGGCCTCCCTGCTTACTATTGCACTGCATGGGAAACTGGAGTATTACACCAGCATCATGAAGGACCTCTTGGTGGATCTAATAGATGCGTCAGCTTCCAAAAACCCCAAGCTTATGCTGAGGAGGACAGAATCTGTGGTGGAGAAGATGCTCACCAACTGGATGTCCATCTGCATGTACAGCTATCTCAGAGTAAGAGAACCAGTCCCTGCTGTGGTGGGAGCAGGAATGAGGGATGCAGGGGGTAGCATAGGACCTGACACTTGCTAGCAGTGCCACTCAAATGGTCACTAACACTTGGCAAACGGAATGATTCAGGTGTAGGAAAGCAACCTGAAGTTCAGTTGTTTCTCCAGTTCTGCCCAGGATTTTGGTGAGCTTAGTCTTCATGGTAGGCCAGAGCATGGATCAACATTTTCACTGTGCTTGAGAAGAGTCAGAGGGGACAGAAAGATAAGCAGAGTGGCTGGGGGTTTTGGGGCCCACGTGGTTTTGTGCTGTTTCTGTGACCAGCTGTGCTGGCCAGTCAGTGTGTCTGCCTCGGGAGGCTCAGAAGGGCCGAGGGCATCATGGCAGGGGCTGCTCTGTATCAGTGCCCACTGGTGTGTGGGGCCTCTTATGCAGAGGCATCCTCGTGGTTCTGCACAAATCTGCGCAGGAGAGGTGGGGTGTCTGTCCCAGAAGGCTGAGGTCTTCTCTCGGTAATGAGCAGGAAAATGTTTGGCATCTCAGAGCCATCAGCAGTCCATCTGCTCAGTGCTTTATCTCCAACGTTTGCCAGTTCTGTTTGGAATTCCCCAGAATTGAGCAATAACTTAATTGATTCCGCAGCAGTTAATTGGAGGATACCCCATTATGCCCACAGGAAGAGCCTTGAAAAAGCCTTTGAAAAAATCTCTTTTCCCAAAGTGTTGTCTACATCCACAGAAGTGGTTCTATATTGTCTTCATACATATTGTGATGTCTTCTGATCCCAGATGATTACTTTTTGTCCTAAAGCCAGTGGTTTTGTAGTTCATAATCTTTCATTCTAGCCGACACAGTTAGCCAGTCTAATAAAAGAAGAGTTACAGGAGTGGATGAGGATGACTGTGCCAGTGTAGCCCAGCTATCCAGCCTGTAAGGACAGAAAAGAGGAAATTAGTAAATTTTTTTTAATCTTCAGATTTTGTGCCTGTAGTTAACCACTGGAGAAAAAAAAGTGCTGATTTTCCCTTTTGGGGAGGGGAGACCACATGTGAGGCATCTGATCCAGCTCCAGCTTGTGCTAAAAATGGACATTGTGCAAGAAGGCTTTCTCAGGGAAAAAAGAAAAAGAGGAAAGTGGAGCCTTATCACGTGGGCCTGAAGGCTTGAGCACATTACACGGCTCACTAATGGAGAGGAGCTCCACACTCAGCTCCGGGTGGGAGCTGCCCATTCCCGCAGGCTGGTGTGGGGCCGGGGGGCTGTGGCCATGCCTGGTGGGCTGTGGCCATGCCCGGGGGGCTGTGGCCATGCCCAGGGCTGGGCAGTGCTGCTGTGAGCTGTGAGCTGAGAGCTGGCTTCCCCCAGCCCGCAGAGGGAGGATGAGAACAGGTATGGTGGGAGCAGGGCTGTGAGGTGCTGTGAGGTGACTGGGTCCTTTGCAGAGCTGCTGGGCTGCTGGCTGAATGTGCATTTTTATCCACCTGCAGCAGGTTCTTGGCAGGGGCTAAGGCTGCACACTGTGTTTGCAGTTCTCTCCAGGGCTCCCATGTCCAGCCTGAAGCCATGGCAGTGCAGAGCACTGCTGCAGCCTCTTTCCCATCTCTGAAAGCAAATGCATAATGAAGTTGATTTCCAGGAGACTCTGATATCTCACATGCTCCACAGTGGGGGTGGGATCAGAGGTGACACTGAGCTGCTCCTGAAATATGAAAAGGAAAAATAATTGATCAGACAGGAGTGTCTGGAGAGAAAATTTATCCCAGGTGACACAAGCCCAGCTGTGCAAAGGGACAGCAGATCCAGATCAGCAGAGCTGGCATCTTCCCCACCACACAAATGAGGATGGAGCTGCTGTGGTGGAACAGACAGCACCTCCTTCCACAAGGCTGGTGTCAGGTGATGTGGAAGGCAGTGATGTAAATGGCAGTGATAGCCAAAGGCCTCCCATGTGCCTTGCGTTCCTAAGGATCAAACTCTGCTGCTTTGGGAGAGGCATTTCTTGGTTAAAAAGAAGGCTTGCCTGCCTGTAGCTCTGCTCTGTCAGACATGTGATGATGGGCCTGGTTTTCATTCCTGAATTATCCCCATTAATCACAATGTCTATTTGAAACAGCTGCTGTGAAAGTCCCCGCCGTTGTGCAGTGGAAAAATTCCAAGTGCTTGTATTTTCCCTTGTAAGTCAACGCTACATGCTCAAAACATTTGTTTTGCATTAATGCTCTGCCTAACAGCCCGTCCATTTGTGTTTTGGGGGAAAATGATTTGAAGGAGCTGTCTTCAGCTGGGAAAGAGCTGCTGGCCACAGGCGTTCGTGGCCTGCACATGTGGAGGGCACCTGAAGGCGATGGAGTCCGCTGGCAGGGTTGGCTCAGTGTGGGAGGGGTTGGGATGAGCTGGCAGGGGCTTGCTGCGAGGCACAGGGGCTCAGAGGAAACTTGCAGCATTTGCACAATCAATGCAGAACTCTGTGGCTGCAGAACTGAGTGAGAATCGTAGATGAAATGGTCCATGTCTCTACTTTGTGCTACAGTTTTGGTGGAAAAAGCTTTAAAAGAAAGCCTTCTCCATGAGCTACCGTGGTACCATTGTGCCTGGCTCCTAACAGGGTTGGGGAGTTAAAGGGAAAGCAGGGCTCTGGAACTTGGCTTTTATGTCTGGGTCCAAGCTTACTCAAGTTTTGCATGTGGGATGGAGGTTTGGTTCTTCACAGAATGCAAACAGATAATTGTCCCAAAATTAGCAGGCACTTGGGATAAGCAGCTGTTTTCTGTGCTGCTCCTACCCTAGGCTCACCAAAACATTTTGGAAATGGCTGTAGTGTGTTCCTGGGAGGACATCTATAATAACTTGTCAGAGTTGTGTTAATAGGGCAGCAGCATGTGAATCCAGTCTATGCTCTAAACCTTTTTGTTTTCCCAAGCATATAAAAACGAAGCCCTCCCACTCTCCGCGTGCGTGGAACAGTTCAAGTCCTGCCAGCCTGAACTGTGCTTTCCATTACTGCAGTTATTTCAGTGCCCTGGGTGGCTTTAAGGGCCCATAACAGTTCAGTCAAAAATGAAAATGAAGTCTCATTAAAATACATTCACAATAGGAGGAAAAAAAGGCCCCAGACTGTGTTTTTTTAAGTATTTTTTTGTCCTGAATCAGCACTGATCTCGTCTAGTTAAACTTCCTTTCTCCTAACTAGCCAAGTCCAAAGACAGTTTTGATTCCTTTCCAGATGAGTTTTCTGAACAATGCTGGAGGTTTCACAAGTTTGCCATTTTATCTCTAGTCCCTGCCTGCCAGCCCTTCTTTCTCTGCTTTGAAATTCGCTGTCTGATTAGCACTTTTGCAGATTTCCATAACATCCCACAGTTCCTGAGCCTGAAAGCCAAAAAGCCAAACAGAAATAGCATCTCGGCGGTGGAGCGCTGTGTGCCGTGGAGCTGTGTCCCCTGTGGGGACATTTGGCCTGGGCCAGTGCTGCCCGTGCACCCTGCAGGAGTCTGCAGTGACCCCCAGCTCCACGGCTTCCAGGGCAGCCTTGTGTGAGCAGGAGGGTGCCCCAGGGCCAGCCCTGACCCGCACAGCCCATGCTCATTTCAACCCGTAACAGCTCCCTATCAGTAGGACTCACCCTTTTTTAAGGTTTTTGGAGACACTGCAGTCTCCCTGTGGCTGGAGCTGCCCATGGCAGGGATGGGAAGGCTCCAGAGCCCAGCCCTGAGTTTAGCCTCAGGTTTGTCCCTGCTCACATGTGACGCAAACAGGGTTCCTGTTGGTAGCATGGCCAGTGTCAGAGACTGATGACTCTGTGTGCAGGGCCAGCCAGTGGTGTCTTGCAATCTGCAGTATGAGGGCAGTGGTACTGCAGCCCAAGGAGGTCTCGATGTCAGTGTTGTCCCCTTGTTATACCTTGCTTATGCCTTTCTCTCCATAATGAACTCTTTGTGTCTTCTGCACATTCTTCACTCCTTGCAATGCTCAGCTTCTCCACCTCCTGACTCCACACCTTCCTCTACAGTCTGAAAGCCATGTCTTCCTGCATTCCAGCACCCACAGCCCTGCTCTGAGCCCATTTTGTGCTGCCTGCTCACAGGAGCATTGCAGGGATCATTAAAGCCCTGCAGCAGATCCAGGGAGCTTCCCAGTATTCATGAAGTTACCCTTGACAAGGAAGTGAGTGCCCTGCTGGCACAGACGGCGTGTGCCCGCTGACAGCCCCGCTGTATCACCCCATCATCAACCGCACCAAATGCAGCGCATCCAAATTGACATCGAACTAATTGCTTTAGCAATTAGCAATTTTATAGGGCAATTAGAATAAAAGAATCACCAAGTTTTAATTAAGAAGCAGATTGAACAGGATTTAGCAGTTCCTAGCTGAGAAATATCAAAACCATGGGGTATCTGTTGTCTTGAGCAGGCTCTCAGATGGCAGGCCTGTGTGTGCAGGGGGGAGGCTCAGAATGCATAAATGTGCAGAATTTGCACTTGCCTCTTTGGAAGGAAATTGAACGTGAGCATTTGGGAGAATGGGATGTACTCTAACACTGAGGAGTTCCTTAAGAAAGTAGCTTGTGTTTCCCTTGCACATCAGTGCAGCAGGCAGAAGTGGCTTAGAAATTTGGCATTAAACTGCGTAGCTGAATCACATCAGAAATAGATGCTCCCTGTTATATTTTTTGTTCTTGCTGCAGGAGTGCCACAGTTCACCTCTCTCCCATGAACTTAGGTTTGATGAATGTAAGGGGTTAAATGGTGTGTTTGCCTGCTGTCACATGGGAACAGCTTGTTGACCTTGATCCTCTGTTTTGCTGTGATGAGGGCTCTGCTGTGGTATGAGAAGTATGAACGATGGTTCCCAGAGCCACAGGCCCAGACTGTGGGCTCACTCCCATGGAGTTCAGTTCAAACCAGGCTGTGCAATGAGGGGTTTGCCTGACATGTTCATTAGAAAGCTGAGTGCCCAAATATCTCTGTTCTTGGATTTTTGTGCACACCAGCCCTATCTTGTCCTGCTGAGTGCAGCATGTTGTACAGTCTGCACCCTGTCACATTGCAGGAAGCATCTCTGTAGCACAGTATGCTAGATTCTCCCTGTTCCTGTGTAATTCACATGTAAATTAATGCACATTTGCATTTTGCTGAGTATCATGTGTGCACGTCCCTGCTCAGCACAGCCATGCGTATGCCCCTGTCTTCTGAGCAGCACCCCAGTTCTGCCCCTGAGACAGCACAGGCTGGCACAGCCCCTCGGTGGCATTCCACAGCTCCAGGGCTTGCTGCAGCACTTGGATGGGGTATGTTGATGCTGACAGCTACAGCATCCCCAAAAACGGCCTGCGGCTGTTGTTGGCTGTTGTGGCCTCTTCCCCATCTGCGCTGTCATGTTGCCACAAGTCTGAAAACTTCTGAGCAGCCTCAGAGAGAGGCAAGTGGGAGTTGGGAGGCAGTGGCCCCCACCAGGTGTTTGCAGCACCTGGGGTGGACCAGTCCTGCTCCCTGGTGCTTAGAGGCACCTTCACTGTCCACACAGAGCCTGTCCTTGCCGTGCTGCTGATGGACCTGTCACGACCAGGTCCGGTTTGCTGACTTGGTCTTCTTTCCTTTCCCCAGGAGACAGTTGGAGAGCCCTTCTTCCTGCTGATCTGTGCCATCAAACAGCAGATTAACAAGGGTTCCATCGATGCCATTACAGGGAAGGCCAGGTACACCCTCAACGAGGAGTGGCTGCTGAGGGAGAACATAGAGGCCAAGCCGAGGGTGAGTAGCCATGTGCTGGGCCTTCCCCAGGGCTGCGGTGAGAAGGAGATGCCATGCTCACAGCATTTAGGTCTGCATAGCTGGTGAGAGGAGGACGCACCCAGACAAAAAGAGGAGAGGGTTTCTTATAGAAAGAGTTGCTCTCCTTGCCCTGCAGCTTTGGGCTGCAACTGAGGCAGTAGCTGTGCCTCCCTGGTCTCCGAGTGGGTGTCTGTGGCAGCCTGTAGGCCCTCACAGCTGCCTGTCTTGCTGTCCAGGAGCTCTCAAGGGCTCCATGCACTGCAGCACACCCATCCTGCAGCAGGCTTAGCACTGGTGAAGCAGTGGAGCTTGTTCCATTGCCTCAAGCAGAGGCTGACCAATGAGCTTTGGTGGTCCTGTTAATCACCAGCTGGAGCCAAGCAGCTGAGGACATGGCTGGTAATGGGGGCTGACCCTTCCTCCTGCCTGTGGTGGTCAAACGCCATTACCAAGACAACATGGAGGGGGGCTGCTCTGTTGCTCCCTGTGTTCTCCCACCTTGGTCAGCAGAGCCCTCAGTCCCTGGGGCTGTAAATCAGTGCTTCTCATGCTGTAAAGCATCGATGGCCACATTAGTTCAACCTGATTTCCATCAACATGGGGTCCAGGGTGCACCAACCAGAGCTGTGCAGACACCGCAGCTTCCAAGCATTCTTGGGAGCCAGCAGAACCAGGCAGATTGTTCCTAACACGACCCTAACGCAACCTCTCCCTGCAGAACCTCAACGTCTCCTTCCAAGGCTGTGGCATGGACTCCTTGAGTGTCAGAGCCATGGACACGGACACACTGAGTCAAGTGAAAGAGAAAATTCTGGAGGCCTTCTGCAAGAATGTCCCCTACTCCCAGTGGCCAAGGGTGGAAGACGTTGACCTCGGTAAGGACCAGGTGCAGGGGACAGCCACTCTGGAAAAACAGGTGAAGCACCTGAAGTTGTGCAGCAGCTGTTGGTGCCTGTCAGAGCAGTGGGTGAAGCAGCACGGACAGGATGACAGACACCAGGGCAGCCATGCAGTCCCAGACCCCCTGGCCCCTGCCTCCTTCGGGCTGGGGTCTCACTTCTCCCCTCTCTGTGTTCAGAGTGGTTCGCCACCAGCACTGACAGCTACATCCTGCGGGACCTCGATGACACCTCGGTGGTGGAGGACGGCAGGAAGAAACTCAACACGTTAGCACATTACAAGGTAAAGGTAGACCCCTCAGGGGAGCCCTGCCTCCCCGGAGCCTGCCTGGCCTCCAGGGCGAGCTGCGGTTCCCCTCCAAAACGGGATCATCAGAAACAAGCAGAGAGGTTGCCATAGCTCCGTGAGAGCTTCCAGGGAATAGACATCTGCCCTGGCGAGAATCTCGTTAATATTGCAACACACAGAAACTAATTAACACTCTTCATGCAAAACAAGTTATTACTGACAACAGAAAGAGGGGGGGAAAAAGCTCTTATTCCCAAGGGCCACCAGCCTGGCTGATTAGTATCGCTGTGCTCTTGATCCACACTCCTGCTGAAATTGCAGCTACAACTGTCAGTGCCTGAGAGCAGGGGCTGGGGATACCATCGAGGAAGTGAGGCCAAAAATATGAGGAAACATGGTGAATCAGATTGTTTTCTTGACTGTTTTTCTGTTTAAAATTAAATGAAACCAGAAATCCTTAACGATTTTCATATTCCCTGGTATGCCTGGAAGCGTAATCCTCCCTGGTGTGTAGCCGTGCCTGGAAAACAGAAGTGGAGCTGAGTGCTCATGGCGTGGTTATCGGGGCAGCAGCCGTGCCGCTGGCACGCTGCCCCCAGCACAGCGGCTGCGCCAGCCCCACGGCTGCCACCATCCCTTCTCCCCTTTGGGGAATGGCAAACCAGCCCCTGCACGCCCAAACTCTCCTTCCTTTTCAAATTACCTGGTTTTGACATCCAAAAATGTACCTTAGATACATGTATTTGCTCAATTCCCATCGGGTTTGAGAACCTCACTGTCTTGTAATTGTATTGAAAATTCCCTTTCCACATAATGGGGGACGGGGGCAGAGCAGGCCAGGTTTAGGGGATGTTTGTGGCAGAACTATGATTGCACCAGCACCCCCCAGCTCCTGGGATGTCCACAGGACCAGGGAGGCACTGATAAGGCCCCTATCATCAATGTGTGCTCTTCCCTTCCTGCACAGATCCCTGAAGGGGCATCCCTGGCCATGAGTTTGACGGACAAGAAGGACACCACGCTGAGCAGAGGTAACATGTCACTCCTCTTCCCTGCTGCTGCTGACTGGGCGGGAATGCTTGCGTTGTCAGAGGGTTGTCTCTGGCTGGGGATGCTGGAAGACGCTGCCAGCCCCCGTTCCTGGGCGCTGTGGATGCGGTGGCTCTAAACATGTGCTATCCAATCTCCTCCCTCTGCCTCATGGTGCTCTCCCAGCCCTCAAGGTGTTTGCACCTTCCATCTCACACCCTCACGGGGAGCTGGCATCCAATCTGTGCTGACAGAGTGAGAAAAAGGAAGAATCTGAAATCACTTGGTTGAAAAAGTCCTCTCCCTCCCAGTTACATATATTCAGTCCTTTGCCGGTGCATTTCTAGGTTTCAGGCTGTGCAGAATGAAAACAGACCAAGTGAGACAAAAATCCACATTAAACAGGGAATTTCAAACCCTGTTTCCAGGCTGCCTCCAGAGAGCCTGGCTCTCCAGGAGTCCTTTGCCTGCTGTGGCAAGGAGCTGCCCTGATGCTGGGGCTCAGAATAATCCTGGGAGTGTGGGGCACAGCAGGGCACAGCAGGGCATCACGGTGCAGGAGTGCCCCTGTGCTCACCCTGCTCTCGTGCCCTCTTGAGTCTCTCTTAAAATATCCCTTGGGACACCTCAGGTCCCCCTAAAGCACCTCCTAGGGTACTTTGTCACGAGCCTGATAATGCCATAAACAACCCCAAAGCAAGGAGAAACGCTGAGATCACTTGTGGTTGATAACACCAGCTTGGTGTTGGGATTCTTGGGGTTCAGATGCCTCTTGACATGGAGGTCACCAGTGGAGGTGGATTTGAGTTTGTGCCCCCCTGACTGAGCCACTGTGTCTCTCTTCTTTTTCACAGTGAAGGATTTGGACACTGAAAAGTACTTCCACTTGGTAAGTATCCCTCTCCTGGCTGCAGGGATGAGGGCTGCATGTGGGGGCTGCTGATATTAACTTAAATTATGTCTGTGGGCTGTAGTGCCAGATGTGATGAAGAAGCTGCATCAGGGCTCATTAGTTCTCTTCAGCAGGGTTCAAAGAGGCGCAGAAAGGTGATCTGTAGATAAGCTTTATCTGTAGATAAACTGAGGGACATGATAAAGAATTACCGGGATGGCAGAGAAGTTGCTGTGTCCAATTGAGCTGCTGGCAGCCACAGAGAGCTCAGGGGCGAGGTCAGAGCGTGGCACAGTGTCAGTGGTGGCGTCCTGACACCTCGGCTGTCACCTGCTGGGAGCTCCTGGCATCCCGCCTGCTTCCCGGGCTCAGCAGGTCCGTGGGCTCCCGCTGCTGCACCGTGCTGGAAGTGCCAAGTGCTAAATGCTGCTAAAAGCTGTTATGAAAAAAGGTGTCATGGACAACAACAATATTTTATAGCCTGGTTTGAGGCTTTTTTTTCTCTGCAAGCATTTCCATGCTCAAGTAGAAGCACACATGCACACACACATGCAGAGCAAGGAGGGAGAAGGAATGGGAAGCCAACTGTTCACATGTGAAACAATGCCAAGATGGATGTCAGTTGCTTGCTTTGTTATTATAGAGAATAATTCACTGACCTAACCAGTGGAATATTCGCTTTTGTTTTGAAAAAGCCAGCATTCCTACATATTGTGCTTTTTCCAAATCCAAGCAAAGCTGGTTTCTGCAGAAGCCATGTGCACTGCTGCTAGGAGCCCAAGGTGCAGCCCAGTCCAAGGGGGCAAGCAGGCCAGCATGCAGAGGAAGATGGATGGGTTCATTTCCTTCATCTAGGATGAGAGAGGCAGTAAAGAGCACAGGAGAAACAAATGTCATAAAAATTAGTATTATGGATCACTTTTCTAAAGCCGTGTAAGGGTGTGTTTATAAAGCAGTAACTGATTTTTAATTGAATTTTATATGCGGTTGAAATTCTATGCTGAAAGGAAAATTTAGTGGGACGCTTTCAGGGAAGAGTGCTCTGACCATGTGCTTTATCTGGAACCAGGTTCTCCCAACTGACGAGTCAGTGGAACATAAGAAGTCCCACAGACAGAGCCATAGGAAGAAGGTTCTTCCAGAGATCTACCTGACACGGCTGCTCTCCACCAAGGTAGGAGCTGGGCTGCCCCCGTTCTTGGCAGGTGGGATTGTCTGTGGTCTGTAGGGAAAAGCCTGCTGCAGGGAAGGAGCACTGCAGGGCTGGTTGCTCCCCAGAGGCAGTGGGACTCCTCTCCTGGATGGCTGGAGCAGGTTTGGTGAGGTTGTCGGGCTCCTCGGGATCCCTCCAGCTTCCCAGTGCATCCTTGCTGCTGTGTGATGCCCCACATGATCTCCCTGCAATGGACTGGGGTCTGTGCAGACTAAAGGGATTCTGCCTGCCTCAGGGCTTGAGATGCATAGCTGAGACCTGAGACCATCTCCCCAGAAAGAGATGCTGCTGGGACAGGAGATGGAGAGGCTCAGCTGTGGGAGCAAGAGAAATGTCTGTGTGATCTGAGGTCAGATCTGGCCCATCTTTAATCCCAGCATGGTGCCTCACTGAAGCAAAGATCACAGGGATGGCCAGCAGTCTCTGGTCTTCTCTGTCTGTGGTGTACAGACCAAGCGCAGATGTGAGATCCCAGCAGTAAGAAAGAAAATCTCGATGCCAAAAGAAATTAACCCCAAATGCAAATTTATTATATCACTATCCACAAACAAACTGTTCCCTCCCTGCTTCGGCATCCCCTCTCTCTTCTGTCTTATCCAACTGGCAGCAAAGGGTTTCCTCTGGAGTGCAGCAGTCACAGCCCCTCTGTTGTTCTCCTGGGCTTGGGTGCTGCTGCTCTCCCCAGGGTCCACTGTGTCCTTGTCCTGCAGGGGACACTCCAGAAGTTCCTGGATGACTTGTTCAAAGCCATTCTCAGTATCCGAGATGATAAACCACCCGTGGCTGTGAAGTATTTCTTTGACTTCCTAGAGGAACAGGCAGAGAAGAGAGGGATCACAGACCCTGACACTCTGCACATCTGGAAGACCAACAGGTTTGGAAAAGGAAATCCTTCTTTTCTTCCTTCCATCTCTTGGGAACAGCAGCTGCAAAACCCTTGTGTCCTGCACTAATCATTAGATTACTAAAAGTAGAAGAGGGACTTGGAAAACAGGGAGGGTGGCAGAGAGGGCTGTGAAAGTGAAGCCAAACACAGGATTGGAGAGCTTTGAACAAATATGAAGCCCAGGGGAACAGTGAGCTGAAAGAGGAGGCATGGGCAGGCAAAGGGCCGAAAGAACTGGCACACACAAATAATGAAAGGAGAAATAGGATGATGGCAGACAGCAATGGTGTCAGCTGCAAGCACTGGAGATCTGAGACAGAGTCCAAGACCATATCAGGTCTTAAAAAATGTCATGGAAATTTTAAAACGCACATATTTGGATCCTTTTCATTTGCTTTTCTGCCTTTTCAGCCCTTTAGTGGCACTTTTCCTGCTTAGGTCTGTAACCAGGCTGTCTCCATCGTGTTCAGGGGACCCCAGGGGCAGCTGCTGGGACAGTGGCCTGCTGGTAAGCACCACAGCAGTGGCACTGGATGGAGTGGTGCTGAGGGACATGAGCAGCAGGAATGGGGTGGAGGAGCCAAAGTGAAGGGGAAATAGTGCACGAAAGAAGCCAGAGGATTTAAATGCAGAGAGCAGGGAGCATGGAGAGAGTGTCAAGGAGAGGCTCAGCAGATTGGAGACTGGAGGCAGGAACTGTTTCCAGCCCAGTGTGTGAAAACTAAAACCAAATTTTACAGGGAAAGCAGGCATTCAGATACAACGATTGGGCAACAGATTTGCCTACCCTTTACTACCTTCACTGGCCTGTAGAGCCAAGACTGAGAGTGGTTTTCACCTCTCAGCTGCTGTGCAGGGTAGGAAGGGTGAGCAATAGACTGAAGCTGTGGCCAAATCAGCAGTCAAATAACTGGAGAAAATGATGAGAGAAGAGAAAAAAAGACAGATTAAATGTGTTTTGTGGGGCTTGCTGTCAGAACCAGATGATGGGTTAGTGTAGGGAAGGAGGGAAAAGGAGGTGCCACCATTGCTCCGAAGAGCAGCAAGTGGGGAAGCCTGACTCAACAGACCCACACAGGCAAAGCTGCTGGTGCCTCTCTGGGCCTGCAGCTGCTGAAGGAGCAGGGGCGTGTGTGTGCCTAGAGAAGGCTGTGTGTGCCACATCCTCCAGCCTGAAAAAGTATCTGGAGGTTGAAGGTGTGTCCCTGCCCCTCTATCAAGGCAGGGGTCTGTACCAGAGGTGATTAAATAGCAGAACCCATCTCCTCAGCTCTCCTCTCTGCTACTCCCTTTCTGTCACCGTCTTTCCTGCATTTCCGCCCCTCTTCCTCTAGTACACAAAAATTCATCTTGTGTTTGTGCCTGGATCCTTCCCTTTGCAGCCTACCGCTGAGGTTTTGGGTCAACATCCTGAAAAACCCCCAGTTTGTGTTCGACATTGACAAGACAGACCACATTGACGCCTGTCTGTCTGTGATCGCCCAGGCCTTCATCGACGCCTGCTCGCTCTCCGACCTGCAGCTGGGCAAGGTACCTGCAGCGAGGGCTCCTGCCAGGCAGCCACGGGCCTGGACCGGGCTGGGGGGGCAGGGCCTGGCAGAGGGCACCAGCCCACAGTGGCCATGTCCAGCGTGGGGCTGGGGTGGGCTCAGCACACTGGAAGGGGAGCTGAGCCTGCTCCAAGCAAGCACAAGGCTGCAGGAGCCAGGTCCATCTCCCACCCTCGGGCCCCACGCACAGTCCCGCAGGGCTGGCTGGCTGGAAGACATCCCATGTGCATTCTCTTTTCTCCCACTGCCTTGGCTGAGCACAGTGCTGACATTTGAAACTTCCTGACATAAAAAAGTTTTATTAAGAAATGCTGTAAATCACCCCCACTGCCCCCCCACCCCAGAGGCTGGTGGTGACAGTGTGTGACTTGGGGGACACCCTGCGGTTAGGGGGTGGGCGCTACACCCCCAGCCCCAGAGCTGCAGGAAGCCTTTGTTGGGAGAGGTTAATGCTGGAGGAAGATCTAATGAGTGCTTGATTTTTTGTTTGTTTGGGTTTTGGTCTTTTTTTTTGCATGTGTTATGAAACACCTACAATTTGTCCTTGTCAAGTGGCAGATGAGGGGAAGAGGGGTCAGCTGGAGTCAGACAGCAGATGGAAACACTTCTCTGGAATACAATAGTATAAGTGAATGAATTGTTGAGTAATGTGGGAAGAATAAATCCTCAGCATAAAAATCAGCTTGCATGTACACGCAGTGTATAACTGAGCATTTTCCAGACTGGATTCTTCCCTTGGTTTCAGCACGTCGCTCTTGATACTGCAAATGTGAGAGCAGACTCAGTCCATACATCGATCGTGCACAAGCAGTTAAGAAATCAGTGCCCATCTCTTCATCATAGAGGCAAATCAGACACAAATTAAAAAATAACTTAGAAAAGAGGCAGCATGGTTTTCCTTAATGTTTCCAAGGAAAAAAAATAATGCTGTGAGCAGGCTCTCTGTAAGTTGGCCATAGTCTCACAATGCCTTGTCACTGGGTTTGAAAATAAACTGCTGTGGGATCTGGTGCCTGTTTCCTGTTTCCCCTGCAGCATTAGCCAAGCTACAGATTGCAGCAGCAGATTGGAGTCACCCCAGGCTCCCCTGTTCCTGCCTGGCAGAGCCAAGTATGCTGCCCGTGGGCAGAATCCACCAACCCCTGCCATCAGCAGGTCCCCTCCCCTCTCCACCTGTCAGAGCACTGGGGAGCAGTCCCGCACACGGTGTCGGGGTGGCAGGACAGGACGTGATCTCACTCCCTTTGGTGTCCCCAAGCCTGGGGCATTCCCCTTGGGGATGCAACACAGGTTAGTCAGCCAAGTTCATTCCTGGGGTAATGAAATCGGGAGGGCAGGATTGCCGTGAGGTTTAAATTATTCATGCTGTGTTTGCAAGGAGGGCAGCAGGGTTGTGCCTCCACTGGTACAACCCAGTTGTATGGCTGGGAGGTTAAGGCTGCTGTCTCTAAGCTGACATTAATCAAGAGAATTCAGTGTTCTCTGTTAATTACTTTATGTGCACTCAATTTAGGCCAGGCAGCCTGGATTAGCCAATGCAAAATAAATCAAAGCTACATGAAAAATCCAAAAGCAACATTTCAGCTGACGAAGTTCAACTTGTAAGATAGCTTTGTTCTTCAGCTTAAATCAATGTGGCTGCTCAAGAAACCCCAGCAGAAGACATGCAGAAGCCCTTTCCTTGTTGCCAGTTTCCACACACAGCAGCAGAGAGCCCAAGTGTTTGATCTGGCACAGGTGTGCTACCTCACCTGCAGAGCATCCCCTGGCAGTAAGCCACCCCACCTGACCCTGGGCTTGCTTTTAGCCTGCGCTTGCTGCAAATTAGAACACACACCCATCACCCCCTTCTCCAGCACTGAGCTGATGGATGTTCAGCTCATGCAAAGGCTGCAGGATGGGGCTGTGTCTCCACAAGCACGTGGTGCCCATCCACAGATCCTTGATGTGTCTGAGCCGTTCTGCCATGAGCTGTTCCATGCCTCGGTGCTGTCCAGCACCACAGTCCTCTCCGGTGACAGCTGGGACCAAAGGCAAAGCTGTTCCCTGCACCCAGCTGTAGCTGAGGTCCCTATCTGGTGTCAGTGCTTTGGTCTGAAAACAGAGTACGGTTTTCAGCTGGGAGCAACCCAGTGCCTGAGTTCTGTGTCTTGCTCTCACTCTAGGACTCCCCGACCAACAAATTGCTGTATGCCAAGGAGATCCCCGAGTACCGGAAGATAGTGCAGAGATACTACAAGCAAATCCACGACATGCCCCCTCTGAGTGAGCAGGAGATGAACGCCCACCTCGCCGAGGAGTCACGGGTACAGGGGTGGAGAGGATGGGGTTGAGTCTTCAGGCTCAGTGTCCTGCTGGAGCCTGGCAACAGCAGGGAATGCACACAGGCTGCAATCAGCTACTGCTTAGATGCTGTAAGGAGCACACAAGAAGGGATATTGTGCCTTAAACTTCCACACACAAACTTCATCTGACCTAATTCCAAGCATCTTCAATTACTGCCAGAACTGCAGTAAACACCCATGAGTTTGCTTGAGCCTAACTAGCTCTGGCACCACTGGGAATTGAGAGCAAAATTCAGTGCCAAAAAGCCAGGAAGTTTGGACAAGGATTTTTGTAGTCCCACAGCCACCCAGCCAGCTGGCTCCCAGGCACAACTGCCACGGACAGCCCTGAGTCCCAGGCAGCCAGCCCTGATACCAGCCTCAAGAGCTGGCAGCCGCATTTCAGATCTGAGTCCTGCCAGCGATGCACCACAGGTTCCTCAAAATCAAACCTTCTCGCCAGGATGTTTTAGCTTTGGGCACCAAGCAGGATTTTTCTGTTGATATTCTGCAGCACAGCTGGTGCACTGTCCCCTCCTGTGAAATGGCTTTGGGCACAGAGGGATATGCAAGTGTGCTGCCCAGCATGGGTATTTACAGCTGGCTTTGAAAAGACCAAGACCCATCCTGATGCAAGCAAATGCACCTTCCTTAAAAAGCCAGCTGTACCAATGTGACCGTAAAGTCAGGCACAACCTGCTTTTACTATAGTCGGTGACTGCTGGCTAGGCTGCAACTCATGAGCTCCATCCTGCTAATATTCTCTCCTCTCTTTTCTGTCTTTATAAAGAAATACCGAAATGAGTTCAACACCAACGTCGCCATGGCTGAGATCTACAAATACGCCAAGAGATACCGCTCCCAGGTGAGTGGGGATTACAGCACATGGGCTCTGGCCTGCCTGGGAAGGGAGGAACCATCGCTGCAGCAGCCCTACAGGCAGACACCTGCATCCCGTCCCACAGAGCAGGATTGCTGGGGTGTGCATAATTGCAGTACATATGTAATAGGTGCATATCCAGATGCACCTACTCTCTGTCCCTTGGATGGCAGCTTCTTGGAAGAGGAGGCTGGCTATTCCCAGCTGACCCTAATGGCATTTGGCTGGGCTAAAGAAGGGCTGCCGGATGTATAGACCCTTTCAGGAGAGCAAAACATGCAGATAAGGTCCACCCCCAAGTTAACTTGCACCTGCTGTCCCCGCCCCATTGAGGCAGTGACCCTGGCTGGCTCCTGCCCCCCTGCCACCTTGGGCTGGTGCTGTGCCCTCAGCTCTAGTACAGCAGTGCATTTTTGTCATGTATCACTGCACTCCTAGCCCTGACCAGGGACCCTGGGAGAGCAGGGGTGCCAGGGATGTGAGCACAGGGGCTGTGGGGCTGGGTGGGCTCTCACCTTCGGAGCTCTGTCTGGAATTTGGGCTCCATAGGTCTGGTGGGGTGAGCTGGGCTGGCAGGTGAGCACCCCACACTGTCTCAGCACCCTGCCTGCCTGTGTCTCCCACAGATCGTGGCCGCCCTGGACGCAAACCCCACAACAAAGCGCACCCAGCTCCAGCACAAATTTGAGCAAGTGATTGCTCTCATGGAGGACAACATCTATGAGTCCTGCAGTGAAGCCTAGGGTGGCTGCAGCCCTAGAAGTGACCTTTCTTGCAGCACAGTGCCGCAAGGGACCCTGCCTTCAGCCGCAGGCACACCTTGGTCATACTCAAACCAGCCTTGTGGAGGGGGTGGGCCTGGCCATGGCTACAAGTTTGCCTCACTTCACAAGAAACCACAAGACACCTTTCCGAGCAGCTAAAACTCTTCTGGTCTGCACTGTGGCACCCATAATTTATTTGCTCTTGCCAGCCAGAAATGGAGTCATGACGCCTGTGGCAAGCTCAGTTCACCACTTTCCCCTTGGTCAGCAGCCAAGCCGTCAGCACTCCGTGCTCCCCTGTGCGTGGCTCCTCGGGATGGGGCTGCAGAGCCTGGAACAACAGACACGATGCAGAAGGGTCACCTCAGGGAGTAATGACCACAGACAGCAAAGACCGTCATAGCCTGAGCTCCCACTCCATCCCTCCAACATCCTTGTTTTTCCAACATCAGGGACTCTTATCAGCTGTTCACTATCTGCTGCATTCTGTGTATATTTGTGCCTTTTAATTTTTGTACTGTATGTGTAAACATAACCACTCCTCCCTCTGAGACTTGGGCAACACAGGGAACTCGAGGCTGAGACAAAGCAGTTGCTTCCCAAGCAGCTAAGGCAAGGTGAAAGCACTTTATCCCTAATGGAGACAGCTGTTTGGGAGCTGCAGGGAGCCCAGTGTGTGCTAGCACGGGAGGGGCTGTTCCCCTTTCCTGGCTCGTGCAGGGCTGGAGCACAGCAGAGAGGTGAACGCTGCACAGCTCCCAGGTGGGGGCAGCGGCTGGGGAAGGAGCTGGCCCCACACATGTCCATGGCACTGCAGCCCCTGTAGCACCGTGTGTGCCTGTGCCAGGGCCTGCTGACAGCCCTGTGACAGCTGCTGCCCGCCACACTGGCCCCACACGTGTCCATGGCACTGCGGCCCCTCAGCCACAGTAACACTGTGTGTGCCCGTGCCAGGGGCCTGCTGACGGCCCTCTGACAGCAGCCTCAGGCCACATGCAGGGCAGACACCAGAGAGCATTGTCTCTGCCTCTCCCTGGGACCGTCACCAAACACGAGGCCAGTCCTGCAGAGGTGTCTCCTGAAGCAGCTTATTCTGCTTGCTTTGGGCCAGCCCTGTGGCTGGTACCTGAGAGCAGCCAGGGCAGTGGGGCTTGGCTGCATGGCCAGCCTGCTTTCAGCCCTTAAAGGCAGAGGGACTGGGCCCAGCCGCTGCCAGCCCGGCAGTGACACAGGCCAGCAGAGCATGTCCAGCACCCAGAGCTGCAAACCAAGGTAGGGCGTGTCCCAGCTCAGGCTGGGGGCACTGAGAGGGTCCCAGGGGCAGACAAATGGAGCTTGCCTGACATGAGACACCCCAGTGCCACCCTGCCAAGCCAGCTGGGTGGCCTGTTGTCCCTCCTGCAGCCTGGGGAGCTGTGACCACTCCGGTGTCCTGTGCCACACAGGCCCCGTGGAGGCTGGACGTCTTCAAACCAGCATCCCTGCATGGGCAAAGGCTCCTGCCCACAGGCTGACCACCACAGCCACCGCCCCAGCTGCCCCACAGGAAACAAACACAGCTACTACCTCACTGCAGGAGGGTGTAAGGGAGCCTCTGGCAGTCATCCAGCTGGCTAGGACGCATTCTGGCATTGGATGACTTTGTCCACCAAAACTCCTGGGTGATTCACTGCCATGGACAGGTGGTCTCCATTCCATCGTTTCCAGTAATGCCACAATTGTCAGAAACCAGAACATCAGAGTTGTGTATGTGTACATAGATATCTATTTTAAAACAAACAGTAGACTTTATCCAGTATGTTAAAAGGTGGGGAGGGAGGGGAGGGAAAGGGGAAGAACAGAGGTTTTTTTTTAAAGAGAACTACAGAAAAAGTACTTACACTGTGGAGGTCTCAATGTCTTTGCTGAGGATGTGGCTTCAGAATAGAAACTCTAAGAATGTAGCTGGGCTACATTTTATTTTGAAAGTGATTTCACAAAAATTTCTTGATGTTTTTGTCTTTTAGAAACTGTGAATAGCTGCCAGAGATGTAGGCAGGCCCAGCACAAGAAAGGCCAGGGTGAGAAGGACCAAGGTGGCAGAGAATGTTGAGCTTGATTGGAGGCAGGGAAAGGGCCATGGAGCTATAGCCCCATGTTGTTTATTACAGGGAAAGGATACAGGTAAGCCAAGAGTAAGTAGAGTTTGCCTCCAGGTGCTATGGCTGGGCCATGTATTGGGGCTATTGTTTTATTATTTAATTATTTTCCAAAGCCAAAAAAAAATAAGTAAAAAAAAAAAAAAGCAGTTGCTACAACCATTTAATGAAATAACTTTAGCAGAGGGTTTGTAGTGTTGCCTTGAATCTCCAAGCCCTTTGTAAGATGTTTTTAAACTTTGGCACGTGTTGTGGGTGTAGTGCCCTTACCTGCTGTGTAGTGGAAGTGGCAGACTCCTGGCAAAGCCTATCTTTGTAATAAAACAAGGTGCTGAACCTGTGGGGTGCAGTTCCTGCCAAGCACACGTGGATGACACCTGCACAGACAAGTGCTGCACATGCAAGACACACCATGTGTGGGGTCAGCAGCCCAGTGAGGACAAGTTTGTGCCCCTCACACACACCACTCCCACAGCCATTGCCCCAGCTCCTTCCTGGACCAGGCACAGGAGGGGACAATCGGCATGAGGACAGCAGCCCCTGAACTGCCCAACGCTGGGCACATGGAGATCAGTAACCCCACAGAAGCAGCTGCTGCTCACCTCTGTCAGGTGCCTCCCTGCGCCAGACTTGAGCCTGCAGCTTCAGCACCCCAACACCAGCTGTGGCCCAGGGCCCTTAATAACCATGGCATTGCTAAATCTTCCCCCTGCCCTAGTAAAAGCTGTGCTTTCCACACACCAGAGGGATTTTCTTCCTCCACTAGGAAGCTGATTCTTTGCAAAGCTAAATCCAGCCATTAAATTATTTGGCCTCTCTCAAAGCAAGAGAGCTTTGCATTTCACACCTGGTGGCTGGTGAGAGGGAGGACACAGTCCCTGCCTGACGCTGTTGGGGACATTGTCACACGGGTGAGTGGTACTCTGTGAGCCACCCCCATCTGAGAATCTAGTGAACTCTGCTCAGTTACTGCTGCCACATTCCCCACCCTGTCCCTGGGGGGACACGAGTTCCAGTTCCATTAAAGATAGGTCAACGCAGCCAAGGCTGAAGTTTAAGGGAAGTTAGTTTGCTCAGCTCTTGCTTAAGCCCCAAAGCAAGGCCAGGAGCCTTGGAGGGCAATGGCAAGGCCAGTTGCAGATTAATAAAATCCTCTTTGGAAAGAGTTTTACTTCCACTTATTTTCTCCCACCCAGGAGGACTGTAACCCTTTACATGATCAGCATGACCTTCAGAAGGGCCCTGCTCTGGGCAGAGCAAGAGAAATTCAGGCAATCGAACCTATTAAATGGAAGTGTGACACACCGACCACAGGAGCTCACAAGACTAGTTTGTAGGTGGGAACTGTGCCATAGACTGTAATAAGAGCATGAGCTGCACTGGAGGCTACAGTAACGCCCCAAACTTGATTTTTGAGCCCTAAGACACCTCTGTCTTCCTCTTACTGTAGTTAAAGCACAGGCTGCTTCACCTCTGCTGGGAGACACCTACCTGCCTGTGGCATGCACCCAGACCTGCCACCCTGGTGCTCCTGTAATCCCAGCTCAGCCAGGCATTAGCACAAGGGCAGCCAGGACAACAGGGGGCTGGACACCTCACACAGCCTGTGGGCACCAGGGCTCCACAACAGCACTGGCCGAGCCTGAGCTTCTCTGCTCCTGGGGACGTCACCATGCTGTGTCCCAGGGGTCTCAGGTCCCTGCCCATCACCTGGCACACTGTCAGCCTGCACACACAGCCCCTGGGCCCAGCAGCCCTTGGCACCACAGATGGGGACACATGGGGACAGAAAGAGAACCTCTCTGTGAAGGCAGGCAGCAAGGTAGCTGCCTGCAGCATCAGCTCACCACCATGTCGTGCGGGTTGAGGGCAGGGCTGAGGGATTTTGGTGCTGAGAGATGGAACTGCAGGGACAGGGACTCACAACAGTCATGCCGTTCCATGAGGCAAGTAAAGAAGCTTTATTAGGATGAGGTGAACACAGTGTAAAACCTGGCCTAGGGACTGAAACCAGCACAGACCCCAAGGGCCTGGGACCCGCTGAAGCAGGGCTAAGCTCCCTAAGGAGCCTTTCTGTCTGCTGCCACGGGGGCTGCCTTCTTCATCCTGGCCTTCCCCTGCCCAGCTCCTGCAGTCACCCGGGGTTTCTTCACCTTATTTTGACCTCCCTGTGCCTTGGGGGCATCCTGCTGTGCCCCCTTGGGCACCTTCCCCTTGCTCTTTCCCCTGGGGGCCTTCGCCTCTGCCCCAGCACTAGAAGAGCTGTCGCTATCACTCTCTCCTGCGTTCTCAGCAGCCCGAGCTGTGCTGGGTCCTGAGCGTCCTTTTCGGGGGGCCTGGCGGTGGCTAGCAGCCTTTGGGGGCCCTGAAGGCCCTGGGCCATGAGCCTGGGGCCCGTCAGCAGTTTGGGGATGCTTTGCTCTATTGCTCCTGGGCTTCTCTGCTGCTCGTGGCTGGGCCTGGAGGGAAGAGAGGAGAGCACCTCAGGGTGCTGCTATGCCACGAGCCACCCAACCCTGTTGCTGGCCCCAACTCACCTTCACGGGCTTCACCTTGGGCTGCTGCTTGGTGGCACCTGTGGAGGAAGGGCAGCAGATGACTCCAGGCGAGGCCAGGCAGTGCCAGCTGGTTCGCAGCACCCGTAGCCCTTTACCTCGTGGTCGTGCTCCTGCCACGGGGGCCTGGAGGTCCTTGGTGCTCCCTTTCTGTCCTGGCTTTGGGGCCTGGCCTCTGTCAGGATCTGCCTGACCCAGCTGCTGCTTGTGCCCTGGTTTCTTGAGTGCTAGCTGGAGGTGAGAGAGGGGTGTCAACAGGGCCAGCCAGCACCTGTCCCCAGCCCTGTGGCTCCAGCGGCCCTTGCTTACCTTGAAGGTGCCAGTGGCCCCCACAGCAGAGGAGTTGTGGGGCCGCACCAGGTCCCCGCAGCTCAGCCCCTTGCTCAGCGCCTGCTTCAGCAGGTACTTGAGGCGGATGGGGTCCACAGTGGGGTACTTGGCCAGGATGAAACGCTTGATGGCAATGACAGAGGCACCCTTCTTCTCATCGTGGGCCCGCAGTGCCTCCTTGACCATCTGCAGGGTTGGAGGGTGCGAGGCCTGACAGCGCAGGGAGATGCCAGCAGCCTTGGCTGCTGGAACAGGGACCATTTGGGACTGAAGTCCGGTCCTGAGACATTCACACCCCCAGCAGCCTCAAAGCCCCCAGAAGCCAAGCCCTGCTCATCCCTGCAGCCCGCCTAGAGAGCACAGCCACCCTAGCCCAGAGCATGAGCCAAGCTCCAGCTCTGAGGGACCCCACAGCACTTGCAGACCCCTTACCCAGCTGAGGCTCCATGGCAGTACACAAACCCAGGCAGTCACAGGCACCTCTACCCACAGCAGCACAAACCCTACTGCCATACCCAGCTCACCTCCATCCAATTTATCTGATGAACAGCCTGGCTGCAGGTGCAGCTGCTAATTGCTGTGGTCGAAGCCCTGGTGGAAGCCAGGGTCTGGAAGCTGAAGGGCCTTTGCCAAAACTTTGGGAGGGGCTGGAGGGAGAAGGATGAGAGATGGGGCTTTGCAGGGTGAGTGCCCTGAATGAGCAGACAAAAGGTGTCTACCTGCTGCAAGGTGGGTGTTGGGGTGCTGGGATTGCAGCTTGCTGACAACACTTGCTGTGGGGTGCACAGGGAACCAGCCCGGAGCATGGGGCCCACACAGACCCATTGCCAGTGCAGAGGTGGGATGTGCTGTCTCCCTTACAAGTATGGCCTCACTAGGAAATGGGACTCTGAAAATGGTGGGGGGAGAAGATTTCACAAGTGAGAGGAGGAAAATGAAGAGCTGCTTGGTTAGCCAGCAGAGGCAGGAGGAGCAACTGTCACCCAGCATCCCCAGGTGTCACAAGCAGGACAGCAATTTGCACCCACCCTCTGAATCCCACGTTCAGGGGAGAGCACTCCCAGCCCAGGACATGGGCAGCCACATCACTTCCACGACCCCTCCGTGCAGTGAGGAGAACCTGAGTAAAACACCAATGGCTCTTTGGTGTAGAACCAGTCCCCACTCTTTCCCCACCCAGTCTGGTGTAGAACAATCCCCACTGCAAATGTCCCCACGGCAGGGACTGCCCACTTCACACAGGACTCACAGGGGTTTTGTGTGCATTGTCTGTTGGAAACGTGAGGAAGCTGTAAAGCAGGATTACGCGGTGGCAGGACTGGCTCATGGCCATCTCAGCAGACCTCAGCAATGGACCTGAAAAGCACTGCCAAAGTCTGCAGCCACCTCTTGAACCCAAGGGCCAGATCCTGGCTGATGTGCCAGTAGGAGCCAGGTCTGGAGCAAGGAGCTGTGAGATAGACCCCTTGCCTGGAGCCCCATATGCCCTCCTCCTCCCCAGACCAGCACCAGCCTGTTTAGCCCTTATTTCCAGTCCATTTCTGAATTGTCCAGGAAGGCGACAGTGAGCTGCTGGGGCTGGCACCACAGAAGGTTTGGCTGCACTTCCTCATCCTGGATCCATCCATCACCTCCCTGGTAGCTCTGTGATGCCTCTGGCACCCGGCTGAACTGGCAGGAGGGTCCCAAACCCTTGTTGCCCCTAGCACTACCAGCAGCAGCCAGGTGTCACAGTGTGGGGACAGCCTGCAGGCTTGGGGCCAGGCCTTGGGGTCAGCCTGGCTTGTGCCAGAGCTGGTCCTCCAGGGGCAAGAGAACCATAGTGCCAGGCATCACCACACTCCTGTGGAGCATAGCCTCACGGAGAGCAAATAAACACTGAATCCTTCCTCCTTTTCCCTCCAAAACCACCTCCCATATCTGAAGAGCTTGAATCAGACATCAGCCTAAACACTGAATTATTCATAAAACTCTAATCTTTAGATTTCACTGAATATGCAGAAGTATCGATAAAAAAAAATAATGAGAGAATTGTACTTGCAAATTGCTCTTTATTAAGGGTTTAACTCGCATGGGCTCTATACGTTCCCTATTAGTCCTTGCAAAGCTGCATAGGATTAGAAATCAGAGAGGATAATAATGTACAAAAATAGTTTCAAATGTTGATAACACTGAACACTGAGAAAAACATCTTATTTGTATAACTGAACTAAAAATAAAAATGAAGAACACCGCTACAATTGCAATATGCCATCTTGTAGTGCTTGGAACATATGTCGGCATGGCTGAGCCATATGCTGCTGGGTCCTGCCTGCTGCGGCGGGGAGGGAGATCAGCCCTGGCCCCGCAGGCCTAGCAGCACCAGAGCCACCAAAACCTCCTGCTGGGCCGAGGCCACACTGACCACAGCCAAAATGGGGAGGGCCATGGGCAGGCTTGTTGGGGGCTTGGCCCGAGGGGTCCAAAGATGCCTAAGAAAGAGAGGTAGGAGTGCGGGGAGGGGATGCTGGGGGACATGGAGCAGAGCTGCTGCTGCTGAGGGTGCAAACACCATCAGAGTGCTGCTGCACCAGTGCTGGAGGACTGAGCACTGAGCTGTCCTGGAGAGCTGTGGCCACACATGGCTGTGCCATGCTGGCAGGGCTCGCCGTGCCACCTGCCTGCCAGGCAGGACCCGGGCACCACTATCTGTCCTGCCCCCCTGGAGGAATCACAGTGTCCCCCAGGACTTCTGGCAGATGGGACAGGGCCAGAGCTGGGAGCATCTGGCAGAGCCAGGGCACTTAGCAGCAGCCAAACCTGCTCTGGGCAGACAGAGTGTGATGGGGCTGAGAGACTGGCAGCACTGGCTAGGATCCATCTCTGACAAAAGGACCAAAAGTGGCCACAGCTCTGGCCCTGGCAGCAGCAGATGCAGAACGTGCCCTGGCTGGGGTGTTAGGGTGAGTTGAAGGGGCAAGGACAGCTCTGCCATGGCCCCAGGCATGAGCTCTCCGACCCAGCCTGCACTCAGAGAAGGGGCATGAGGTCTCAGCAAGTCAACAGAAATGCATGGATTTATGCCAGAGGAGCTAAGCCTTTGCATTTTAATTACAAAACATGTGTACACATTTTCAGCCTTGTTCCCAGGGTTCCTAGAGCCAGAGAGAGGAGCCCACCCCACAGGGCCTTGCCATGGTGAAGCAGGGGCAGGTGGTGGCAGCGGTGGGGTTAAGTTTGTGCTGCCAGGGCAGCACCCCAGGGACTGGCTGCTCCCATGGGGCCTATGCAGGAGAGACCTGGCTGGTGGAGACGGAGGAGGTCTCTGTCTTGCCAGCAGATGTGTCCTCGTCGCCCAGAGGGTTCTTGCCACAGCAGAGGGTTGTGATCATGCAGTTACGGAACTGGGAGAGAGAGAAGCCCGGGGTGAGCCAGCTGGACACCAAGCAGCTCTAGCTGCAGAGCTGTCTTTAAACCCAGCAGTACTGTGGTGCAGAAAGAACTATGCCTATATGGAGTCTCCTGCCCCACTGTCTGCTGCCTACCCCATGTACTGCCAGCCCTGCCTGCTCCCATCACGGCTCCTCCATCAACCCAGCACCTGCATCACTTCAGGTGGAATGGCCTTGCACTTGTGAGATTTATGCAGCACCAAGGGTGAGCTGCACAGTCAGTTTCTCATGTGCCAGGACTAGATCTCCTGGAAACAATCCCCACCCCAGACCACTGGCACCCTCAGATGCTGTAACTCTCTGCCTGCTCTTATAAAGAGAAACACAACAGAGGGGCACCCTGCCAGTTACCTGTTTGTTCATTACGATGTAGATCACAGGGTTGTAGATGGCCGAGCTCTTGGCAAAGAATGCCGGGATGGTCATGAAGATGGGCCCGAAGTCTGATCCCTGGTTGGTGAAGATGTAGAAGGCGACGCTGGCGTAGGGGACCCAGCAGATCAGGAAGGAGATGACCATGATGATGACCATGCGAGTCACTTCTTTCTCTGCCTTCTGGGTGGTGGCAGACTCCTGCTGCTGGGCAGCAGCCTGCAGGCAGAAGGGCACAGAACCATGTTGGAGCCAGTGGGTGCTGCACCAGTGGGGACACAGGGTCAGGGCTCACGGCAGTCAAGCTGCACATCTGCAGTTTGCTATTTGCCTCTTCATGGATTGCCAGGCTGGCCCCTGGAGGACTCTCCCTGGCACCATTCTTGAACCTGGTGTGGGTACCTTCCCAGCACTGGGGACAGGGGTAGCCCTACTGGCCACTGCATCTGGCAGGTACCCACCTCCTTAACCGTGCAGACCAGGTTCCCATAGCAGAAGAAAATGATCGCCAGCGGGATCGTGAAGTGAACCACAAACATGTAGATGACAAAAGATTCATTGTTGACCTCTGGCTTCAGAGTGTAATAGTCGATCCCGCACGAGCACTGCATGCCCTCGGGGATGTACCTGCAAGGTGAGGCCAGCAGGTCAGCACCCAGCAGAGGAGACTGTCTGGAAGCCACAGCTGAGCCACAGCCAGGCTCCCACACCCCTGACACTGGTTCCAATGCCCTCCCCACCTGGACCAGCCGAAAAGTGGGGGAGCTGCACACGCCAAGGCCATGATCCAGGAGAAGGCAACACCCATGATGGCATGGTTCTCTCCGAAGCGGAAGTTGCTCATGGGCTTGCAGACCACTACATATCTTTCGATAGCCAGGACCACCAGTGACCAGAGAGCAATTTCACCTGCACCAGGGAGAGGGACAGAAAGGACACAGGGACATTGAGCAGGAAAAGAAACCACCCTGATGGCAACACGAGGTCTCCTGAAAATGATGTTCCTGAGGACAACCCCTGGCAGAAGCTTAATCTCTGACAAGGCTTTAGAAAGATAAATGAAGAATGGTCAAGGGCAGATGCGGTAGGACAGTGTGAGAAGACCCCTTCTTACTGTACTGCTGACCCACAGGAACCATTTTGCTGCAGTGTTTTGAGATTCATGGCTGATCCCACCATTCATCCCAGACAGCATCTGCACCTGCGAGCCTGTGGTCACACTCCGATACGAAGCAAGTGCCCGTCATCCCAGGACTTCCCCTCACTACCCACAGCTTCCCAGGAAACTTGTGCCACAAGGACCAAACCAGTAAAACAGTCTCTGTGGCTGAAAGCTGGGACAAATGGAAGAGGACATTTTTAGGCACACAATTTCTGTTTCACATCTGTTTGGTTCCATACCAGGCTGGCATGGGGAGGAGAGGCAGCTCTGCTTGCCTGTACCACCATGCACCACACCACAGCCAATGGCAGATTCAGCCCTGCAAAACAGGAGGAACAAAATTGTCATCTCTCAAGTCAGAAAGTGAGCCAAGGAGATGCACAAATCTGACAACTGCAAAATCTGGTATTGGCTGCTTTTCATTGCTGCACTGTGGTTCTCAGGATACCGAACAGCTGGCTCCCAAAATAAAGTTTTGTTTTAAAAGTGTCACTTGTCACTTTCTTCAGCTCCTACCCAGAAACAGGGCAAATTGCCTCAGTCCACATCAGCAGCAGGTCAAGGACACTACAGGTACATGTTTTGCCAAGATAATCTCTGTTTTCCCTCCCACTACTAAAATCCAGGGAAATTCCTGACAGAAGACATTTGAATATTTGAAAAACTTACCGCCCAATGTGGCAAAGAAGCCCTCGATGTAGCACCCTGTTACTCCAAAGACAAAGTACCCGTTCATGGAGGTGTACATAGTGGTTGTGAAGCCCCCGAAGACCATGAAGAGGTCGGCGACGGCCAGGTTCAGAAGGATGTAGTTCAGAGGTGTGCGGAGCTTCTTGTGCTGGATGGTGACGTACAGCGTGAGGAAGTTGATGGGGAAGCCCAGCAGAATCAGCATGAACATGTAGGCAGCCAGCGCCGAGAACTTCCAAGGCTCAGCCAGGTAATACTGGGGGTACTCAAAGGGGCTCCGCACCACCCCGGTCTTGTTGGACATGGGCACATAGAAGTCTTGGCCTTCTGTCCCGTTCATGGTTGCAGTTTGTGAGGCGCTTTTTGCTCTTACTCCAGGAGTTCTTTTGTGCAAGGGGGAAGTTGCCTCTGAAATGGAACTCCTGCCACCTCTCAGCCTTCACTGTCACCCCAAGGAGAACCAGTTACATTCTCCTCCACAGGGCACCTCTTATAAAGTGCCCCCGGGGTAAGCTCCAGGCACTGGTGTCAGCACGATTAGGGTTTAGAGAATTATTAATCATAATCATCCCAGGGTAATTGGCTTTCCTGGGAAGGTGTTAAGGTGACACTAGTTTCTGGCCAGTGCTGTCATTGTTGGAGACCATGGCTCATGGTCACATATATAAAGAGGTAGTTCTGCACCACACCATTTATTTGGAGGGGCTCAAACCAGGCAGCAGCTCCATTGCATAGCCTTGCTCTTCCTTTCCCTTCCCCACTAATAGGAGGGACATGTGTTGTTCAAACCCCAGGACTGTGGGTTTGGGGGCTGCAAATGGTAGCCTGGCTGGGTTCCTGAATTCCACTTCCTCAGTGACAGAGGAGTGTCCCAGCCCCATTCTCACAAGGGGAATGTGGGTCTGTGAGACCAGCCAGTCCCCACTGGAGAGCCATCCCCACATACTGCCAGTCCCTGTGGGAGGCTGCAGAAGGCAGCGTGACCAAACCTTCTTCCACAAGCTCCAGCCACATCTCTACTCAGGATCTGGCTGTGGAGGTTTGACCACCACCATGAAACACTTGGCCCACTTGCAGGTTACCAGCTGGGCCATCCCCTCTGTGCCTTTGTATCTGATTTGGGTCATGCCAACGCCATTGGTAACAGCTAATGAATAACCTAGTCCATCTGTCCTGGACTGGAATCATTCTGCAATGGTGCTGAGAAGGCTGCTGGACCAGGGCACTGATGGGATGTTCAGAGCTGAAGCCAGCACTCAGCTTCATATACTGGTTGACAGACAACCTCACTCTCCTCAAACCTTGCATAATTATCAAACTCCACAGGGAAAGCTATTGTTGGAGCCTTCTGTGCCCTCTATGTCTCTGACTCACCACTCTGTGCACTCAGCTGTGCTTGAAACATTTCTTGTGCCAACCAGAAGCTGAGATATCTTCTTAATTTTTCAGAGGCAGTGAGACAAAATGTATAGGAGGTGAGCACAAAGAGAGACTTTGCTCTGCCCCTTTGTAGGTGATGGAGGCTGGAAGGGAGCTGAGCACCCACCTCCCCTTGCTGTTTTGGCTGCACTGAGAGCTGAGCATTCCTCACAGCCAGGAGCAGGTGAATGCGAGGGCCTCATCCAGTACAGGAGGATGTACCAGAGCTACTGGAGCTCACGGGTGTAAGGTGGGCAGAAGTTCATGTCCTCTTGGCCTTAAAAATCTTCCTCCAGCCTGGCCTAGTTTTCACCAATGTTCCTTGTAAGTTAGTTCAGAAATAAGTTTAATGGAAAAAAGCACAAAGCACTGTACTCTCCTTAGAGCACAGACCAAGCTGGGAACTTGCCCTCTAAGTGGGGAAGGTGGAAGGAGCTGAAGTGCTGGCACCATGGACTAGGGCAGACCTTGCTGGCAGCCCAATGCAGGCCACAGTCTCTGGACAGTCCCAAAGGTCTTCCTTCACCTTAACATGAAAACACCAGGTCCTCACACACACTCTGTTCACCCTAAGTCCCTCTCAATTAATTTCTCACACTTGTTTCCAAGGCCAAAGCAGTGCCACTTTCTAACTGCAAATGCAGCTCTTTACACTTGTACCTGAGCACACAGGGATTAAAGGTTTATTTCCTAAAACACTTTAAGCTGATGCAATAAGCCACTGCTGAGGTAGCAGCTGCTATGCAGAGCTTAGGGCTGGCGTGCGTCACCACTGGATGCAGCAGTGGGACGGGCAGGCAACTGAGAGATAGAGGAATGGGGCAAATTGCTCACAATTTCCAACCCAAGAGCCATGCTGGGACCTCTTGTACCTCCAGGGACTCCTCAGCATGAAGCCAGCTGGTGGGCTCCATGGCACAGGGCAGCCTGGACAAGAGCCTTTCATCATGTACGTATGAGATATGCAGAGTGCTTCTGCCCAGAAAAGCCCAAAACACTTTTCAAAGCTAGGCTATATTCACGGAGTTGTTAAAAAAAAACATTGGTCCATTTTGTCTTTGTGTCACAGCAAACCCTTTCTCTTCAGTTTTATAATTTTTCATTCCCACTGGCTCTGCACAGCCAGCTCTGTTCCAGAAGGAGCTGAATTCCACCCTGGCTCCCATCTCAAACAGCATTGTTTATCCATGTCAATAGCAGAGTCTTCACTGCAAACAGTGACAGCTGAGTCAGAAAGAAGACGTGCTGTAATTAGAACAGAATGTTTTTAAAGTGGTAAATCAAGCAAACTTGGTCAGGAACCACTGAGGGACTCGGAAACTCGGCAGTGTGATTGCAGGGTCTCCTTTTCCAGAGGAACTCGAGCAGACAGACATCCCGTTTCATGTGCAAAGTGCTGCTCTCGTGGGAGCTGCCCTGCCAGCACCGACCACCTCAGCCCGTGTCCTTTTCCACTCAGGGTAAAGGCAGGCTGGAACAGACAGGCTGCCATCACAACAGAACTTGTGGCAACACGGGCACAGCTTATACTGGATTAAAGTCAAGAGGCACCACCTCCCAGCTCCAGCCAAGCTGGTTACCTATGTGAACCTTCCTGCTGCTGGGATGACCCTGTGTCCCTCCTCGCAAGATTCCCTGCCCGGGGGTACACTGGTGTCACTGCACGGAGCTCACTTCCCTCCCAGCAGCACAGTGGGGTGCTGTGTGTTGGTGTGTAAAGCAGCACTGGGAACACACCGGAGTGCAGCTGCATCCTGCCTGCCCTGTCCCCCTCAGCTACAGGCCAGGGCAGGCTGGCAACAGAGGGACAGACCTGGGACAGCTGGCCAAAGCGGTGTGCCACTCCAGATGATGTTGTGCTCCAAAATAAAAGCTCAGGGAAAGGGGGAGGAAGGGAGGATGTTGTGTTTGTGGTGTTTGCCTTCCCAAGTGACAGTTACTCATGCTGAGTCCTGCTCTCCAGGAAGCAGGGAATAAATTCCTTCTTGTTTTGCTTTGCTTGCAGGCAGAGCTGTGCTGCAGCTATTAAACCATCTTTATCTCAACACAGGAGTTTCTTGGCCTTTGCTCTCCTGTTTCCTGCCCAGTCCTGCAGGGACAGTGAGCCATTGTAGGGGCTCAGGTGCTGCCTGGGACTGATGCCCCCCGTGTCTCATGCCTCCACAAGAGGCTGTAGCAGAGAGTAGTGTGTCTGCCTCCGGCCACATGCCCACAGAGCTCCTGCTGGGCTCAGGATTGACACTATGCTGGGGACACGCTGCTCAGCAGCTCTGTCATACACAGCCCTCCATGGCAGCAGCATGGAGCTCAGGTGTGCACAGCCTCACATGCTGCACTTCAACCAGGTGAATTCCACACAGATTCAGCCACCGCCTGCCCCAGGGTGGCTGGGAGATGCCCGCAGTGCCAACAGTAGTGGAACTCTTTAGATTATACTTGAAGGGCTCTAAATGCTGTTCTTGCCTAAATGGAATAGAAAGGAAAAAGAAATTTCTGATCAGAAGCGTGAGTATTATAGCAAATTCTGAGACAATAAATAGTGAAAAATAGTCCCATTTATTTGAAGATCTGTCAATAACTGGTGTGTTTTAAGGAGCACAATCTGGAGTAAAACCAATTTCTTGAAGGCTGAACTTGATTCTAGAAATGTTCCTGTAAAATTCTGTGGCGCTTCAGCTGCTTGCCTGGAAAATGCAGACCACATTCACAAAAAACAGACATTTTAATTTAAAAAAATAGTTAAAATTCTTCAACTTGGTTCCACTCTTACATACAAAATGAGACAAGATGACATAACTAAGTTATTAGGAAAGCTCTACAGATCCAAGAAGGGTTTTGCCGAGCCAACAGGGGAGTCTGTTGTTGAGGTAAAAGACTGGTTTTCTTCATTGGTTTGACTCATCTATTCTCCGCCGACAGAACGGACAACAATTATGCTGGAGTATGAGAAGCTCATAGTCTTCTGTGTGAAACATCTGTTAATTAGGAACAGATTTAAAACAAGTTAGCCTGTACTCTGCTCAAAGAAAATGCAAACTGAGCTCAATGGCTACTCAATAGCACAGAAACTCTGGAACTACCACCACAGAGAATTGGGCCTCCTGGTTTCAATCACCTGAGATGCTACAGCCTGGAACACAGCAGCGAGCGTGTCACAGACCTCTGCCAGAGCTGCTAACTACTTTTGCAAAAGGATTGACAATTAGGCACTTGAGTAAGCAAACATGACTGAATTCCAGCATTTCAAAAAGTTATTTCTGAGCAAGGGTTTGGACCCTTTTGGATCCTTTAGGAGCAGGTCTGAACCACAAGGCAACAGTCACTGACTGGTCTCCTTGCTAGACCAGGCTGCAAGTCAGAGAGACAGAGCAAAAGGAAATAAATACAAATCAGCTTCTGTTGGTCAGCCAAGGTTTGCTCAAGAGGCTCTGACTTGCTGTCAGGGCAACTTCTCAAATTCAGCTCTGGCCAAGTCTTCCAAGGCAGCTGTTTCCCTGTCTATCACAGAGCTCAAAGCTGGGGTTGCACTGCTCGGCCTCTACCTCCTCCAGGAATTTGCCGAGCACATTTCAGAGCACGAGGTTTCAATGGTTAGCGCTGTTTTTGTTAGTCTGCACAGCTCGGTACCTGGAAGCAGGAGGGGCACATGGTGATGGAGGCGTCGGGCAGCAGCGAGCGGTAGTACTGCCAGCGCAGCGGCCGCGGCCAGCGCTTGACCAGCACGTCCCGGCGGCTCATGGCGCGCAGCACGGCGCGGCTCACCACCACCGGCACGAACTCGGAGCCTCCCTGCTGCAAGGGCAAAGAGCGCTGTCACCGCCTGCCAAACGCTGCCTCTGGGGCTTTGAGGTTGTTTTAAGAAGCTAAGTAAAATTCAGTAGAAGAAGCTAATGCAGACCTGGCCCAAGCCTTGTCCCACCAAAATCCCTGTCAGTTTTATCAAAACCTCCAGCAACAGCAGCATCCAGCCACGTCTGTTTCCAGTCAGCTTTCCTTGTCTCTTTAACACAACTCCTTGCAAATAACAGCCATGCTCACAGTCTCTATGAAACCCTGCAGTAAGGCCTGCTCTATAGGTGCGCTGCTGCTGCACCCGTGCATGGTGAGGAAACAAAATTCCAGGAGCGTTTGGTTTAAAATCATTGTTGTTTTGTGAGGTTTGTGTTTGTTTATTTGAGGGGGGTTTGTGTGGATTTTGCTGGTTTGTTTGTTTTGAGGGGTTTTGTTTGTGTTCTTAAGGGAGGAGTTAACTGGTTAGTCCACTTCCCTCTCAAGCGCCATCCCCCTCCCAGTCCCCTGCTCTGTGGCTCTCTTTGTACCACATACACACCAGAAAAGTGACTTTGTAAAGTAAAATTTTCTATTAAAAAAAAGCCTATTAAAATTTTTCTGTAGGCTGACACAGGTACAGTTCTTACCTCAAAGCTCAGTTTTGCTGTAAAGGGATCATCATCCTCAATAATATCTGTACTGTCATCAAGCTTCAAACTCTGAACATCTGTATGCATGTCTTAAGGAAGGACAAGAATTCCTGTAAAACTGGCTCTGCTTACCATAGCCAGCACTGACAGAATCAGTATGAGAGCACCCCAGCAGGACCCTTGCTGCTTCAGAGTATCTCAAATTGTGACAGTGCCCAGACCATTACAAAAAGTACCAAGAAGGCCCTGCTGGGGTTTCCAGTGACTGAGGAAGTTTATCACTGCAGCTGCTGTAGAACAGCCTGAACAGACTGACCACAGCCAGGCATGACATCAGCTCTTACCCTTCCACAGATGACAGAGCAAAGGAAGCAATCTATTGAAGTTACATTTTTGGGCAGCTTTAGTCAGAGTTTGTGTGTTCTTGTGCATTACTCTACATCAATCTCATATTCTATAACCCCGACAGCAACTGGGAGCTCTGGATGCCAAAGCATTCCAAACCAGATCTCAACAGGAACAGTTGTGAAGTGCTACTTCCCTTGGCTAGGAGAAGGCAGCCTCTAAAAGAAGCCGTTATTGGAAGCAACACACTCCAGATTCCCTTCATCCTTGTCAGAAAGCAGTTCACACAGAATAGGTAAAGCATGGCATTCCACTGTTAAAAACAAACATTGCCAGGATAATAAATAAACTGTCCTGATGGAAAAGCGTCTTGACAATATTAGGTTTAGTTAAACTGTGTTTTGGTTGTTATACTAACACAACAAAGAAACAAGATGCAATGTACTTACATCAGTCATATGACAGAAAGGTTTAAACCTAAGGGAAAAAAATAAACTCTAAATGGTTTAATTTTTCCCTAAGAAAAGGAAACCAATTTTAATCAAAAGGATACGGTCAGTCATCATCTCTTGCCATTTATTCTCTCTTTTACTCACTCTTGGAGCTTCAAGATCAATGAGAGCTAAAGCTTCTTCATCTGTGATGCCATCTTCCAAATAGAACTCAACCAGATGCAGCACCTCTAAAAGAAGGGAAAGGCAGGAAATGTTCGACCTGCAGGAACTCAGGAAATGCCTCATAGCAGATACTGTGCTCCTTCATGTCACTGGTGTTCTGCCCACCTTCTCTCATGAAACAAGTTAAATAAAATAAAATTGCAGCAAACCAAACCCCGAAAACTTCTGAAAGGGTTGTGCTCACCTTCCCAGAACACCAGATGCATTTCAGTGTCTGGCAATGCAACAATGCTGTGCTGCTGCTCTGCAGTGAGAGCCAACAACCCCCACTTAGTCAAATTTAGCAACAGTAAAGGAACATTTGTTTGGCCAAACAGCACTGCAGAAAGGAGGAATTATGCACTGACCTACTCTGTTAACATTTATCTACTTGCAAAGCACGAGCAAACGCGGCGTCCCAACGCACCGTAGGAGGAGGCCGAGAAGACGAAAGGCTGCCTGCAGTTAATGCAGACGTTCCCCAGGTTATTCAGCAAGGGGTTGTTGGTGGAGCACCTGTAACACAGGGGCACGAGCTCCTGGAAAGACAGATTGAGAGCATGGTAACCACAGACCGGCACATCCTCAGCTCTTTGTTTTCAATTAAATACGGGCCCCTTCGGCTGACAACACCGACACAGCACCAGCGCCAGTCTGGAGAAGCACTGCTGTGAAATCAGACCCTTCAACATCTGAAAATGCTTTCCCTTTTTAACAAACAGCAAGTCTTCCCATTAAAAATAGCTGTCTTCACCACTTTAAAAATTAAATTTTCACCTTGCCTTTGCAGTAACAGAAGCACAATTCTGCATCAAATACACGGGGACAAAAGAAGCTGAAGAGAAGTTTACTGAAGCAAAGTTTTTTGCTCTAAGATTTGGTCAAATTTAGATTCTCCAATTAATTCATATCTTTTCAAGAGCAGAGTTATTTTAGGCAGTTCTTAAAGGGTGTGTTTCTCTTATTTCAGGAGGCCAGGTGTATGTTCACTGGTACAATGCAATTTATTTTTAGTGAGTACTCCCTGAGACATGGCTTTATGGAACACTGCAGAAAGCCAGACTTCAGTGAAAGAAGAAAAGGTGTTAAAATAAGATTTATGGAAGGAAGGTCACTGAAGGGATGGAGGGAGGAGGGGAAGAGTGTTAGGAGTGGGACAAATGAAAGTGACCTCCAGCTGGAGAGAGAGACAAAGACTGTGGAACAATAGCATGTGAACTGGGGAGAAAAGGGCTTGGAAGAATTAATAGGCAGTGAGGAAGGTGACTGCAAGAGAGGAGAAGGAGGATGGAAGCTGCCCACAAAGAGAAGGCTGATTTTAATTTGCTCTCAGGAGCAGAAGGAAGTCTGACTTGAAGAATAACAATAAAAGGACTGTGTTTCCAGCAGAAATACAATTATGTCACAGAGCCATGCATAATATATTTCAGACTGTTTTGTGCACACAGGAACTCATATTCTAGGATTAGGCCACATATTAATGATTAACATGAAACACATTACAGCTTACTTCACTGTCATGGAATGGCTTGGATCGGATTGTCAGGCTGCCCAGCTCAACAGATTTCTGGAACCTGTCTGGGATCTGCAGTCCCTGCAGCTTGTCATAGGCATGACGAGCCAATTTATATGCACCAAGAGCTTTACTCTGCTTTGCCAGGGCCAATAATGTATTGCTATAATTTAATTAAGGAATAAAAATACATACAGCATTTTTGAAAAAACGCAATACTCTGTCTAATCACAGAAGTTGTGCAGTGAAGCATATCCAACACCGGGACTTCAAACGGGCTTTAACCAGAGGAATCTATTTACAGAACTTCATTTACAAACATGTGTGAAAGGACTATCAAAATATCTGTGGGCAATTATTAGCAAGGTAAGGAACTGATGCTACATAAACACTGCTATGGCTTCATTTACAATATTTTAGTAATTTTGGGGTCCATGCATTTTCCCCCAGCCACAAAAAACTAAAATCCTAACATTTTTTACAGTGTAAGTAAGCCACTGACACTGAGTAAATACACCTGATGTGGTTTGAAAGAGTGTGCCCCATGTTAGCAACCAAGTGTTGTCCTTCCCTCCCACCAGAGTGAACCTGTTACACCTACTGACCACAAGGCCTGTTATCAAAAACTTCATGAAAGATTCTACATTTCTAAGCAAGCAAGTAATGAAAAGGAAAGCTAATATCCTATCCAAAGCCAGAAATGAAGTGAAACAAGACAAGACCTCCCTATGGCACCCAGTGACCTTGTGGCTATCTCTTACAGAAAGGTGCATTTCACTGGGCTCACACAGCCCCTTTAGGAAGCACTCCCAGAGGTTCACTAGCACTAACAAGGCCATGCAGATGCTGGCCTGACAGACCACGTGGCCACACCAGCCTCACAGGAAGCAAAAGCTCCTCGGTTTCCCTGCTTCTGCCTCAGTTCAGTCTCCTTGTAACAACGCTGTCAAGATTCAGAGCCAACACCTTTTTGCAGCGACTGATGTCCTAGAACTTGCTCCTCTGACACAGGTGACACACCAGACGGGGCAGGTGTTCAAGGTGGCCTAACAGAGTTTGATATTAGTTGATTTGCACAGCTCTCCAAAACTATATCAAATAACAAACCAGTGCAGCTCAGCACACAACAGTTTGAAGATGCTGATTATTCCTGAGGGACAGAAGTCAGTTCCCATTAATGATAACCAACAGGTGACACCAAAGACTCCCTGCAGGAAGTGCCTGCCTGTCTTGGACCAACAGCAGTTATCCCTTTCATGTATCACATGATAACTTCTAGATTTTGTACTACATTGGAAGGATACACTTTTGAGATCCCCAAAGGAGTCTCCTTTGTTAAGCTGTGAAGCAGAAACCTGGAAATATTGAAGAGGGTTTCAGGCAAGTGGAAGCTGAAAGGCTCCTCCTGTGGTATGAAAAACATAGACACACGTTTCTAAGCTGGAAAACCAACAACTTACATCAGTAAGCAACACAGCACAAGGCATCTCTAGTACGGTGTTTCTTTCATCCGTTGAGAAAAGAGGTGTTGACAGAACATAACAAATGGATTTTGCATATCTTTATCACCAAAGCTCATGCCTAATACACAGAGAAAAGAGAGACAGAGAGATCAGTGTAGCTAAGACAGAACCTTTAACAGGTTATTTAAAAATGAGGGCAGTCTGCACAGCCACAGTGCAGAGTCTCCAGCACTGTGAGATCTAAAGTAGCCTGACAGCAAAGACTCCACAGCACAGAGTCTTCTTTTGGGCAAGGGCACAGAGCAAGGGTTCTCAAATGTTCTACAACAGGTATTTGCACCAAGGGCGATGGCAGCATGGCTCTAATTCCTGGAATTAGTAGGAGCTCCTCACTCGTGACTGCACATCAGTGACACATGCAGCACCCTGTGGGAATCCCTGGGCTAATGTGCCTTCTGTTCAACCCTGTTTTCCAGTGACTAAGGGAAAAACTGACCCTGGCCTGTGCAGGAGCAGAGGCTCAGGTACCATGCAACCAAACCAAGGCAACCAGCAGAAAGTGCCATGGGCAGGAGGGAGGTCAGGCATCGGCACAGCCCTGCCCAACATGCAGCTGTAAAGAGCTGAGCAAGCTCTTGTACAGGACAGCTGAAGACTGTATAATAAAATAAAATTAAATAAAATAAATAAATAAAGTTACTATACAGTATCACTGATGTACATTCAATATTTAATTGCCTGAAAAGTCCTAGTTATTTTTGGATTCCCTAAGGCAAAAAGCTCAGGAAGCATAAATACACAATTCTAAAGTGAGTATCTTACAGTGTATCTTTGGATAAAGTGATAGACATGGTAAACTTCTGCCAAATGCTGGAAGTGATGAAACTTCTGCAACATTTCAGTCTGCTGTCCTTCATTCTCTGTGGGAGGCAAAGGCATTGGTGTCAGTCTCAAAGAGCAGTCTATGAACTCAGCTGGGAGAAAACAACCTGTTATGACTTTAGCACCAGCACTGCCAGAGGAGATATGTACCAGGTCAAGTATGCCCCATCTACCCATGCAGATCATATGCTTACAGAGTTGCTATTCTTCTGAGCAAACTTCTGGCCTGAAACAAGCACGGCAAAACACAGAACAGTTGAGGCAATGGTTTAACACAGCCAGAGGCTACAGATGAGCTACAGACAGAAAGCAGCAGGTGTGCATCCCTAGAAACCTCTTCCAGAATGCCAGAGCTCACAAATACAATTAGTTTTGAAAACTCTCACAAATACCAAATACACTACTAAGCCGTTTAGAAAAAACATACATCTCAAACATCTGAGGGGGGACAGATCAGCTGAACTAAAACCAAAGGCACCAGACAAAAGGCAGTATTCCCAACCTTCTGCATCGTCACTAAACTACACCTATTAACTATTAACACCTCTCTCCCAGTGACATGCAGTTTGGAGACAAGATGTCAGCTAGCAAACAATCAGTTTTACCTGTTGGCAGAAATAATTTGCAACCTCCCTAACCTATGTCCAAACACTTGAGGTAACTTACTCTCCAACATCGTTTATTTACTAGCACTTTAACCCTCCAGGCAATGGGTGTGGTGGGAGGGTGAAGGAGGATACATGGTCCCAGGAGGCAGGATTTTCATCCCAGCCAGACTTCAGAAGGAGCCTTATGCCTGCTGATGTCGCTGGTTTGTTTATTTGTTTTAAATTAGCACATGGGAAAAACAGGGGACTACAAAAATAGCACAAGCCCAAGATGTGCACAGCATTAAAAAACCCAAATCAAACCACCCAGCGGAGAAGCAGCTGCAGCAATGCTATCACAATGCAGAGCTCTCTGTCTCCGTGCACAACAAGGTAACAAACACACACTTCCTTTCGGTGACTCACCTTGGGCAATGTCTAAGCACTGCATGGAAAGCATCCAATAATAATAGGCTGCGTCGTTGAAGCGGCTCTCGAGCACGGCGTTGTGTGTGAGCTGCTCCAGCACCCGCACGGCCTCCCCCTGCCTGCCAGCCTTGTGAAACGCTGCCCAGCCAAAACAAAGAGAGGCTCACTGTGTGATTAGATCAATTAACAGAAACTAATGGTTTTGAACTGAGAGCACTCTATTCAGCCCATATCAAACACTCTGAACAGGGCAGGATAAAAGGGATTATACACTGGTATTTTCCTCCTTGAATGCAGTGACACTAATGGAACATGAGAAGAACCTGCAGGTATTTTGAAGCTTTTGCACTGTCTCAGCAACTCTTGAGCTCAAGGAGTATGTATAATATAGGTTACTGGGTTTTTTTTAAATAGAAAAGAGAGAAGATGCTGTGATGATTAGATCTCTGTACAAACAACAGTGATCTCCAAACACTGCAAATCCCAACTTCACTCAAAACTACAATAAATTGTTTGAAGCCAGTGTTCTGGTGTGTATGAATACTTTTTTAAAGTATTGTGGTGAATACTTTAAAAGAGTACAGCTAGTACACCCTCCCGTCATTTACTATCAGCATCTCCTTTTCTGATGCACCAAGTAACACCTGAATTCTCACTTGGTAAACTGCATTTGGCCAATGCGGTCTCCATATAAAGGAACAGGGCTGATGGGGAACCAAGCCCAAAAAACCGAGCCCCACAGCACTGCTGCCCCCTGAGTGAAGCCAGCTCAGCTTGAACCAGACCTCACATTCTGTTCTGAGACCAGAACAGTCCCACGAGGACCTTCAGCTCCTCCAGCTCTGGGCACCTATACTTGCTGAGCCCCAGCAGCACAGAGCTTTGTGGAGCACATGGGGCCTCTGACCTGCATTCAGAGAGTGCAAACTACCACCCTGCCCTCAACCAGCTGCTCAAAGGCTCGGAGCCAAGACACACCAACTCATCCTGTGCAGAGGCAGATCAGGCCCAGCCCGGTCCCTACCTGGCCTTTCTAAGCCAAGCAGTGCCAGGCTTGGATCTGAGCTGGCTCAGGGAACAGCAGGGCCACCTGTCACGTGGAACTGCACCTGAGCCAAGGCACTGCACACAGAGCTCTCACTTCAACAGCTCCTTGTCTCTCCAGCAGTTTGTGGACTGAACTTTGAAGGCTTTCCACAGGATGGAAAGTTAACAGCTCTGTTCAAATGTAATCTTATAAGCCAAACAAACCCCACAAAAATCTTAAGGAACGGGAAAACTTGACTTGCGCAAATCCAATATTGTCTAAATAGAAGGAAAAATTACGTTTTTCACTCAGGTTTATAATAGACCTGCCATATTTTGATTTTTTTGTGGAATAAAAATCTTACAACAGTTAGGATTATATGCCAAATACCTCTTCTGTGCCACACTCAGATATACAACAAGATAGAAAATCTGGGCTTATATTTAGATGCCATAATTTCTGATAGATCCATCACATTTTCCTATAAAATAAGGAGATTTCCAGTTACTTTAAAACCAGTATGAAAAGATGGGTTATATTTGGTTTTGAATACCACTGCTACGAAATTCGCCTGGGCAGAGTCTACTGTGGAGTAAATATGGAGCGAGCAGTGATCTGTCAGTGACATTCTCACCTTTCTGGGCTTCCTCAAATCGATCACTCTCTGCCAGCCACTGAGCATAAGGGACATAGACTTCATCTTTGAATTCAGGATGCTTTTCACTCAGAGCAAATGCCTGACATAAATAAAAAGCTCATTCTTAGAATATTGCACGGTTTAAACGGTTAAAGGTTTTAAAATATTCCATGGGATCAATCCTTCAGCTCTAAGAAAATTCACAATGAAACATATACACAGAATAGAGAGTGTAATCTATATTTTCTCCAGTATGAAACTTATGTGTTTTAAAATAAAAAGCAATCAACAACAAAAGAAAAGAAGCTTAGCATAATAACAGATTGACTATTGAAACAGAAAGACTTGAAAGTGATTATCTGGGAAATTTAGTAGATTTCCCAACAAGAGACAAAAAGTATTTGTATTTTTACTGAATGCATTTTTCTAAAGAAATTGAAGTAACACTATAAATGCAGGTTAGATTCAGTTTTAGAAGACCACACCACCACCAAACACATGCTGGCATACACAATTAACTGAAATACTCTGAATCCTTCTACAGAAGCCTTCCTCCCTCATTACAATGCTGGGGGAGCCAGACATTTGCCTCCCTTTTTAGTTGCAACCAGTGACAATAAGAAGCAGTAGTTTTCAAAACACAAATCAAGGGCACACTCACTTCTTCCCAGCGATGAGTCTCCACGTGGAGCTGGACCAACGCTTTCAGGTCACCAACCTTCATGTAGGTTTCTGCAGCGTAGCCAGGGTTATCAAGTTGCTTAAAATAGAAGGCACATTTGGCCAAAGGCTCACGCTCAGCTTTATCCAGTTTTCGAGCAATTTCGATTAACCTAGGCTCAGAAGAAAGAAGCCAGATGTTTGCCTTGGTGCTTTGCCTTTTAATTATTGTCATAACTTCACCTTTAATCAGTTAACATTTAATAAATATCCTAATAGTACTACCATGCAACACTGTTTAAACAGTTTCAGTAAACATTCCAAATAGCTTTTTCCTTTTGCAAACCCAAAGCCCTTCCTTCCCTCTTTGCTCACACATTCAGCTCCGTATCTCAGACTCTGCAGATGGAAGGAGGGAACATGTCCTGCATGACTCAGCGGCACAGGACACACTTCCCAACCCTGACCTGAGCAATAGGTTCCTGAATAAACAGCATCCCCTGTGCCACACAGCAAAACAGAGGCAAGGCTGGCCTGAAGGGCCTGGCAACGATCTCAAGGCAGCTCAGGAAATGACCCAAAGTGCCACGTACATTGATGAGAAACGACCAGAGACAGGAGTGGCCACAGAATTTCTAAAGACTCTGTGCTCCAGGTGACTTCTCTGCCCCCTAGATGATTATTCTTAACAGCTGAGAACAGCAGCACTGGGCTACCTGGTACAGTTACTGTGATGATCACTCTGAAGGCATTCAGACTATTTTTTAATCTCATATTGTAGATAAACCTATGCATACTCTTCTTTGCTGTAATGCATTAGTTTTTGCAACATATTTATGGCCCTACCCTCTAAACACATGTAACTTTTAAAACATTTTTAATCATAGGTGTGTTTCAGATACTCAACCTGATAAAAAGGCAGATACCAAATACATTTGGTCTTATTTTAAAATTACAGGGAAATCATAATATCTCATTCAAGCTTTTATTATATGTTATCTCTGAGGAGACAAAAAACCTACATATCCACCCAGCCATGGTTCCCGCTGATTTCGATGGCCTTCATGTGCTCTCCAGCAGAGAGGTACATCTCCACTGCTGCCTTTGGTTCATTGATATCCTTGGCCCAGTCTGCCTGTTTTTTTATCAGCATCTTTGTGTCTTTGGGATCTCCAGATCCCAGAAATTCCTGCAACAGTGCAATACAGAAGTCTGCATTATCTTCTGGTCACAAACATCATTACAGTCTAAACTCTAAAATAGATAAAGGCTTTTGTAATGAAAACCATGATGCCTCCCAAGGACAGAAATACTCCATGGAGAGCAACATGCACTGAGCCAGCCTTCAGCAGCTCATCATCAAGGCCCCATGTCTGGGAGAAAACAATGGCAAGTCTCACATTTATACAGTTTTAAATTAAAAAGAAAGCAGGAGAGTGTGGCCAGGCCCAGAGAAGGACAGTGCAGGTGCTCAGAGGCAACCCTAATGTCCCCTCCTGCTCTCTGCTAGGCCTGGTTCAGTGGATACGAGCTACAATTTCTGCAAGCTTGTCAGGAACAAGCCTTTCCAAAACAAAATGGTACTAATCTAAAAACTCTAATGGATAATTCCAAGTTTTAGATTTTCTCTTGCAAGCCAAGCAGGTATGGATTCCTTCTCAATGACAACTCAGTCCCAGCCCACGCTCAGCCAACAGCAGCACATCCACTTAATCACACACTGGCATCAGGATGTCCCACCACAAATCAACTGAAGGCTGAAATAATTATCAAGTGTCTTTGCAGGAAACAAGGTATTTTAAAAAATATATCCATTAAGTTCTTTTATAATACCAGAACCACAGCTGCTCAAAAGTGAGAGTGCTCTGAAGCACTGCTTGGACTTGTGGAAGGAATGCAAACACCAAGCCTGGACCCTGCGTTGACAACCATTTTGGAAATATTTCTAATAGTTAGTTCAGCTTCTTCTGCCAGTACTAAAGCTCTGGCACCATATGGTTCACATCTGTTGACATCATGTGCCAGGAAAAAAATATAAAACCCCCCTTCAACACCAGAAGATCGATTAAGGGCAATTTTGACTGTTAACAGAACAGGCTACTGCCCATTAAACAGCTTCTATCAAAAGAAAATCAGAACAGAGGAGAAATGACAGGTGGGAAAAGAGTGGAAAACTGTATATCCTCTATGTTTCTGGCAAATTCTGACTGAAGTTTAAAAAAACAGAACCAAAGCAACAAATGGGCAAAAACCTGTACACCAGGTCTGCTTCACCACTGCAATTCAGCAGCTCCCTGCTACAGCCAGAAGTGCACCCCATCTATGCCAGCTCCAATTGAGCCCCAGGCCTGCCTCCTGCAGCACAGCCCTGCTCCAGGAGCAGCTACACAGGTATCCCAATGGCCTCTGAATACGCAAAACTGCACTCCAGAGTGAAGTCAAACAATCTGTTTTCCAGCTTAGGTCACCAAAATAAGCCCCAAATCAAAAGTTAAGCTCAGCTTCCCACAGTATAAAAGGTTTTTTGTGAGTTGCCAGTAATTAGTGATCTGGTGCTGTAATAAAGAGCCTGTGACCAGATATCAAAGGACTCCCAACCTCTGCCTCCAGTCTGGACCCTCCATCCAGACCTCATCAAAGTCATGCACAAGAAACCAGGTTCTGTGGGTCCCTTTGAATAATTCTGGCAGCATCAGTGAAAACAGCACCACAAAAACACACCCCTCCCCCATGTATTTTTCCTTGGATAAATAACTTGAAAACAAGGGGAGTTTACATGCTCTTCCATGTCCTGTGCACTCCCTGCACAAGAAGCTGCCTTACAAAGCACCTTAAATTTCTCAGCATGGAATCACTCTGAAGTATAGGAGACATGAGACCTCTTGCTCTCTACTGGTTAAATTTAGACATGACTGCAGCCAAGAATTAAAAGATTCTTACAAAGACTTATGGGAACATTTTCCTGTATGAATTACATTTATGTTCAAGAGGAGCCAAAACACTGAAGCTAACAAAGACTCATCAGCCAAAAATAGCGGAAGTCAGGCTTACATCAGCAAAGCCCCCAAATGTTTCTGTTGAGCTCTCGGAAGAAAAAGATCTCTGCAGCATGGCTTGGGGAATCTCTGCTAAAGAGTTTCTGTGCATGTCATGGTGAATTCCTTGTCCTGGATTGGGCAGAATAGGGCTCTGATGAGTGATGAATGAGACTAAATAGTGCATGCATTCTCGGGGATTTTGATAAGAAAACACCACAGAAGACTTAAAAGCCAAGTAATGCTCCTTATCACCATATAAAAACATCACTTTTCAGAATTATATTCAATTTATTCCTACATGGAACAGAGTTTTAAAAAAAGCCAAGACACTGAATCTTTGGAAGAAATTCTGTAGTAAACAAAAATATTCTAGGTTAGCATATTACGCAGTTTTAAAATGCATCGATATAGATCTGACTTACTCCTACCCATATATTTTTATTATAACGTGGGTACTACCTTGTCATCTTTGGAGGACAAACAGACAAAAAGAGACTCTCAAATGAGATAATGGAAAAGGAGTCATAAAACCAAACTTTTTCATTTTGAAAGAAAGAAAATTACTATGGATAATACTATGTAATCACAAGGTCCACTAAAAGAATTCACTGAAAAGCCCTGAATTTCCACAGCCATATTTGAGACTCTACAAAACACAACCTGCTGCCTTGGTAGCAGTCTCTGAAGGAAAATGCCACCATTACACCCAGGCCAGAGACACTTTGCCCCTTATAAACCAAAAGACCTCCAAACAAATACCTGAGAAAATGGAATTGGAATTCAAAGCCCACAGTTCTTTTGTAGGTCACACATTGGAAACAGTGAGAGGTACATCAGAATTTCTGCATTTGAAGCCCAGGTGCCAGGTCCTACCTTTGCATGCTCGAACATGCGGAGGTCCGAGTACATCTCCAGGGCCAGGTTTTCGTGGCCGCTCCTCTTGTACAGCTTTGCTGCCTCGTGGAATTTTCCCTGGTAGGCATAAACATCTGCCAGGAACAGCTCCTGGTTGTTCTCTCCGTGCTTTTTCCGATCCTGGAAAAACAGAAAAACCTAAGAGAGATGTAGAAAATATTCTAGATGATCAGCACCTAGGCGAGAAATAGCCTTTGAGGAATTAGATTTTCAGGCTTAGATTTTAACTGCTAATAATTAAAAACCTGTAACGGGGTAGCATAATTATGCCTCTCCTACATTTCTGGTGAATTTATAATTAAAGAATTAAATCCCTCCTTAATTAAAATTATGAAGAGCAAAATTAAATGTCACTATACAAACCAAAGTGATGAAAAGTCACTTCTCTTGATTTCACACAGGAAAATGAACACATGCTATCATTATGCCAGTCTATTTTAAAAAAGGCATCTGATGGGCTCCTCATTTTCTCCCTACAATCTCACCAGCATATAATTTGGCTACATTAACAATATGTGCAGGTGGGATGACAAACAGGAGGATAACTGCCAGCAATAAGTAGATTCAGGATGTATGTTAGCCTGTCTCTGAATACAAACCAGTGACACCTCCACTGTCCCCACATGCAAGAGCTCACAGATTTGGGTCAGCACCAGTCACTTCCAGAGCACCTGTACATGTTCTCCTGGAAACCAGAACTGCTTGTTCTGTTCTGGCCTGGGAAGGGACCATGAGGACAGCTTTAGTGCAGAGCCATGCAGTAACCTCCCATGTGTGTGCAGAGCCATGGAAAAACCCTGCACATGAATCAAACTGCAGCAGGACCCTGACTCTGAGGGACCCAGTACAGGTTTGCACACATGTGTGTGTGTGTTTCCATGTGTGCGCCTTATCCTGTGTATTGGACACACCACTACCCTGCCTGGGATAAAATTATTGCTGCAGTTAGCCCACATCGTATGGAAACACAGAGCTGTGAACTGAATTTAAAGAAAACTGCATGCAAGGGGAAAAGCATTCCACCAGCATCCAAATTCAATCCTCTGCTGCCAGAGGGTCTCAGCCATCATTCCCTGGCCATGCTGACTGACTGGGCTGACACTGAGCTGGTGTTCAAAGTTTCCTTCAAAACCTGCGTTAAATGAATAATCAGAGGACTTGTTACACCCTTTTTTGAAGACTCCACAGAATCTTGCCAGATAGAGATGGCAACCATGTTTGTCTGTCATCAACTGGGAAAGAAAAAGTGTCATTACTGAGAGAAAATCATGTTATTAATGGAACATGTGTGCTTAGTTACACCCCTACAAGCCTTAAAAGGAATCCAATCCACTGCAGGCGAGAGTAAGTGGGGATGTAGAACTCACTGTAAAAGGAGCATTTTCAGGATGTGTGAAAGTTAGTTTATGCCTATTTTTAGGGGGATTCTTTCTTACTTAACAGAATATGACATGACAAATCCAGAATATCCTCAATAAATGAAGATCTGGAGAAGCATATGTGGAAAAGAAAGGTTACTACTGGTGAGAAAACACTCTCACCTACCTATACCCTTGGAAAAAAAAAAAAAGAAAACTAACTGAAAAAGGGGCTCTTAATGCAGACCTTTGTCCTGTGCTAGAGAAAAGTTCACTGCAACCAGCTGGCATTTTGACAGCATCAGGACAGCTCTGCAGACATGAAGACAAGGAGTGTATCTTTTAAGAGAAGGTGTAAATCTAATTAACACAAGGAAGAGGAATTCCCTTTATGCCATTTCCAAGCATTAAGCATTATCTTGCCATCTCTGCAGAAGCACAAGGGTGATGAGTGTATTTTCAAGTGCTCATGACAGACAGTTATTGTTGAGTGAAATTCTATCAAGAAGTGTGAAAAGAATAGGAAGGAGTGATTAGAGCACAGTATAGAAGTATGGAATCCCAAATTCTATTTCCAGTTGTCACAGACATGTCATGAGACCCCAAGTTTGTCATTTCATTTCTCTAGGCCTGTGTCTGTCTCTGCAAGGAGGAGATAATAGTAATTACCCACCTCCAGGGGGTAGGGAAAGGCTTAATGAACTCATGTTTATGAAATATTCTGTACTAAGCTCCATCAGCACAGTAGTATTTTACCAATTATTAATTAAATACTGAACATTTTTCCAGTTCTCCTGAAGACAGTTTCAGAAGTTCTCATCCCACACACACATTTTGGTCCACAAAGTTCCAATCCTATGATTAGAGCTTGAGTCACCTCTACTAACCAGGATTTTTCACTTCAAACACATTTCCAACAGTCAGAAGCACTATCCAAACAAAAGTCATTCCAAAACAGAAAGTACTGAATTTGGTACAGCAGTAACTTTAAGAAAATACACTTTCTTGTACACTGGCTTACCTCTATGCTGCTGATCAGTTCTAAATATCGAAGGTCTCGTACTCTGGTAAATGCCTATTGAAAATAATTTTAAAAAAAGAGTAAAAGGCATTAACTTGAAAACCCAGAAAACACTAAATATTATTCTGCATGAATCAAGCTGTCTTCATGCAAAAAGGACAGGCAGAAGTCTGCTGGGTTTGGGTTTGTGTAGTCCCAAACCTGAAGGGCTCTGACTGAGTTGTGACAGGAAATGAGACAAGGCACAACAGGAGCAGCTCGGCACAGCAGGCAGCCGGAGCCGAGCCTATCAGTCCCCCAAGAAATACAAAGTGTCAATTAAAATATTACGCGCTTTTATTCTGGCTATTTTATAGCTTCTCCATTTTGATGTGAGGTGTGACACAGACAAGGAAATTTCAGGAAACTGTTACAAGGAAGGGCACATAACAGATCGTATTGTCAAAGCCGGCTGCATATGCTCCTAGTTTTTAAACCATTCTGAAAATCCAGCATGAAAGGAGCTCAGAGAGAGGAAAGGAAGTAAGAAGACGATAAGATAAAAGTACTTTAAGACAGTGTAATATCTTTGCAAATGGAGATAAATGTGCAACCCAAAGTCTCAAGTGGCAAAGTCACGTGCAAGTTGCAGCAGCTCAGCACTTATTCCTGACATGCATCACAAAACAGAAATTTAACTCTTTGGGCTGCACATTCAAGACTTCCAACCAAATTGAAGAGGGCACAGAATATTCTGCTTACATCGGATTGAACTAGGAACTGTAAGAGCCTTTAATGTCAAGAAGCTGCTTTTGTTTGAATTAATCCGCTCTAATTCTAAGAGGGCACTTCTTAAAAATTCCAAGGAGGCACTGAAAACTTCTTTTCAAAAGTATCTATTTGCATAAAGCCATCCATGAGACTGGAATTATTCTGATGCCTCCACTTAAGAAAAAAAAAAAGCATTTAATTTCCTTTTTTTTAAAAAAATCTGTTATTAAAAGATGTCTATCACTTTAGACCATTCTCAGTGTATTTTTAGAATGTTTTGTCTTTCATACAATATTCATGACATTGAACTCAAGTTTGCTCTCTCTTACTTGAGATGGCGAAAGAAAATAGGGAAGTATTTTATGCCAGAGAAAACTCAGCTCTTCAGTCTATGCCCACTTACAGACCACTCCCCAAAGCAAGGCACACCAGAGAGGAAAGGACTGAAATGATACTGGCCCAGCACCACTGCCTTCACACAGCCTCAATGGGAGATAACAAAGAGTAGGAAATCTTCACACTTGTACTGAGGTTATATTAAATGTTTAGGGGGGACAAGGGCAAGTTTGTAGCACTAAGGAAGGTGGGGGCCAAAGGCAGGTGAGCATCCTCTGCTGCCACCCGGTGGGCACTGCTTCCCAGTTCGGCTCCCCTAAACCCATCAACGCATTTCCCAGATGAAACCATTTTCTTTCTGTCAAACACCTTGATTTAGAACATGGCATTTATCTAGAGAGATACATTAGATTTCAGTTCAAAACCTCATCTCAAAATCATGAGTTTATAACAAACAATTGCTTTGTTTGTGGAATAAGACACAAAAGACAAACAAGACAGTAACCCAGGAGTGCCACGCATTCCAGCCACAAAACATGCATTATAGTCATACACACACACACACACAGACACATATAAATATCAAACCCAAGCTTTCTGCTAAACGAGTAAACAAATGCTTTACCTTTTTAGCAGTTTCAAATTCCAGCCCTTCCAAGGCTTCCATGGCCAGCTCTCTCCAGTCAGCATCAGTCACTCCTAAACATGCAATTTGATAGGCTTCTTTAAACATTTTTCGTTCCAGATATTGATACATGGGTGCAGACTGAGGATTGTCATAGAAAAAAACATGTATCAGAAAGCATAATACTGAGATATATTAGTGAAATTTTCTACATATATTGGGAAAAAAATATATTCTAATTACAACCATTACAAGCTGCCCAGAGAATAAACATCTCAGTTTTGTACACAGACAGAACAACATTCTGGGGTGATCTTTATCTTATCTTTACACAAGCTGGGTTAATTACATTCCAAACTCATCCATTTTGACATCTTCAGTTCCCTGCAATATTAGGAAGTAGTTAAGGATGCGAATTCTTCTGGGCATTGAGCAGGCTAAATATGACGTACACTGAGCTTTTTAGCACTGTGGAAGCAGAGCAAAGGAGGGGCAGTGTGCTCTCAAGGGCCAAGAGCAGGAGGAGTGGTGTGTCCCTGGAAACACCCTGACACACAGGAAGGGGGAGTAAAGCAACCCTCCTGCCCCAACCAAGAGGACAAAGCTGTGCTACCAAGGCTGTGACTTGGTACAAAGCACACTGGGGCTTTCGAGGACCTGCCCCAAAGGAAATCCCCGGGGGGAGCTGCCAGCTGCTGCAGGGTGACACACAGGCAGATGTGGGTCTGCAGCCACAGAGCCCTCTGAGGGAACAGGGAGCCCGGCAGCACCACTGCCTTAGCCTGGCTTTGCAACCCCAGCATGATGCAGGTCTCTTTATGTGTTACTTTTACCAGTTTATCCGAACACTGTACACCCTTTGCTACTCCCTCTCTCCAAAAGCACAGCTTTGGAGAAGCTACCTCTGAGATGCTGCACAATAATTCTGTGGCATCTTGGTGCCTACAGCATGCCAAAGGCAGACAGGAGTGTTCAAAGCCTGGTGATCCTGTCTGTGGCTGCCAACCACCCTGGACAAGGCAGAGCCTCACCAAGGACCTGCCCAGGGCCTCAGGGGACAGAGGGTCTGTAACACAGGTGTCCATCAGTCAATACAAGCACAGGACATTCTGCTTTATTCATCGATTCTCAGAGGCAAGTCCTGCACACTCCTGGATGCACAGTCACAATCCTTTTACTTTCTTTTTTTGCTTTGTTTTTTTTTTACTTCAATGATGACAGAAATCAGCATTTTATGGAAGGCAATTCCTAAATTTTGAATATGAAGACCACACAGGTACTAAACATTCAGACTAAAATATTCCATTTAAATATTGCCTAAAGACATCTAGATGAAGCAACAATAAAACAGTATTTTATGTATTCATGAAAAATGAAATCACAATGGATAAAAGTTATATAGAAGAGCAAAAATCCTCAGGAGGTAAGGCCTGCACTATATTAAATTATGTGCATTTGCAAGTAGAAAGGGAGAATCAGAGACAATTACCAACAGCAAAAAGGAAGTTAGCTTAATTAATGCCAAAGAAAGAAAAATAAAATAGATGACACAATATAACTTAAATAACAACGAAGGAAGTGTGAACTGCAATCATTTTAGTAATGAAATACAAGTAAGTCTCAGAAAAGCTTCTTCACTTGTTAAACATTCATGTTTATGAGATATAAAGCAACACTTAATGAGATTAAAGGATTACCTGCGGAACTTCAACTGCTGACATAGAGAAAACATGAAGGCAGAAGATCTTGGAGCCATTGTAACCCACAACAAAGCCTTGCAGTTTTTGCTGGTGGACAGGGAAGTTGCTAGCTTTGATATTGAGGTAACCCCCTCCAGAAAAGCAAAGCATATCCTCACACTGGGTATTCCAGGCCACACTATTTGCATTGGGTTCCTAATGAGGAAAACATCTCAGGATTACAACTGATGCAATCACATCTTTGCTGAGAAACATGCCTCCTTCAGCTGGAGTGTTTGACCCATTACAGCCTGGTGTGTACACACACACAGATTATTTACATTTGCAATATCCTAAAGCCTAGAATATTCCTAAACAGATTCATTTGGGATGTATTTCATATTTTAATACTCAGCTATAATTGTCTTGCCTTTTATGTATATTTACTAGCAATCTCTAGAATCAATCTGTAAAACATAATACCAAATTCCACAATAATATACTGCTAGTTAGCACATTTAATTGATCATTTCTCAGTCCATTACACAAAGGAAGTTGCAGACCCTATCTTGCAGCACTCCATCCTTGTTTCCAGTATGTTCTGAAAACATTTAATCAACATTAATAAGTGACTGCTAAACTGCCAATGAAGAGAGCATTATCATGATTCCTTTTATAGTCTATGAATACCCAACGAACAAAGATGTTTAGGCTTTAATTCTGTTCGTACTAATGATAAAACTAAAATGCTCATTAACTGTAATGCTTCAGAGGGAAGCAGGGCAGAGTTCTAAATTAAACTGAAAAGGTCACATGTCTAAGAGCTCTTTATTCAGCTGTTGCTCACATAGATTTCCTGTCTTCTCATTCCTACTCCCCCCTCTCTGAGAGGGTGGTTTTGATAAACAGATCACAGTTAAATTCTATAAGATGTGATTAATAGCTTAAATGAGTTACGCGAATTTCTGCACAGCAACACTTTTGGGATGCTCTGTGCACCAAACTACTTCCTGCCCTCCTGCTCCCCCGTTTAAAAACCCCAGCAAGTGCTGATGCTCACCTGGAACAGGAGCTCCTTGGTGTGGATGTCGTAGACCAGGCAGGTGTCGTTCTCGTCCACCACGGCCAGCTTGCTGCGCGACGCGCTCATGTCCAGGCAGCGCACGGCCGTGGCCTGCTTCAGCAGCACGATCGCCAGCGCGTTGTCCACGAAGATCTTCAGGATCTAGGCACGTTGGAAACAAACTCGCTCAGACTGCTCTGTCCCCAGAACTGGAAACAGCACAGCGCATAAAACCTTCAGTGCTGTCTGAAGCATGAAATTGCAAGCTTTTTCAGAGACAAACTGCTATAAAATTAGGGAAATGCTTCCAGTTTGTCTCCTGAGCAGCCTGGCTGATACAACACGCTCTAGGTCGCAAGCCTATACAGATAAATCAGATGCCATGCATCCTGGACTCTCCACTAGTCAGGCAATTTCATTAATACAGGAATACATTACACACAGAAGACACACAGGATCTCAATATCCTTGCTATCAGTACCTCTGGGCTCCAGTTTGGCACATCCAGCTGCCACCTGGCGGGTGAAACAGACAGCCCCCACACCTGGAGAACAGCCACACCCTCACAAGTTGTCATCAGGAGAAGTGTACACATCTCCAACCCCCACTAAAGGCAAACCTGCTCTCTTCACCAAGAACTCAATCTTGTCAGTTGGTACTAACAACTCACAGACCTCCAGACCCAGTTAAACATATTTGCATGAATTTTATTGTCAGAGAATGTGAAAGACGGAAGTAATTAATTTTTAATCCCAAAATGAGACTGTCAAATAAAATTCTAGGTTGTAGAAGAGCCTGCTGCTCCTAAGGTCTCCCTCTAAGAGCACAGAACACGTTTTGTTTGCAGTGGAAAGACACATACCAGAGATGATGTGTTACCTGACCATTCTTCAGACCAACTAAGAGGCCTTCTCTTCCTGGAGGTCCTCCAATTACTTTGATGTAACGAATAAGAGATTCCATCAGCCATTCTCGTTCTTTAACACCACTAAATGAGAGGCACTGCAGTCTCTTCTCCTAAGGACACAGTAAGGTATAAAACACAGCCTGGAGGTGAAGACAAAAATCTGTGTCTGATGTGTGATGTCTATACCTATACTAGCAGGTGTGTCTACTTCTACATTTAGAAATCATAAAGTCAAATACTCAATTTAATGGGTGAATTCTTTAAGATTTTCCAACCCTATGAGCAAACAAAAACAAACACCCCCAATCTTCTTCTAGTAGCTCTCTCCTACCCAAAAGAACCCCTGGATTCTGTGCTAATTTATCAAATTCACTCTAGAGCCTGCTTTACTGAACCTGAGTCACCTGAGCCACGCCACAGTGGCTGCCCAGCAGCATGTGAGCACTGCAGGGCACAGCAGGACTGCCTTGGGAAGTGCTGCAGCAGATCCCACAGGACACTCATGTCCTGCCAGCCACTGTCTGGGACAGCTGCCTTGAACACTGAACACACCCCAAGACTACTCTAGTTTTATATGGCACATACCTGGCATAAAATAATGTGATCTGAACACACCACCAGCAAGTTACATTCGAATTTCTTAATGATCTTTTCCTTCACCCGATAGTACATATCTGCAGAGTCATCCGAGTACAACTCATAAATGAGGATTTTCTCTGGCATCTGGATGGCTAATCTGTTTTTGTAGATTGCAATTTTCTTCACAAGCTCTCTGCCTTTTATCCTAACTAGAAAGAAAAAACACCAAAATGATAAAGTATAAGCTGACACAAAAATAATACACAGAAATCAGAGAACTAATACACCAAAACTGAATCTCCCTAGAGCACTTCTAAAATTCAAAGCACATTCCTGCTCGGATAGGTTTGCTGCTCTGCATCTATGTAATCTACTATCCCTGTCACAGTTTACCACCCTCTGTGAACAGCACATTCTGGAGCAGTACTTCGAATCCTTGCCATAAAAAGACAGCGGAAATGGAGAAACAAAATACGCACAAATGTTTGAGGCTACAAGTAAGGAAAATAAAAGCTAAATATAACACATAGTATTTTTATCTAATTTTCAGAGATTAAAACCTTATTTTAAGAGCCCCTGTCCCTCCCAGTCTCCTTGCCAATCCCCACATCTTTCATTAAACTTGTCAGTGCTGAACTTGCACATTCCAAGTTTGCCCTCTCCTCGTCCAAAGTGTGTTCCATAGTTTGACTGCCAAAGTAGCAACAGCCCGTCATGTTCATGCAGCGTATATTCCAAGTGTCCTGATGGATATTAATTAAAACAAGCTGCATGAGGCCTTGGCCTGCTTGCAAGTGTGGAATTACCTTTTTGCTCTGTGATGAGGTGCTGGACAATAACATCGGTCATGTTGTCCCTGTAGGCGTAGCGGTCTTTATAGAGGCCATGGACAGTGCTGAAAATCAGCTGGTAGAAGGAGATTGTTCCATCCTGACACCCTACTGCCTGAACACAAGAAGGGAATGATTTCAGTTAATTGGTACAAACAGGTGAGACTTGGTAGAGCGTGTGGTGTTTTCATGAAGACTGTGTCCCTTTTCCTGCATAATGAATAGACCAACACCAGCTACGCTGACTTATATTTAACCATGGCACAAGTGCACTGAGAATGGACTGACCTCACCACAGACCATGGAGACCACCATGCTGGGGAGGGGCTTGGGTTTATTTGGTTGGGTTTTTGGTTAGATTTGATTAGACAAACACACAGAGGGGGTGTGTTTGTTTGGTCACTTTTAAATTTGCTTTAATTGTCTTCCCACTTGTACAGGACTCAAGAGAGCAGCATTTTAGGCTGACAGTTGCCCTGCAGGCATTTTCTTCCCATCATGGAATTAGATTTGATCAAGTCCAGAAGTTATTAGGTGATATTTTAAATTATTTTTCCCTCCTCTTTTTTAACCAAAATGCAGCAAATGCCTTACCACTTGAGAGCAGGTGTTATGCTCCTTAGATCCTTCCTACAGCTCAGGTTTTACTTTTGTGAGATATATGTAATTGCAGTGGTAGTTATAGGACCTCCCTCGTCACTGCTGAAGTTCTACTGCCTCGGCAGGAATGTCCAAGCAACTAAGCTGAAAATGTATGATCTTACTTTAAGTAAAAAATTCCCTGTGAAAATGTTAGAAAAACGTCCCTACTCACCACATAGTTGGAGTCTGGTTTAACTTTGCAGGTCCACACCCAGCTGCTCTGCTCTCCCACAGTGCCCAGGCGTACCCCGTCCCTTGTGAAGAGAGAAACCTGTCTGTCTGAACCTCCCAGCAAGAGATACTCTCCTTTAGTAAAGTAGCTGATGCAGCACGGGTCAAAATTGAGCACTCTGTCCTTCCCAATCTACAAGGGAAAATAAACAAAAAAAAAAAAAAAAACCAAAAAAACCAAACAATCCAAAACATTAACAAAAGGATCATTTCATCTTTCCTGAAAACAAGTGCCATCACTGACACCATTCATCTCCTCCATGCATGGCCTTTCAACACCCAGAACCACTGGCTATATTAAGATTCCCGAAGGTCGTTCTAAAATACATCCAAGAATCCATCCAGTCCCAAACCATTCTGCCCAGAACACAACTCACAAAACCCCTTTAACCAGCTGAAAAAACCCACAAAGATGTTCTCTACAAACCAGTGAACCATGTCACACAAGTCAGCAGAGTTGTAAGGGCTTTAATGGAAGAATTGTGAGACTGCAGCTGAGCTGCTATGTGAGAAATAAGAGCTGAAGGAGGAATGGTTAAAAAAGTAGACTCATAAAAGGCTGGGAAAACAGAAGATGTTTAATGAAATTAATAAAGCACCTGTATACAAGTATTTTGATTGTGGGACACAAAATAGAACCAAAAATATCCTGTGACTCTTGAATAAACTCTCTAAGACATACCTGCTTGCCACTCAGGTGGTAAAAGGAAAGCTTCTGACCCCAGTCTGCCACAGCTAAAATGTCATTGCGTTCATCTCTGCCAAAAAAAACCACTAACTAGTAATTCTACAGCAATTTAATTAACAAATCTCTCAGAGCAACAGAACCAAGTCACAGAATAGTAGAATTCACTTCATGCTACTCTTTAAAAGTCACAAACTGAAAGGACAGCAGTTTGTCATTTAAATCTCTGGAAAACAGCTTGGGGACACAAAATCACAACTGGTATCCTCTACAGGAATAACTCAAAGCTTGAGGGGGGGAACAGGGACACAACAAGAAGAAATGGCCTCAAGCTTTGCCAGGGAAGGTGTAGGCTGGGTATTGGGAAAATTTCTTCCCTGAAAGGGCTGTCCAGCAGGGGTGGAGGGATTTAAAAGCTGTGTGGATGTGGCACTTGGGGACAGGTGTTAGTGGTGGCTTTTGCACTGCTGTGGGAGTGGTTGGATTTGATGTCTCAAAGGGCTTTTTCAATCTAAACAATCCCATGTCTCCAATCTAAACTTGTTCCCAGGTTCTCTATTCAGTTGAAGACTGGCAGCAAAGCCAAAACCCCAATATATAATCACTTAAAGAAGGTAACACATATGGGAATTAACCTGCTCCAGCAGGGATAAAAGTCAAGCCTTCTGCAATCAATGAGCCAAGGATTATCTATTCAGAATGAAAAAAGGGAAGGATGAAATTATTTACCTGGAAGGATTCCAACAAATTGACCATACTGGAGAGGAAGAGCCCCCTGGCCTCTCTATTTTCACTTTCTCATCACCATTTTTGTTCCTTATGCTGACAATGCCGTTGAACATCCCCAAAGCAAGGTACTGGCCATCATTTGTCCAGCTGAGAAAACACATACACACTGAAGAGTAAACTACTACAAACAAGCAGCAGGAAGGCAGGATGATATACAGCACACTCACACAGGAATGGTAGATTAAAGTATATTTCTAAGAGGGAGTTCTGGGAATTGGCTAGTAATCCTATGGTTTGTTTATGCATCTAAATCCACATTTATAACAACAGCACTCTCTACATCAAGGACATTTTATCATATACACAGAAGTAAAATAATAAATTAAAGCTTGCAATATTTGTAACATGTGCTAAGTCAGATACAGTTTGGGGATGGCATTTAGAACATGATCAGATGGAACTGTCTGGTGTAGGACAGGGGAGGCCTAGGGTCTATTCTGGTCTCTTCTTCAATCAGATGAATGACTTCAGTTATGAATCCTTGCTTCAGGTTCCCCACACAGGTAATACCTTCTTCAGCTGAAAACATCAACAGTACAGGGAATGAACGACAAACATTGCATTGAATTATTTTTACTGTAACTTCATTTTATTGTTGTTGCACAAGAGAGATGAACAGAGGGAAAGAACAGCTAAGACACCTGCTCAAGACCAGAATCTGTCTCTGATGCCTTCAGAACGAGTTGGTTATAAACAGGACCAAGCATAACCCAACACTTTGCTACTGAAAAAGAAGGAGGGAGGAGGGAAAAGTCCTTTTTTTTAAAGCTTCCATTTTATTTGAAATGGTTTGTATTGAAACTAACTTAAATGACACAGATAACCCTTAAAACTTACCTACAGCAAGTAATCCTGCTGCTTGTTTTATGTTTAGAGACTGACTTCTGCTCCGGAGACCACAAGCCTTGATGAAAGAACACAAAAAACCAATGACAAGTATGTGCCAGAGTTCAGACTGGAAACTAATACTGTCAGAGAACTCAGCTAGGATTTTAGAGGCACCAAAGTCTTGTACACTGCTAGTGGACATTTAAATACATATAATTTATTATTAAAATGGGAAAAAAATCCATCTAAATAACGACGGTGTCTCTGTAAAAAACTCCAGTAACAGAGCAGCACATTTGATCCTGTGACCCCTCACTACTGTCCTTTCTCACCGAGTTTAAGTGGTTTAAATCAGTATCCAATGTTACTGAATGTTAGGTAGATTTGTGTCCCATCTCTCCTGAAGTCATAGAGCTGTACCTATCCATAGTTAGCTAAGCTATCCAGCTGTAATGGAATTCACTGTCTCGATGGAAAAGTTCAAGGGAGAAGACGTACCAAAATCCCCAGACGAGCAGGATGCCAACTGATGAGTGAGAGGATTGTATGAAACGCACTGGATAGAGTCATTATGCCTAGAATGAAGTTACAATCAGATTTCAATAAGTCATTCTTAAATGTCCCTTTTCTGACTTTCAGCAAGTGAGCTGAAAGCTTTAGCAGATGCCAAAATAATTGGATTGGTTTATAGTACATCAAGTAAGTCTGCTATTACTGTAAAGTAATTAAGTAATAAACCTTGTAAAAACTGTCTCCAAGTAGCAGGATTCACTGTATTTCATCAAGATTACAGCAATGCTTTGAAAAATATGAGTGAAGGTTGTATCCAAATCCTAAACCAAGCGTGCTTGTGCAGGCTCTGTGCAGTGACCAGCTAACTCCTGATAAATGTGCACTCAGGAGAACATGAAGCTGTTGCTTCAGAGGGCTGACTGAAAACAGAGCCAAATGATTGAAATCTACCAGAAGTGACAAATCCACCTTTAATTTGATCTTTGAACCAGAATTACGGTTTATTATAGAAGACTGGTCATACCATGTTTAATTTTATTCTGACCTATTCCGAGTTTCCCTAGTTCTCTGTCAGCCCTCTAAATTCACAGATTTCTCTGCATTCCCCACCTCCTTTTATGCCTTTAATTGCTTTCCTGCCTCACTCAGATACTTCAGCTGCTCTTTTCCTCCTCCCTCCCCTATCAGCCCTTTTCTCTGACCTTAGTGAACCTTCTCCCAAATCTAACAGCTCATGCTCTTTAATTGCAGCAGTGCATAATCAAAATCAGCTTCTGAGGCACAGAACTGAACAGCATCACTTACGTGTACTTCAGAATTCCTTCTAACTTTGAAGTCCAAATTATCACACTTTTATCAGCAGAGCCAGATGCGAAACGCTTGCCTAGGAATTAGAGATAAATTAAATCCCACACATACAAGAATCACTTTCACTCCAAATACTCAATCAAAGAGAGAGCAAGAAGTTCTTGAACTCGACAAGGCTCAAGTAATAAAGGGGCTGACACTGAGTGCCTGGATGTGCTGGTGCTTCCCCAGGCACAGGGAGTTCCAGTGGCTGTACTGCACCATTTCCATGGCCTTGCTAGTAATCAGTCCTTCCAGTGTTGTCCAGCCCCAGGCTGGAGATTGATGGGAAACAAGTTAAACTGGTACAGTGTCACAGGAACTCCCATCAGCCAAACAGCAGCAGCTGCAGGAAGGTCCCCCAGCCCACAGAGTGAGTCCCACTGAATGAGAGTTGTAGACCATGAGAGAACTGGAAGAAGAGTGCACTGAGCAGGTAACATATGAAGGATCAGGAGATGAGGAAGCTCTGGGACAGAGGAAATACAGGAATAAAACTCAGAGGCAGATGAGTAGTAGAAACAGGAATCTCTGAGGTGAGCCTTCTCCTCATGCTCCCCATGAATATACCCTTCACCAGTGCTAAGCCTAACACTGAAGTCAAAGAGGAGGAGCAGTAGGACCACAGCTCTTGGGTTCACAGGTGACCTTACAGGTACTTGTGCAGGTAGATCTGCACAGCAGACCACAGCCTCCACTGGACAGCAAACCCAGCACTTGCTAAGGAACAAACCCCAGCAGTCCCACGCTGCGAGCAGAACAACGCCCACTTCTCCATTTCCATGGGCAATCACCAGTGGGAGAGATGCACTCTACAAACCAGGCTAACAGTGCCCCAGGGTGCTATTTACCATCTTTGGCATAAGCCACGCAGTACACAGTGTCTTTATGTCCCTTCAAAGGCTGAATTAGGGTTCCATCAGAAGTATCATACACCTGTTCAAATGGGGAGAAAAAACCAATCCAAATATACAAACAAAAGCACTTACACAAAAAAACCCCTTCATTGAATCAGAGAACCACATTTGGGTGGGAAGGGCCTTTCAAGTTCATTCACTTCATGCCCCTGTGGAGCAGTGAGACCTTCAACTAAACCAGGTTGCTGCAAGCCCCATCCAATCTGGTGTAAACATCTCCCATGGGAGGGCTGGGATATAAAATTACTGAAGGCCAGCAGATTATGAACTTCCTTTTGTGCCTGCTTTTTGGATTTCATATAGTTCATACAAGGCAAAACATTTTCCAGCACAGAAACAGCTTTCTGTAACATGATATTCTTAGAAAGAAAGAAGTCAGTACTAGAAAATAACATGCACAAAGGACATTTTTCAACAGCTTGTTTGGCAGCTTGTTTTACATCTTATTGGTTTTTTATCTTTTATTTTTATATTTTACATCTTGCTGTTAAAACATCTCTCTATGCATTTTATGTTTAAGCATAATAAATTAACCCAAAGGAGCATCACTAAATACATAATTGTGTTAGCCCTGAAAATAACAGCTGCTGTCCTGCAATGCTGAACTCTACAATCCATCCATCCCATTTGCCCCTTCCTGCAGCTCCTACACCTGCCCCACCTGGAAGCTTCACAGGACCTGTGAGCAGCTGGTCCTGTGCTGCTCTTGCAGCAGCCCCAAGCACCCACAAACAGCTTGAGGTGAGTGTTCCCACACCTTTCCTGTCACCACAATGCCAGGACACGGGTCTGAGCCTCTGCCCTTGCCCCAGAGATTTAAGGAGATTTGCACCAGCACGGCCCCTGCGCTGTGCCAGGACTGGGGGCGGGCTCGCGGACCCCAAACCCCGGGCACCGCACAAGAGCACGAGATGACACAAATAAATTAAATCCCATTACTTTTGGAAATAGAGCTTAAAACTTGGTAAGAAATATTTAAAAGCTTCAAAACACTTTAGAATTGGCCTGCATTAATATGTATGTTACTGTGAGGCTGCACTGACAGAGATAAGGGGATTTCAGATAGGTTATATTCAAAGTTAATGTGAAAGAAATCATGCTCATACAGCTGAAAAGGAGAGAGGACAAGGAGGTTTCCCTACCAGCAGCCTGTTTCCAGCAGCAATTATCAGCTGGGTCCCATCCGGCTTGAACGCGAGGTCGTAAATGCTGCGGGAAACAAACAAACCAACAAACCAAGAACCGCGTGTCAGGAGACAGAAACTGACCAGAGGCGCCGCCCGGCCAGCACTGCAGCGGCCCAGGGAGCGTGCCTGTGACTGCCCACAAACCCCGAGCGGCAGGAGCGGCCGGGCCCGACCCCGCGCCGGGAGCCCCCCGCAGCCCCGAGCAGCCGCGCGGAGCGGAACGGGCCGGCACGCCGGCTGTGCCCGGGCCGCTCACCACTGCTCGGCCCTGTCGCGCCAGGTGAGCGCGGCCCGCATCCCTCGGACCCCGCACGGCTCGGCACGGCTCGGCACAGCCCGGCACGGCTCGGCACCGCCCCGCGCCGCTCCTCACGGCCGGGCCCGCTCCGCGCCGGGCGCCGCTTCCCCGGCCCCGCCGCTGCCACGGGCAACGCGCCTGCGCCCGCGACCCGCGGGTCCGCCGCCACGCCAGGGGGCGCTGCCAGCGCCGCGGGGCCCGCCCGCGCGGGGCGGGGCGCGGGGGCGGGGCCGTGAGGTCACGTGAGCGGCGCGCGGGAGATGGCGGCGCCGGGAGCGGCGGGCGGGTGAGGGCAGAGCGGGCCCGGAGCGTGGGCCCCGTCAGCGGGGTGCGGGCGGCACTGGCCCGGCCCCGGGGGCATGTGGGGGTCCGTCCCCAGGCTCGCCCCGCTGTCGCCGGAGCTCGGCCGGCAGCGGGACCTTACCCGGGCTCTTCTTCCCCTGCAGCCCCGGGGGCGGCAGTCGAGGCGCGGCGTCGGCGGAACGGCCCGGCCCCAGCCCCGGCTGCGGGGACCACGGCGCCGTCCCCCGCGGGTGGCAGCGGGTGAGCAGCCGCAGGCGGGCGGGCAGGACGGCCGGGAGGATCGACGTGTACTTCATAAGGTGAGGCTGCGGCTGTCAATGAGCTCCGTGTGGTCTTGCTTGGCAGGACCACAGAAATCTGCCCAGACATCGCCCTCAAAACTGTTTTTGTCCTTCGTTTTGGAGTTGTTTTCATGTATTGTTGAAGATTTATAAGCAAAGAGCGGTAGAATGAGAAAGTCATTGCTAATTTACTTTCCTTTCCTACCACAGCCCTGAAGGGAAGAAGCTGAGGTCAAAACGAGCACTTGTGGAGTATTTACAGAAAACTGGGGAGACAACACTGAAAGCAGCAGATTTCGATTTTGCAGCTCCTCGAGGGAGCACACACTCAGGATTGAAGGGATGTGGTACAGGAGCTGCGAGGACTGACCTGGAAAAGGAGGATTGTCAGAGCAAAGCGCAGGAGCTCCATGCACAGAATGGTGCTGAGGTTGGAATTCAGAATATCCAGGCTGGGAGTGGACACCTGGAAGATGCTACATCTACTGTGGAAGGCACAGATTTAGTAGTGGTAGGCACAAACCCAGAGGAGAATTTGAAGACCAGAAGAAAGAGGGCAGATGGGAGAAGCGTTCAAACTAGGAAACGTGAGAAGGGCTCAGAAAGGAGGAACCAAGGTGATGCCAAGAGCAAGAGGCAGAGAAGAGTCTCTAACACACGGGAGACCAAGTGTGTTCAGAACAAGAGGGGCTGTAGGCAGACAGACACCCGTGGAGCTGACAGCCAGGGCGTGGGTGAAGCAGGCGCTGACCCTGGGGGTGCAGGGACAGCTCTGTCAGCAATGTCCAGGGCACGGCTCAGGCCAGTGGCTGGCTCACAGAGGGAGCTGGCTCACCTGCCAAAGGAGGGGCCATGCTCCAGTGACACACCTGCTGTGGGCTCTGAGGACAAATCCTATGGACTGGAGACAGGGCCAGTGCCAGATCCGGGGGCTCTGGGCGGGCAGAGTGTTCAGCCTGACACCGAGGTGGATGCTGAGCCGTGGCACAGGACCAGCTTCGCAGCAGTCACAACGTCTCCAGGTGCGTGTGAGAGCAGAGGGTGATGCCAGCCCTCACCTTCTGCCCAGGCCTCCCCTGGCTGTTGAGGCCATGTGTTCTGCTTCAGGTCAAGCTGCTCTGACATCCAAATCTCATTTTTATCCAACAGCATTTAAATTAATGCAGACTTACTCAAAACTGAAACTTACTGTGCCAAGCTCTTAAGCTGTACAGTGTCAGGCAATAATCTGAGGAGATTTAAGGTACACTTGTGTTCTGTACACGAGAATTCCTTCTGTTTCCATCACTGCATAAAGCAGAGGTGGTGTGTGAAACATGACAACAAAATACTTGCTGCTTTTTCTTAATGCTGAAGTTTATTTCTTTACAGAAGAGTCTGTCCCACGAACACAAGTGGAGAGAAGGAGAACGAGTCCCTATTTTTCCAGTAAATACAGCAAAGAAGGTATTGTATTTAGGGAAATACATTTTTTATGGGGAAGGGATACAATGGCTCAGGACCAAGTGATGATGTGGAAAATTCCTTGCAGCTTGACACTGGCTGCAGCTGTGCCAAGTGGGACAGTCCCCTGCAGCCATGTAAAGGCTGTGTGGGAACTGCTGTGGCTCCATCTATGTACAATGCCTCCACAATAATGCTTCAGAGGTCTTTTTTTTTTTCATTAAATAGGTAAAACCATCCTTTGCTGTCTAATAAATGTTCCTGTGTTGCCCCTGTACAGCCCTCAGCCCACCCAGAAGGAAGGCCCTCAGAAAATGGACTCCTCCACGTTCTCCTTTCAATCTTATCCAGGAAACACTCTTCCATGATCCATGGAAGCTTCTCATTGCCACCATATTTCTCAACAAAACTTCAGGTAAGTAGAGTAGCAGGAGTAGGTGTGTAAATGTTGGGAGGTGTTACAGGGCTGAAACAGCTGCCAGTTTTAATGGCGTTAATGAAATAATTGATTTTTTTAACTTGTGTCACTGTGAAGTAATAATCCTTAGTTGGTACCTTACCTTGGAAAAGCTCACTTGAGAAAGCATATGGATAGTGCAGAAGGAGAGCTCCATCCCAGCCTCCTGCTCACAGGATTCTTTCACCAGGGAAAATGGCCATTCCAGTGCTCTGGGAGTTCCTGAAGAAGTATCCTTCTCCTGAGGTAGCCAGGGCTGCAGACTGGAAAGAAATGTCAGAGCTGCTCAAACCTCTGGGCCTCTACGAACTCAGAGCCAAAACCATCATCAGGTTCTCAGGTGGGTTTTCCTGACATCTGGAACCATTTTAGTTATGCTGGCAAAAGACAAACAGCTTTGATGCAAACACTGCTCTGGGGATTGGGTGGGTTGGTGGCTATTTTGTGCAGCATTTGGGATCCATTGGTGTCACACAGGCAAAGCTGCTGATCCCAGTCTGAACTGGGAGGGAAATGCCAGCCATGGTGTTTTCTGCAGGAGACCAGAAACTGGTTGGAGTACAAGAGACGCAAGCATCCGCAGCACTGCTGCTGTGTGTGAGCACTGTTACAGGGTGGCTCTGCTCAGGGTTGCTCTGGTGACCTGCAGAAGGCCCTTCCAGCTGGGATTTTTCTGATTCTATACTCAGAACCTGCAGAGGACAATTTTGTTCAGATGAGAGAGGTTATGATTAAAGCTCCCACGGTGGTTTGTTGAAAAGCAGTTTTAATGTGGTATTCACATTCTCTGAACAGAGAATGTAAACACCACAGTTTAAGATGAACCCGTGGGGATTCACGGTCTGCGTGCACCAGGAAATACCTGAAACTTTTGGTTTTCATTTGAAATGTGCCGAAGTGAAGTCATGTAACAGTGGCACAGGGTGCTCCTGTGTGCAGGCAGTGAGGGCAGGTGTGTGTGTGCCGGTGCTGAGTGCTGTGCCCTGCCCCGCAGGTGAGTACCTGAGCAAGGCGTGGCGGTACCCGATCGAGCTGCACGGCATCGGCAAGTACGGCAACGACTCCTACAGGATCTTCTGTGTTAACGAGTGGAAGGAGGTGGGTGGTGCCCTTCGGGTCTCACTTGTGCCCACTGACCCCTGGCACTGGAAAACCAACACTCACAATGTTGGAGCGATGAGATATTTTAAGGTGTTTTAGTAAATATTTTACATTTTCTCTGTGTCTCAGGTACAGCCACAGGACCACAAGTTGAACGTGTACCACACGTGGCTGTGGGAGAACCGGGAGAAGCTGAGCATCGACTGAGCTGAGCTGGGGCTGACCTGGCCCCACCACCTCCCCTCGGGTGCCCTCACAGCTCTGGGTGTATATATTTGTGTGATGTCATGGCTAGAGTCATTGCTATTTTTTAAATAAACGTGTCCCTATTTTGTAGTGCCTGTCTCTTCTTGCAGTGCAGCTCTGCCTGCAGCTGCCTCCCCGGGCTGGGGGCTCGCTGGGCACAGCCATCCAGTGCCCACCATTACCTTCCTGGGCCCGGAGCAGTCGGGATCTGACCTCGGTGCTGCTGGACACGGGCTGCGCAGGAGAGCGTGTGCCCGGCCCTGGCCCTACCCCCGGTGCTACTGGCACCTTCCCAGTCTCATCCAGGGGCGGGCCCCGCGTCGCTCCGGCAGGAGTGGGCCCCAGGCGCGTTCTGGATCTCGGAGCTGGGGCCGCGCTCGGTCGCTCGGGCTGTGCCGCGCCGTTCCGGGCCTGCAGAGCCCGAGCGGGCCCGGCCGGTTCCGCCGCGCCGCCGGGTGGCGCTCGTCCGCCCGCCCGCACTGGCGGAAGCGGCTGGCGGGCACAGCCTGCGCTGTGACGCAGACAGGTCCTGGCAGCCCCGTAGCAGGCGCGCTGTCCGTGCCGGTGGGCGGGAAGCACCGAACTGGGCGCCCGCGCTGGACTGAACCTCCCTGCCCGGTGCCACCTCGTCGCGGCGGCGGCCTGGCCTCCGCGCCGCCCCGCCGGTGCCTGGTGCCCAGTGTGCGCGGCCGCAGCGCCACACGCCCTGCCAGGACCGCCCGCGTGTCCCATAAGCGCTTGCGCGGGGCCCCTCCCTCTCTCGCCCGGCCCGCGGTGGACGCGCCATCGGCACCGGTGAGTCCCGGCCGCGCCATCCGGGGCCATCCGGGCCCCGGCGCTTCTGGCACGGACCGCTTTCCTCCCTTTCCCTTCCCCTCCGCCCCATGTTTTCCCCGTGGCACGGAAAGCAGCTCCCGCGGGCCGGCACCGGTCCTCTGCCTGCGGAGGATGGGCGGCGCTGGGGGCCCATCCGTGCCCCTTCCCGAGCGGCGGGGCCGCCGCGGCCGCGCTCGGTCACCAGCCGGGCCGGGGCCTCTGGAGCGTGGGCGGGCGCAGCCGGGGGGTCTCGGTCGCTGTTGGTCTCCACGGCATGCGGCGCCGGGCTCCGGGCAGGAGCATCGCAGGGCCGCGGGGATGACACCGCGGCACCTCCCAGGATCGCATCTGGAGAGCTCCCAGTGCTCTGCCAGCTTCGGAGGCGGGAGGAAGAGCCCCAGCAGACGAAGACCCATTCCCTCACCGGCCCATCCGTGGCCCCTGGGGGAAGGCAGTCTGCGACACGCGTGGCCCGGGGAGCTGCACCGCACCTGGGGCACGCCCCTCGCTCACCCCGCTCTGTCCCGCAGCCACCATGCCTGCCCTCAGGCCTCTCGTGAAGCCCAAGATCGTCAAGAAGAGAACTAAGAAGTTCATCCGGCACCAATCTGACCGCTATGTCAAGATCAAGGTGAGGAGTTGCTGCAGCTTCCTCAGGACAATAACTTTTGGGGTGCCTTTGGTGTAGGTGGTGAAGGAAAGCCCAACAGGATGGTGCCAAGCTGCAGCAGCTGGGCAGGGAGTGTGGGGGCCGGTGTAGGCAGCCCTCAGGCCAGCTGTGGTCAGGGTGGTCTCGTTTTGTAACTGCTCTCTGCATTTGTGCAGCGCAACTGGCGCAAACCCAGAGGCATCGACAACAGAGTGCGCCGGCGCTTCAAGGGACAGATCCTGATGCCCAACATCGGCTATGGCAGCAACAAGAAGACAAAACACATGCTGCCCACAGGCTTCAGAAAGTTCCTGGTCCACAATGTAAAAGAGCTGGAAGTGCTGATGATGAGCAACAAGTGAGTGTGTGGGGACTGTACTCTCACCTGGGAGAGGTGGCATGGTCGGGGGAAACGAGGAAAATCATTGCTTTGAGAGCATAGATGCCATTACTGTTCTCTCAGTGAATGGCTGCTGGAGGGTGGGGGCACAGAGAGGCCTTGGGGCTGGCAGTCTCATCCCCTTGGCAAAAATACACAACGGTGGCGAGTAAGGCTGTGCCACATCACTGGTAACCTCAGTCAGAACTGGGGCTCTGGGTCAGACCTGGGCACAAGTCTGCTCCAGTGCTTGTTTTTGCTACAAAGTAGTAAGAACAATAATTATCGACTGCCTTTGACTGAGTCATTCACAGGAAAAGCTGAGCTTTTCTGGAGGGGAGCTCCTGCTTCAGGCCAGTGAGGGGTGGGAGTCAAGGTTCAGTGCCCGTGCAGTGATGCCCCTGAGCCCAGCTGTGCCCAAGTACTGCTGGCAGGACAGCTCCAAAGCTGTCCCATGGTGGCCTGGCTCCAGAGGGCTTTGCCTCACCTCTGGGTGCTGCTGGAACCCAGGCCAACGCTGTGTGTCTCCAACAGGTCGTACTGTGCAGAGATTGCCCACAACGTGTCCTCAAAGAACAGGAAGGTGATTGTGGAGAGGGCCGCACAGCTCGCCATCAAGATCACCAACCCCAACGCCAGACTGCGCAGCGAGGAGAACGAGTAGCAGCCTCTGCAGCACAGGTGTATTTAATAAAGCCTCAGTCCAACTCGGGTTCTGTTTTGCATGGGCACAGGAGGGGCAGTAGCCTATGTTTGGCTTCAGGGCTCTGCTGTCAGGGGCACTTGAGGAGCAGTGTCATGATGATGGTCAGTGAACTCAGGGTACACAGCTTCAAAGTGTGTTTTATTTTCTATACCACCCAGACAACAGATGTCCTTTCACACAGCACTATAAACACAATTCACATCAACCACTCTGTCAAAAGAGAAGCAAAAGCACGGAGCAGTTCATGGCTAGAGCAATGTGTCATGATTGCCTCATCCTCTAGTTGGCTGTTAGAACCTTTGTCTCTTAAGGCATTTTCTCTTGCACAAAGCAGTATTTGAGCACAGCAGCCGCTATGGGCTGTGTGCTTGCCACCCCTGGCTCCTGCGTGCCACCTCTGAGACCTGTGACTGACACTGACCAGCAGACCCCTGTGGCTGGTGACACCAACACCAAGGTGCTCCAAGGGGAGAGAGAAGCCAGTGTTAGTGCAAAGCAAAGCTTTAAGCAGGGTTTGTCACTGAAACAGTCAGTAATCATCCCTCAGGGAAGATGGCTGAGGTATTCTGCAGTCAAAACCATAAATATGAAAGCCAAGCAACAAAGCTTCATATTGCCCAAATGCCAAACTGGAGCCCCAGGAGGAGGGTGGGGGTGTCAGGTAACCCTCCTGCCCTGTGCAGCCTCAGCAGCTTGGCAGGTGCAAGTCTTCTTTCCCAAAAGGCCTGTGGGATGAACTCATTATTACATGGCTTCCAGTTATTAGCCATGCTTTTTAGTTAAACACTATAAATACATTCTTGGGCAATTTAAGGTAGAAAGTGCATGTGCAGTGATTAAAAACCTTTGTACTGCAGTAAGGAGTATTTGAGGAAGCAATTTCCATTGTTCATGGAACCACAACTGTGACTGCTTTGTGCACCCCTTAAAACTTCCTGAAAAATGGGAATATTCATCTTCCAGCCCCTCCCCTATGTGAGGCTGTATTCCCTGATCTCAGGTGTCATTCCAATTCTCTGAGGTGTCCGATAGGAAGGCAGCTGGATCAAGCCAGTCACGTCCAGCTGTCACATTAAACACACCATCCGCAGTTTCTCCTGGGGCTGTCCAGGGACGTGGCTGTGGCAGAAGAGCAGCCCAGTGGCATTTGTTCTTCCCCACCCAGCTGGCGTCTGGCTGAGGCATCCCAAGGCCAGGAGGGTGGTGGGGAAAAACATCTTAGCTCATGTCCATTGACTCCGAGGTGGGGAGGGAAGCAGAATCTTTCTGAATGCTCTCAAAAAGTGATGCCATTTCAGGACTGGATCTAATCTGGGATGAAAACTCGGCCATTGCTGGGCTTTTCTCCACCTCAGGGATGGTCAGGAGAGCAGCCACTGCCCGCATGGCTGAGCGCTTCAGCTCATCCTGCTTCTCAAACTCCTGCTTCACTGAACCAGCTTTCACCTGCAAATCCAAAGCTCTGTTTTCAGCTGGCATTTAGAAAAGCCCATACAGGCACAGAACCAACACAGCAGCAAAGGCCAGCAGAGAATTTTCCAGCTGGGGAAGTGATGGAAGCGGGTGGCTCAGCAGCACTGAGGGAGAAGGCCAGGAGCAGAGGCAGCTTCGGGCAGGACCCACCCCGGGCCCTGCACGATCCTGCTCTTACCTTTGTGGAGCAGGTTGCCCGGAGGGGCTCGATGAGCCGCTCGAGCCGCTGCAGCACAGCGTTGGGGCAGAGCACCGAGAGCCGTGCCAGCATGATGAATGTCAGCATCTGGCCAGGAGGGGAGAAAACGTGTGGGTGCTCTGGGGCACCCAGCTCTGCTGGCAGGCTGGGCTGTACCCGCAGTGCTGAGCGCCTCTGCACTTGTGCAAGGGGCTCTGCTGAGAGCTGCAAGCGCATCCCTGGCAGACAGGGGCTGGAGCTGCAGCTGGCCCAGGTGTGCGCAGTGCTGCAGGTGTCTGCAAAGGGCTGACAGCCCTGGGGACACTGCACCACGGGGCTCTGGGGATACACAGCCCGATTGCAGCTCAGGCCCCACGCAGAACATAACATCAGTCAGGGCAGAGCACCTACCCGAATGTCATAGTGATCTTTCAGCCCATCCTCCACGTGGTTCAGGTAGTCATAGATGTCCAGCCGGTCCAGGCAGCTTTCCAGCAGGGTGTACATGCACTCGAAAGCGGCTTTCCTCACGTCCAGGCCATCGTCCACTGTGTGCTTGAATGGCCCCATCTCTACCTGAACCAAGACAGTACCGCTGTCACCAAAGAGCAGACAGCAGCAGCTCCATGGGGGCTTTGCAGACTGCTGTGAGTCACCGTGTGCCCCCTGCCAAGCCCAGTTACCTCCCGGATGAGCTCCCTCCGCACTTTGGTTTCATTGTACAGGCTGGGGAGGACTGAGTTCAGCAAGTCTCGGATTAAAGAAGGCTTGTTGTGAGCAGCAGAATTAAACAGGGCTAAAGCCACACGGCGAACATTCAGATCTGGGTCTTGCAGAGTTTTTAAGAAGTCACCTGTGGGATAAGAGCACATTAGTCAGTCCTGCAGCCAACAGGCTGCAACATTTTTGCAGTAATTTAAAGTATATTGGGATGTATTTCAAGGAGGCTGGTTATGAGAGCATTTATGGTAAAATAATTAGTAGCACAGTCTGTCAGAGCTATTTGAGATGCCTTCTCTCCCTCCATTTGGGATACAGTAAAGAAACATGACTATCCTGCATTTGGGCATAAAAGCAAATGATGTGACTCTAGCTACTCTACCCTAAAGTCAAATCAGAAGCGTTGTTATTCAAGGAAGTTGTGGAGGATTTTTCTTGCTTAGATCCCATCTGATCAAACTTCTCTGAAACAGAAGGGCCAGTTTTATACAGTAGATCCTTTTGTGAGCTCCCTGGACATCAGACACTCCTCGTGTAGGTTATACTTCTGAAGATCCTTTTTGTGGGGTGCTGGAATTCTGAGTTTACATGCAGAAAGAACTTAAGCACTCTAAAAAACAATGGAATAAGCCCAAAAGCAACGCATCAGTGCAGTTAGCAAGGACTCACAGTAAGTGTTGCTGTTTAATCCCAAAAGCTGAGAAACCCTGATAAAAACTAACTGGACTAGATGAGGTTCACAGAGGAATAGAAAATCCCTGAGCTGCTAACAACACCCAACCTCCCATGCCCCCAGCTCACACCCCTGTCCAAACCAGCTTACCTATGCAGCCTTTCAGGAGAGCATCAATAGGCTGAGGCTGGTCTGTAATCGTGAACTTGATAGCAGTAACCACCGTGCTCCGGGCATGTGGGGAGCCTGCAATGAAGAGGGGAAGAAAAACAGTGAAAAATAAAGAGAGAAAATCACTGCTGTAACTCTGTAGTACATATTCTGCCCTTGATCCTGTTATACATGTGTTATAAGGGAGTAGAGGATTCTTCTTATCAACTCTCTGAATCTGCTCCTGCACACTCTCCTTGTGTAGTCCCTGTTCCCTGCACCTTCCTGCTCTTGTGCGGACCAGTGCTCCTCTGATCCTCCTTGCAGAGATCCATCTTGTTACTTGCTCTCTTCTCAAATGGCTTTGCTCCCTGTTGTAGCCACAAGCAGTTTACAAAATGAATTCCCATCAGAAGGCAGCATTTCCCTGCTCTGGTCATTGCCCTACCCGTTACCTGCTGACAGCTGTTTCCTCAGCTGGGGCAGCAGCTCAGCAGGGTTCACCAAAGTCAGCTTCCCCAGGCATTCCGCCACCACGTTGCGTGTCCCCTCCTCTGTGCACTCACAGTGCTTGAAGAGCAGAGCCCAGATATCCTCCACGTAAGGCGTGAGGCTGTCAGCTGGGGAGCAGCTGATGACTTCCTTCAGGGAGTGCAGCAGCAGGTACTGTCGCTTGGGCTGGCTTCCGATCTCCTTCAGCATGAAGGGCAGATACTCCTTCAGATTGCCAACGCTGACGTTCCCCAGCGCGTACGAAGCGGCGGATTTCACCTCTTCACTGGGGGAAGAGAACGCTTCCAGGATGACGGTTCGGAGCTCCCTCTGAGCACTGAGGTTCGTGGTGCGGCCCACCTCTGCCAGGAAGAGGAAAGCCAGCACTTGAACAGCAGGGCTGGACTTGGGACTTTTCACATCCTGGACAAACTGGTTCACTGTTGCAGGGGCTTCCTTAGGGCAAGCTGAGGACAGGGCTGCCACACACTTTGCGATGGAGTGATATGCCTGCTTGTGCAACGTCAGCGAGGCCCCGGCCGAGCCCGAGGAGTAAACGGGTGCTGTCAGCTGCTTCACCAGCTCCGGGTAACCCATGGCAGCTGTCTTTGTCAGGACCAGTGCCTGGAAGAAGTCGATGATGGCATTCAGGGCCCCTCCTTGAAGCAAAGGTGAGTGGACAAGCTGAAAGATTTCAGCAAGGACAGAGCCACTGATCTTGGAGATACAGGATGGATAAACCTTGGCCAAAGTCGTGAGGAACATGATGGTCACCTGGGACACGTGCATGTCATTCTCGGTTATTAAGACGGGGAGCTCTGTTAGCACAGCCTCAATCATGGCAGGCTTGAGGCTGTCACTGTAGTTCTTCACCAGGATGTCCAGAGCATTCAGAGTGCTTAGTTTCAAGGCACGTTGATTCTTTCTCAAGAAGGAAGCTAGAATGGGGAGACCTTCCCCTAGGATGGGTCTCAAGTCTATTTTAAGTGGAGAACTAGCAATTAAGGTTAATGCTTTGACTGTTGTCAGTCTGGTGATTTCATTTTTGAGCCTCTCCAGAAATATCTTCAGGGTTGGCTGGAGGTCAGTGCTTAAATGGTCTCCCAAGTTGTAAATTATTTGTCCCATGCAGGAGATGGCACGTTCCTTCACCTCCTGGTCGATGTCAGCTGCCTTCAGCCGCTTCAGAGTACCAGGGAAAAGGTCCTTCACGTAGGGCTTGGCATCAAAGGTGTAAGGTTTGTCCAAAGGCCTGATAACTTTCACAAGCTGCTGAGTCACCAGCAGAGCTTCTGACGTGATCTTATAAAAGGGGTCTCCAATACAGGTGACAACAGAAGGCAGCAGGGCTTTGACATGAGGGTGAAATACCTCTGGCTGGTGGTTGCAGAGAAGGACGTGGAGGAAGGACAGTGTGTCGATCCGCATGTTGGAGGAGCTGGATTTATCCGCCAAGGAGAAAACAATACCTGTGCAGAAGAAAATATGATGATGTCATATTTTTCCCAAAGAAGGAGGTTCATGGATCCAGCAAGGGACAATCACAGGAGATTTTTCTCATATTCACTCTACAATCACACCAAAAGCAAAGGCAGGAGCCTTCCAGCAGTGGGATGGTTCATAAGCCCACCAGCCAGAGAGCTCAGAGAAAAATGTGGTGGTGCAAATTAAAGAATCAGTCAATATAAAGAATTTTTTTAAATGCCACTGCATTTTGCAAAAGGAAGTGGCATTTGTATTTCTGATCTCAGTGTGGTAACAGCACAATTCCAGCTACTTTCAGAGGAGGCTGGAATAGGCCCTCCCAAAAGCATCTTGTCAGGGGACCGTGGAAATGAACTTGACATTTTTATCCTGGCTTTCAGTGCAGAGGCCAGAATTAATCTGGGAGCTGTTCAGCACATCAGCACAAAGCAGAACTTCATATGTTTGTCCTAATGCTGAGCAGAATAACTCACAGGAGTAAAACTGGAATACACAGGCAAGAAGCACATGTGTTCAGAATGGATTTTGCCAGCCCTGCTGCGTTACCCCAGACCACAGACAAGCTTACCAGGGATAAGTGCAGGTATATGATCTGCCAGGCAGCCGGGAAGAACACTGGCCAATTCTGTCAGAAGGCTGAAACAACCCTGTCTGGATTTTATGCTCTTTTCTTTGAGCTGCTTGTGCAAGGCCTTGATGATGTTGGGAACCTGCAGTTTGGAGAAGCAAATGAAAAGGGGACACCTCAGTCACCCCAGCTCTCTCAGAGGCTCACTCTGGTACATTTCCACCACAGTTTATTCAGTGAGTTTCCCGAGCAACAGCTGTACTAAGGTACCAGCCAGACACTTCACCCAGAAGCCACCCTGCCTCAGCTGCACACATGCCAGGGCTGGTGGAGGAGCAGTGCTGGCTGTATTCCCTCGTTCCTGTGCTGTGCCAGCCCGGGAATGGCAGGAGACAGACAGTAAACAGCCAGCCCTCTCTGGATCTGGGGCCCTTTAGATGCCTGCCCCAGGGCTCCTTCAGCTAGCCACATTCCCAAGGTACCTGCTTCTCATTGCTTTGTGATTTAGCCCAGCCACCACCTGCTCACACACCTGGTTCCGAAGCATTGTCAAAGGAATGTCATCCTTGCCAGAGGCACCCGAAGAGTGCAGCCAGCTCTGGGTAGGCAGTGTTTGCTTCAGCAAGGAGATGTAAGCATTGAAGATGTCAGCTTTGACATTCTCCTCCCTCTCTTTGAACCTGCTTATCAAGGCTGGGGAGAGAGTTCTGTAGAAGTCCTGCAGCAGGTCGTGCCTGCTGCTGACAATGGCCTCCAGGCACTTGGCCGCAGCCCTGCGGACCTTCCAGCTGATGTCGTCATCGTCACTGTACTCGTCATCGCTTTCTAGAAACAACACAAGGGGAAACAAGTGCAATTTTGAGAAAATGGAGCTAAAGGATCACTTGATCCTCAGAGCTGCCCTCTCCAGGAGGAGAAAGCAGGAAGGGGAGAAATGTTAACCGCGTGTTCTGCTGAGCACAGCCATCCTCACAAGCAGGCACCTTGCTCTTCATCCTCCCCATTTTCAGTTTCCATCATCTCTTCCTCTTCCTCCTCATTATCATAGTTGTAGTTTGGGTCAAAGGTAATGTACTTCAAACATAGTCCCATCACACCTGAGATGTGAGGGTCCATTTCCTTTGGGCACCTATCACAAATGAAAATTGTAAGAGTTAGTAGGAGACTAAGCTGTTTTCAATACCCAAATAATATTAATCTCAAAACGATCACAAAGTGCTTCACAGACCATTTTGATAATATGAGTTAAACCAAAGATGTTCCTTCCTGCTGTACATAAAGCAAGGAGCATCTTTGCTTCATGCACAGCAGGAAGGAACATCTCCTATGGGGAGGATGCATAATTTTTTAATGACAAATAAATAAATCAATTGCCTTCACCCTGTTGGGAGGACTGAGTTAAAATCAGAAGATTTGGCGAGGAGGGAATAGTTTTACTCAAAGTAACCTTGCTACTGGGAAGGCTAAAGATGTCAGTGTGGGAAAACTCCATTTATTATACCTAATGTTGTTCATCCTCTGTCTATTTTCAGAAGTGCAATTCCTGTGGAGAGATAATACACTCTCACAAACATGCAGGAAGCCTTTTGTCAGAGTGAGGCAGGCAGCAAGCCCCCTTGCCCTTCTCTCAGCTGGGATAACTAAGCCAAACACCAAACAGAGCCTGTGTCCCCATGTGTCTCTGTCACCCAGTATAATTAGCAAGATAAAGAAATAAACCTACTGTTGGCATTTCAGCTGTGGTTTGATGGTGGCCCTTGGTTACCTGTATGTATCAATGCACACATACAGATCCTGGTTGAATCCTCCCTTCCTTGGGAGAACACCTCAACAGCTCTGCAGGGCTCCTTTTCTAAGCAGTAAATGTTTGACCAAACAATAGGAGAGCTGCAGCTCAGCAGTTCTTCTGCCCAACCCCCTTGCTGCCTCCAGCTCCCTCCAGGCACCAGGAGCGAGGCAGTTCCTCTGGCTAAGGAACACTTGAAGGACAAGGAAAACTCCCACTCCTGCAAAACCAATACAGAAGGACAGCCTCACATGCTGAGGTAAAGCAGCTCATGATTCCAGTCCAACTCTGCATGTGCAGAAGAGATTTCATATGTGAACTGTCTTCCCAACAGGAATACTTGCAGGAAGGCCCTCCTTCGAGGATGCTGAATGTATGGATATCTACACCAGGAGGACACAGATGCCCTGGATGGCGCAGAGGCATTCCCCAAGGGCACACACCTTCTCACAAAGGACTCAAAGGCCTGGAAACAGTACTCTCGCAGCTCGTCGTCATCCACGTTACAGTACTGAACGATCAGAGGAATTATCTTCTCCAGGTGTTCTCCTGGGAAAGACAAAGCAAACAGCACTGAAAATCCACTCCAGCCTTCATTCACCTGGGCAGCTGAGAACTCAGCCAGCTGCCACTTCCTTCCTGTGCCTGGTAGAGCATTCCTGCCCCAGACCTCATGGGCAAGGAGCCAGCAGCCCACCAAAACCAGCTGTGGCAGTTTACAGCAGCCAATCCCCACTCCCTGTCTGCAGCCCCTTGTTGGCATTTCACTCACAGGAAAAGCTGTCATTAGAGATCTCTTAGAACCTAATCTCAACTCTGGCAGGTCTTTTACACAAGTAATACAATATGTTGCCATCCCCTATGTCATTTAAAAGTGGGTGAATCCACTGACCTGGTTCACAGAGGTGTTAATTCAAACCAGGCAAGAGCTGGAAGATCTTGAGGGGGAGACCATAATCACTAGCAAAGGGCAGCCAAAAAGATACTCTGGTGTCTCCTTTCCAGGTGAAGATCAGAGAACCAGACCAGAGCCACAGAGGGGATCACGAGCAGAAGCCACTAATACATTAAGAACAACGAGCACACTTCTTTTACCACTAAGAGGACCTGCTCTAAAATGCATGTACATTTCCCAGCATCATTTCAAGGTGCTCATCCTACCTATGCGGTGCCCAGCCTGCCTGCTGATGCCAGCCACACACTGAATGTACGTCCTGGTGGTAGATGTGGACTCGTTCCTCTTCAACTCTGCCAGCAGATGCTCTGTAAGCTCTGAGAAGATGTTTCCACTGCAGGTCAAGACCAGGTGCCCCAACGCAATGATGGCCCGTTTACGAACTGCCAGCCTGGGGCTCGTCAGCTGGGGCAGCAGGCAGGTCAGGATGGCGGAATGGAATGAGTAGAGTGCTCCTCCCAACCTGCAATGAACAGAACAAGGCACAAGGTGAAAGTCAAAGGCTCAGAAAAAGTCCCTCTTGGCAGCAACAAATCTGAAAATCCTTCAGCTCTGGAGACTTCATGCACCTTGTGGGGAGGGGGAGGAGAAGGATGGGTTTGTCATTTTGGTCTGAACACTGACTTGGTCTGTCAAACACAGGGAGAGGTGATTTGTCTCCATTGTGGAGGAGTTTTTGACTGTGTCCTTCTGGATGACCCAAGGGTGTGCTAATAATTTCCTGCATGCAGATGACATACGACACTGTCACTCTGAATTATGCAACATGAGGCAGCAAAGAAAAAAAAAGCTTATGTGATGGGCTCATAGGGCTAAAATAAACCTCCCTGCTTTGCCCTCACCCTTCCACGTTTGTGTGAGCTAAGCTTCTCTGGGATCCATCACCAGAGGCACTGCCATTCCCAAGCACAGAAAGGCTTGGCATGTTATCTCTCATCCCTGCTGGGGACCTGCTCTACTCAAGATATTCCCTAGGAGCAGCCAACCAAATCCTGTGTTTTTAAGTCCCAGTAATAGGATTAGAGAAAAAAAGAAATCAAAAGCAGACACATCCCTGCAGCCCCCTTTTATGCACAGCTGCCAGAAGGAAATCCTCTGGTACCTGCTCAGCATATCTGACAGGATGTCAAGAGCTTCCAACTGCACGGACACATCCTCCTGCTTGCCAATGGCTCCTGTCAGCTGGGCTGTGATCTTTTTGCACACATTTGCTGTCATGGTGGAACCTGCAAGAGAGATATTTTTCCCTCCTGTTAGTTAACACTTTTTGCTGCTAGGAACCATTCAATTCCTGGTACGCTGAAAAAAGAAATCATCACTGGGAGACCTAATCAGGACAGATTCATGAGATGGCTGCAGAGGAAAATCCTGTTGCTGGGAGCCTCATGTATCCCCTGAAAAGCTGATGCATTTTTGGGATACACAGTTCCAAATACAGCTCAAGTTTTCATTTAATTCTGCCTTTCATCCCATTGGTACCTCAGCTCTACTGTCCCTGATTTCACAGATTGTCCTCTGGCAGGTGAGTAAAGAATCAGTAACTTCTAGGCTCTGGACTCTACATTTTCCCCTGTTTACTAAAGGCTGGGACTCCCCACCCCTCAGTGACAAATGGGGACAGCCAGTGTACCTGTGGTAGCTGGTGGCAGCTCAGAAATAACTGTTTTGAGGCCGATGCTGGAGATATCTCGCAGCTGCTCCTTGTCTGACAGCATGTTCGTACAGAGCGTGTCCACGATGGTCTCCACCTGGTACTCCTTCACTTTGCCAACCAGCGGGCCCAGGCTGCAGGACGAGAAGCCAGTCAGGATGAAGGGCCTAATCCAACTGTCCACGTCCTTCAAACCATCACACTGCTCCTTCTTAGAGATCCTGGCCACCTATCTGGGAATGACTGACATTTCGCTCTAAGCACCTCCTTAGGCATGGGAAGGAAATTTTCCTGGTTCCAGTTTGAGGCCTCCTCATTATCACACTCTGGATGGATGAGAGATTGCAATGAGATGGACTTACTGCAGATACCACCAGAGATAACTAGGCAAAGAGGTTGAGAAGTTGGTCCTCTGCTCAGCGCCCAACTGTTTGGCTTTAAAACCCAGAATGAACCAACCCAAACCAGGCAGAGAGAGGAGCAGGGCCAAAAGAAGTCAGGACAGTGGGAATCAGAAAGAAAGGGCCAAAGATAACAGGGAAAGAACAGGGATAGAAGCAGCACATGGTCGAAAAGAAGGGAATATGAATAGGATCCACAGCAGGAAAAAATAGAGGAACCCAAAGTTGTCTTTAAATGGCCCACCTTTCTGGAGCCCTGGGGTGAACTGAGCCATTCAATGGCATTTCTAGACTGAACACGCCCACTTAGCCATGCTGGGGAAAGAGATGGGAAAGAACATGTCAGGAGCAGGATCCCTTTATCAGAGGATTCGCTAATAGAGGAACCTGCTACTTTTGTTTATGTGGATTAAAAAAATATGGGAATGGTCAAAGGCAAAGCAACAGCACAGGCTGCACTCAGAGTCAAGTCAGGGAAAAATCCAAGTGCATTATAAAGTTCAATTAAAACTCCCTTGAAGAGAAGGATTTGGACCTGAAATTAAAGCCCATAAGGGCTGTACATGTTTAGTACCATTGCTATCAAAGACAGTTCCATGGAGAAATTCGACACTGGATTTCAAAGCCTGAGAGAGGTCAAGAGGTTGATAAGCAAAATTTTTAAGTGTGCTTTTCCCTGAAGAAATAAAATCCTAGGGCTCTGCCTTCCATGTGGTAAGGTTTATAACAGGAACACTGAAGTACTTCCAAAATCATCTCTTGCTGCTTCAAAGGTATCTGTGTGCTCACCCCTTGCGAGTGTCTACACTGGGAGAAAGTGCAGTGCCTGCAACAGAGGGCAAAGTCCCTTGCAGGGGAGGTTTGAGGGAGGTGTCAAGGGCCAAGCTTTGCTCTCACACTCTCTGCAGTCTGTGATGGCTTTATTAGTGCCAGGGAACATGGCTGTTAATGTCTAGGCTCTTACCATTTGACAGCAAGGTTCTGTACTTCCCCATTTTTGTCCTCCAGCAATTTCAAAAGCATTTTCACAACTTTTTTCTCACTGTCTTCATCTAGTTTTATTGAGTCTTTCTGCAGTTCCATCATCAGGTCATTGGTGGCCATAAACCTGAAAGGACACAGGGAGAAAGTGGACTGGCTGATGCGCAGACACAAATGCATCACCTTTGCATCACCTGGGCAGAATCTGGCAACTGGTGCTTGTATGAAAACACACTACCAAAGAGTAACTTAAAACACTGTCCTAAGAAAAAGGAAAATTACTATCTTACAAGTAGATAACTACCTAACAGGAGTCAGGTAAACAAAAACTCTAAAAGCGGCACTCAGCATGTGTATTTTTTCTCAGTGACTAAATGAACATGGTTAACTATGCCAGAAAAAAATCATGATCGCTTTTTTCACCAAATTTTCACCTGGCCTAGGAAAAGCAGTCTGGGGTCTAAGAATTCACCTGGCTCTGTTCTTCCTGGCTAACTTAGCACTGATAGTATGACCCCAGACATGGACAAGTCCTTTCACTTTCAAAAATGAAAAAATAAAGTAATGACTCCATGCAAACTACACCTCAGAAGTGTACTAGGCTATATTTAGATTGCTGTGAGCAAAACCAATTGAGTATTTATCACTCCAGATTAGAAAGAAAAACAAAGACCCAACTGACAGTCAGTTTTCTAAAAGGAACAGAATGGATATTGAGAAATTCTGGAAAGTATCTATTTTCCCAGGAGCAGGAAAGTAAAAGGTGCTGGTATAGGAGTCAGAGGTTCTAAGAAATCTCAGTGTGGCTATCGCGTGTTAGCTGCTTTCCAATGTTAGCCCTGCACATAATGGATGTCTGACAGGAACCTCGAAGTCCTTCTCTCTTGTTACAAAATGACAGCTCCTTTTTAAATTAGGCTCTGATGTCACTCATTCAGCACACAAGAGCTCTCATGTACAGGTCCTCATTTGAGGCTTCAATCTGCCAGCCCATTCCTGAGCAGCAATGAGGTCCATCTGGAACGAGGGATTGCTGCGGTGTTCCCCAGCCAGCCCGAAATCCAGAGTGAGCAAACAGCAGTAACGTGCCCTAAGATGTTAATGTGCAATCTATTTCTGATTCTGCGAGAGCTCCTCAGCTGCGCTCCGCAGTTCAGCGTCTGTGCCGAACCAGCATGACCAATTATGGCCACGGGCTGAACAGAGCCTTCCACAGCAGCACATCCCCCTTTGGCCTGGCTGCCTGCTGCCATCCTGCCCCCGGACCCGCTCTGCCCTCGCTGCCGTCCTGCCCCCGGACCCGCTCTGCCCTCGCTGCCGTCCTGCCCCCGGACCCGCTCTGCCCTCGCTGCCGTCCTGCCCCAGCACCCGCTCTGCCCTCGCTGCCATCCTGCCCCAGCACCCGTTCTGCCATCCTGCCCCCGGACCCGCTCTGCCCTCGCTGCCGTCCTGCCCCAGCACCCGTTCTGCCATCCTGCCCCAGCACCCGCTCTGCCCTCGCTGCCATCCTGCCCAGCACCCGTTCTGCCATCCTGCACCCTCTCTCCTCTCCTCCCTCCTCCCCCCCCCTCCCCCCCCAGGACCTTAGGATCTCACCTACAGATCCATCTGTGAGGGGAACAAGAGAAACTTGGCCCTATAACAGGTCATGCTTGGCCATGTGCTGGGAGAAGTGGCCCTGCAGTACTTCTGGGACATGACGTGCCTGGTGTCAGGCACATCTCCTTTGGAGTGTTAACTGTAAATTCTTTGAACAAACTGTTTGCACAACTGCTCCATCACTGACTTCTTTATAAAGTACCTATTTTAACATCTGAGAACATCAGCAGCTTCTACAAAAACCAACCTACTTTTAGGCTATTACTAACCTCTCTCTTAGACCTCAAAATACCAAGTCTGGCCCAAACATTACCTTCCAGAATGATGCTGAGAGAACAATATACTAAGGAGTGAAATCTTTCATACATGTCAGTTTTAATTACTTTTTGATAGACTGCCTTACATATCGAGCCATCCGTCTAACCCTAAAAAGATGCCAACTTTTCTGCTGACATAAACAAAGAAATAAAAGCATCTCAGTCCTGTTAGGAAGGCACATTCTCCCATCATAGAGAAAAAGTTTTCCAAGCAGCCTGAGCAGAGCCAGTATGTGCAGCACCCATCACCCAGGGACACTGGGGTCTACTCACCCCTTTTAATGCACTGACTATCTCACAAATTATCAAAACAAACTAGAGGCATGTCTGCTACGATGTCCTTTATTCACAAAAGAACTAACAACTTGGAGTCCAGCTGCCCAGGCTTATTCCCCCTTCCACTTTCACCAGGCACCAATCTAGGCAAGGGAGGGGAGCTCCTCTAGCTAATCTACATCCCCCCTCAGCTAGGACACAGTCTGCTATACACCCTGTAAATACAACTTACAGTCGCCTGGACACCCTGTAAATACAAGTGATGCAAATCTCAGGTGCCCTGCGCACCCGCCCCTGGCGCGGCAGGACCCCTCTCTGGCAGCCCCCTCCTCTCAGGGCCCCGTTCGCAGGTGGCTGCCGCCCGCAGGGCCCGTTCCGTGGTGCCACACCTGAAGTCCTTGTCGGTGGAGGTCATCTTCTCCAGCAGGCTGGAGATGTGGTAGGAGACGCTGGCCATGGCGGAGGGCTCTGCGGGCTCCGGGGCCGCCGCCCGCTCCGTGCCGTGCCGGGCGGCCCCAAGGCGGCGGGAGGAGCCGGGCCGGACGGCTTTGGGGGCCGATGAAGAGCTGTGTCCGGGCCCCGGCGGTGCCTCTGGCCGCTCGGCGGGCTCGGCTGGCGGCGCCGGGGCAGGACGGGACAGTGGCCGCTCCCGCCTTCGCCCTCTCCCGGCCCAGCCAAGGCAGTGGCCGGCCCCGGAACCTGGCACGGGCGGAACGTCGTCGCAGGCGGGCGGAGCGCGGCGGGGCCGGTTGTGCGCGGGACCGGCGTGCCACGTCTGAGCGCGCGGGCAGAGACCGGGCCGGGAGCGCCGCGGGGCCGGGGCCGCCGCCATGGTGAGGGGGGCGAGCGGGGCCGGGGCCGCCGCCATGGTGAGGGGGGGCGAGCGGGGCCGGGGCCGCCGCCATGGTGAGGGGGGCGAGCGGGGCCGAGGCAGCCGCCAGCGCCGGGACAGGGGGGAGCGGGGAACCGGCGGCGTCCCGGTGCGGGGCCCGAGCGGCGGCCTCCCGTCGCGGCCCGGGCAGCCCGGGGCACGGCACAGGGTACACCGGACCCGGCGGGGCGGCCGGAGATGGACCGGGGCTCCAGGGGCCGCGGCCGCGCGTTGTTTGTGCTGAGCTCGTTCTGTTCCTTCTCCCCGCAGGTGTCGGTCATTAACACCGTGGACACGTCCCACGAGGACATGATCGTAAGTGTGCGGGGAGCTGCTCCGCCGGTCCGGCGGCTGCTGTGACAGAGCTGCTCTGGGGCTCTCTGTGAGCACTGAGCGCGGCATGTGTGTGCTCGTGGAAGAGCACACTCGTGGGGTGTTGGATGCAGAATGCTGTCTGAAAGCCTGATCTTGCCATTTTATACTGTCTGGAGAGAAAAACTTGGCTGGGAGGAAAGAGGAAATTATTTAAAATCTTAATTTTCATGTGAAGGCTTGTTTCTGCCCTTTTTTGTGAAATAATAGAGATATGCGTATATTTGCTGGTACAGACCTTCAGCTGATAAAAATGGTTTTCCTTTAAGTGGATGCGTCTGGGAGTAGATGTATTAATATGGGTAGGAAGAAAGGTTTCAAAGTAATTTGTTGGAGGAAGGAGCCCAGTTAGATAAGCGTAATTCTTCAGGAAGTATTTCTTCACAGAAGAGGCTATCAAGCATTGGAAAGGGCTGCCCAGGGAGGTGGTGTAGTCACCATCCCTGAAGGTGTTCAGGAAATGACTGGATGAGGTAGGAAGTGTTCTGGTCTAGTGACAAGTGACACCCGTTGGTCAAAGGTTGTAGTCAGTGACCTTGGAGGTCTTTTCCAGCCTTAAAGATTCTATGGCTTGGTAATGGTGAAGTTTCAAATATAATTAAGAGCAGTATTTGTACACCCACTTCACATTTTAAGAAACAGAAATACATAACTTGTCACTGCTTTGTAGTCAGCAGCCTGAACTCCCTGTCATGAAAATGCTGTGGTGGTTGCTCAGAATTCCCTGGATTCCTTCTGTGTAACATTTGTATAGTGATTGGAGAAGCAGCTGGGGAAACAAATTGCTTGTGTGGCACGGCTGGATTGTTTAAGAGGGTTCCTCTGTGCCCGCTGTGTGGGGCCCGGGGCGGCTGTGCTGCAGTGGTGCTCAGAGGCCGTGCTGAGCACAGCTCTCCCTCTCTGCTCGCAGCACGATGCACAGATGGATTACTACGGCACCCGCCTGGCCACCTGCTCCTCAGACCGCTCCGTGAAGATCTTCGATGTCCGCAACGGGGGGCAGATCCTCATTGCCGACCTCAGGGGGTGAGATGGCACAACACCAGAGGTTAATCAGGGCAAAACCTCGGTGCTTTGTCCTTTTGCCCTTGGGCAGCACAGTGTGCAGGTTGAATTCCAGGGTGAGCTCCTCCAAGACTGTGCTGAAAAACTCAGGGCTGGGGTGGGGACGAAGCCCCAGTGGGAAGCACAGTGGGGCTTGGTCTTTCATTTAGTACTTTGCACCTGTGATTTTCAAGACTGATACAAGTGTGAATTGTTTTCTGTGACAGTGAGAGCCCTGTGTCAGGGCACTAACACTGCCATCTAATGCTAAGCATTACTCATTCCTCATGTCAGAACTCTAATCCCTTCCCGAGCAGCAATTCACAGCAGTGGTCTGTGAGGCAGCTGCAGTTGGAAGGGGTTTCTCTCAGCTTTTCCTGATGATGCTGTTTCTTGCAGGCACGAAGGTCCCGTGTGGCAGGTTGCCTGGGCTCATCCTATGTATGGGAATATCTTGGCTTCCTGTTCCTATGACAGGAAGGTCATTATCTGGAAGGAAGAAAATGGCACTTGGGAAAAGACCTACGAGTACACAGGACATGATTCTTCAGGTATGGAGGGTTGGAGTGGGGAGCTGGAAGGGAGACTGAGGGTAAGACTGAAATAAATCTGTTGTGTTAAGGAAGAAAGCCTCTATCCAAAAGAAAAGGATAAAAACTGCAGAGAGAGTAAATGTATACAGGACATTTCCCTAAGGTTGTATTGCTGGATAAGCCACTGCTGATTCATACCATGTGTCTGTAGGTGTTGTTATACAAATAAGTCAGCTTTCAAATACAGATGCCTGGGAACTGAATTCTTGAGGAAAATACTGTTTCCACTTAGAAAGACTGCATTTTATCATGCTGTATTTTGTTTTAGAGTTGAAACTGTTGTGTTCAGATGATTTACCCTCCCAATGCAGATCTGTTACTCAGTAAACAATGCTAATTGGCTGGCTTTTGCTGAAATTTGACTCATTCTCAGCTTTCAAAGCCACTTGCTTTTGGTGACTATGCCACTGATACCAGTCAGTGAATTGGTCAGTCAGTTTTAGGTAGGCCCTGTGCTGTAATCTGGTCTGTCTCACCCTTCCCAGTGAATTCTGTCTGCTGGGCACCACACGACTATGGACTGATCCTGGCCTGTGGCAGCTCTGACGGGGCCATTTCCTTATTGAGCTACACGGGTGATGGGCAATGGGAAGTCAAAAAGATCAGCAATGCACACACGGTGAGTCTGGTCCTTTGGAGCAGCCTAGAGTTCCCAGAGCTACAGACAAGACCAAGGTGATGCCTCAGAGACTTGAGTAGATAAATACTGAAATGCGATGAAATTGTGTGAAACATCCAGAACTAAGAATAGTTTCAGTTCATCCAGAGTAGGCAGATATACTTTTTAGTCACTAAAATGAAGTGGAAGTATGATGAAGTTCACTAAACAGCACTGACAATCCCTGTTTATCGAGCATTATTGTTAAACACAGTGCTGAAAGTTACCTGGTAAGAAATGGCCTTTGTCCTAAGAATACCTGCACCAGCTGGAAAAAACTATGGGATTCCTGTTTTTCCCAAAATTTTGGAGATTTTTGTTTCAGCAGAACGTAATAAGCTAATGGCAGTGGCCCCCAGTAGAAAGAAATTCAGCTTAGGACCGAAGGTTGATTCTGCTCCTGTATTCCTAAATCGTAGCAACTGTGTGTGCCTTTGTCTTTGTGGTTTCTGTCTCACCTATTTGCACATCCAAGATGAACGATTTTGTGTGCAAATACCTTTAGCTACCTCAGGCTTTCTGAGTAAGTGCTTTAGTGAGGCTACTCTGCGTCTGGATTTCTTATTCATCCGATATTCATCCAGCATTGTGCAAGACTTCAGTTTTTCTGAGATGGGTTTATTCCCCATTCTCAATGGAGAGTATGCTACACGTTCTTCACCCTCTCAGCAGCCTCTATCTATTTATTTAGTTAATTAAGTAATCAACTTTTAACAGTGATGCTTTTCATTAACTAGATTGGATGTAATGCAGTTAGCTGGGCTCCTGCTGTTGTACCAGGAAGCCTTATAGAACAACCCTCTGGTCAAAAGCCGAACTACATCAAAAGATTTGCATCTGGTGGCTGTGACAACCTGGTCAAGATCTGGAAGTAAGTGCCCTGTCGCCAGATAAAACCTGACACTTTGGGCTTTGAGTGTCCCTGTTAGTATCTCAAGTAATATTTTTGGCATCCCTATTGTATCATCTTTGAATTACTGTTTTAGAGAAGTGTTTTAAAAATGGAAACTTAGTAATGCACAGTATCTCCCATGGTTCTTGCAGTTTGTGCCAGCCCTGTGTGATCTTTGTCTCCAAGGGTGGCTTTGTAATGGTCTTTGGTTACCGCTTTGGTAATAGCAGAGGTCAGAGTTTCTTTGCCTGTGCTGCTTTCTGTCCCCAGGAGGGGATTTTGTCAGTTCAAGCCATAGAGATTTTTTGGAGAAGTAGGGAACGCTTGTGCTTTGTATTGTATTGATGAACAAGGAGTTTGAATGCTACAATCCAAAGCCTTCCCGAGCAGGGCATGAGATGATAAAGGATGCTGCTGCTACCCTTCTGACGATATATTTGTGTTTTCAGGGAAGAAGAGGGTCAGTGGAAAGAAGAGCAGAAGCTGGAGGCTCACAGTGACTGGGTACGAGATGTGGCCTGGGCTCCATCCATAGGTTTGCCAACCAGCACCATTGCCAGCTGCTCACAGGTGAGGTTTCTTTGGAGCGACGGGGGCAAGCACTAGGTGTGCTCACTTCTTCCTTCCCCATTTCTCTAGTGAAGGAATCATAGGGATAGAGCTGCTTTAAGAGGTCATCTTGGCCATCCTTTGCTATATTTGGGTCTCTGCATAAGAGCCTTGGACTCCTGTTCTTCCCAATCTCAGAAGCCCAATAGAAGCATTTCTGGATAAAGGTTTATGGGTGTGTGTGCCTCTGTACCAAAGACTGGCTTGTGGTTGGAAAATCATGAGCAGGATGATCTCACTAGGAGGAAGACCTTCCAACTAATGTCGTATTAAGTGGTTTTGGATCAAACTTACTGAACTTCCTTCTAAAAATACTGTTTTCTAATAATTGGCATTCTTAATCAGCTCTGATGTCATCAGCCTTTATATTGGCTGTTGTGTTCTTGTTGCTAATCTGTAAAATCTATTTCTTTAACATCAAGAAGACTGCTTAGTGAGCTCCTGCCATGTGAGTGGAAAACAAAATCTCATTCTGGGGAAGTATTTCAGCTGGTATATATGTATTTTGGGGGCTCTTCTGTGGTATTTGCAAGTCATTGTTTGTTGCTAGTTTTTCTCATCAGAGCTGTACTTCTGCCTTGCCTTTATCCATAGCGAGGAGACAGCCCCTTGCTGTGCTGAGCAAAAATCCATGCAGACACATCAAGGGTGGTGTGAGAGCTGTGATTTGGAAATGTAGTTCCAAGGGCAATTCAGGGTTATGTTTCTTGTGCCCAGCCTTGGTCTCTGTGCTTTTGCAGGATGGCCGAGTGTTTATCTGGACGTGTGACGATGCCTCTGGAAACTCCTGGTCGCCAAAGCTGCTGCACAAGTTCAATGATGTTGTCTGGCACGTGAGCTGGTCCATCACTGCCAACATCCTCGCAGTGTCTGGAGGAGACAACAAAGTGAGTACTGCTGCCTTGGCTTTTACCCTGTGCACCCTGTTTCCAGAGGAGCTGAGATGACACTGTTGTCATGTGTTTAACACAAGGCTGTCATAGAGTCTCCTTTGCTGCCATGGGGACATTTTTTCTTCTGATTAATCAGGAGGGCAGGAAGACCATAACCTTTGGAAACCACTTGCACTGCATTCTGAGTCCTTACTGGAGGGTAGAAATGCAGGCTGAACTTGATTTTGTGGGGTACTGACAATTCACATACTCTCCTCATATGACTGCAGGCTATCACCAAACCCATGCTGTGGTAGCTACAAGGAAAAGGGAAACAGGATATGTTTAAAGCTGAAAGCTGTTCCTGCTCTGTTTTTGAGGTGACACTGTGGAAGGAGTCGGTGGACGGGCTGTGGGCGTGTATCAGCGACGTGAACAAGGGCCAAGGAGGGGTGTCTGCTGTGACAGAAGGGCAGCAGAATGAGCAGTGATGCACGATGGAATACTCCAGCTGCAACAAGTGGTCACTGTCCCTGATTTGCAGTGTGTCTTTAGCTGGAAGAGAACTGATTTTATCTAAACTGGACATGAACATGGGAAACAATTATCCAATTTTATGAGCACTCTATTACTGGGAGGCTACAATATGTTGATAATCAGCCTTAATTGACATTCCCTTAAATTTAAGATAAACAGTATAGCCAAGTACAGTGCCTGATACTACTCCTTGATACTGTAGGAATTATTCCCTGCTTTTCTGGTTTAGGGGTCAAATTTGAATGGCTGTGCTGTGGTCAGAGTTCACATGCTTCAACCGAACAGGGAGAAGCTGTCAAAACAACAAGGTGTGATACTCCTTGATGCAGGGGACAAGTGCTCTGTGCCCTCAAAGACCAGAACTTTGTTTCAAGTGAAGAAATGGGTTGGAGTTCTTGGGTTAGCTGGTAGTGTGCTAGCTAGCCCTGCTGGTAACAGTGATGTTGTTGTACTTGTGTCTTTCTGAAAATAATGTGTGCTTGGTGAAAGTCTCTTTGCTTTCTTGAAGGTGAAAAGGAGTAGTGGAATGCATATGTCTTTTGCTATATAATAATCTCAAACTGGGTTATTTAACCAACATCCATAAATCAAACCATGGTTTGAAGATTTATTTTTTTTAGTCACACTTCTGTACTGTACCTCAGTTTGGATTTTTTTTGTTGAGAATACCAACAGAATAAAATCTTATTGGTTAAAACCTGGTGTGCTGTATTAATCTGTTCACAGGACTACCTTTTCAAGGCAATCTGCAGTGTGTCTTCAGCCAAGCCACAGTCACATCTTCCCATCCATGTAATTAGCTTTGCAAGAGCTTGGCTTTTTTGGTGGGTTTCTTTTTTCCTGTAATGGTACATCACGAGACAAGGCTTTACAAAGCCGTTGCTCTTCCTTTGGTCTTGGCAATTCCCAGGGAGAATGTAAGCAGTGCCAGCTTCCCTTTTCTGCTCTTACAACCTTACTTGTCACGAGGGAAGAAAGAAGGACGTGAACCCATTCGCGCACTTTGAAGTTCTTTTTAAAACCAACATTAGCCCATGGAAAAGCGGAGCCCTGGGTTTGTGACAGTTCTGCCCGGCCCGCCCGCACCACAGGAACCTTGGTAATTAATTTTACACTAAAATTCCTCTCTAGAGCCATCAGAAAGGAAAAAAAAAATCAGCTATTTGACACTGAATGAAGACTGAATAAACATGTGTGTACTTATAATTACTACAGAGAGCAAAGTGACCTTGAGATTCTTTTGCCCAATAGGGTGGAATGAGATACATTTTCTGTGCCATAAATCATGAAAAAGCAGACTAGAAAGAAAGGAATTTTTCAGGTTTTTTATTCAAAAAGTTATTAGTAAATCATAATGCATAAACTGGCTTGTGAACTGCCAAGTTACATAACTGTTAATGTAAGACCACACAGTGTCTTGTATATGCCATACTAAATACTTAGGTAATCTGTAAGACCACCTAAATCACCTCAGAATATTTCAAAACTATCAGGGTACAAGACAAAGAATAACAATTCCATCTGGTGATTACAGGAGAACAAAAGCTCTAAAGCACTTTTGTGAAACAGAACTGTGCACAAACCACATTTCTCAGTTTAAAACTCTCGGGTTTGCCATTCAACTCTGCAGTTCATCCATGTGCATTCCTTTCTGGAGAAGACACGAGGAGTTTACCACGGGTCTCCCAGAATACACCAGTGAAAAACAATGAATATTACATTTTCAATGCCATAAAGTATCTTGAAAAATCTCCTGTAGAATTAAGTAGTTATTGATCAGTCTGAGTATACAATGTTTCTTATGTCAGTACTAATCTTATCTTGGTTTGATTCTGGTAAAAGAAAAAAACACATGTAAATATAAAGACAGTATCCAAGGCACTTATAATTAAGGGATTTTACCAGTTTTTAGTGTAGAGAATAACTTGAGAAATGTGTAGATAACTCCAGTACTCAGGTCTTCAGCTAAAATACTTTTACTTGCTCATAATAATACATAAAATGAACTAGGTACTGTACAAAAATAGAAGGGGTGAAGCCTTTGTGTAAAGCTAGGAATATATACTAGTACACAATTCCACTGAAAATAATTACATATAATTAATTTTGTTTTTGTTCCCTGAACTGCACTGTGAATTGCAGCCATTTCTGCACATCAGGCCCTGTTCCCCATGCTCAGGAGGCAGCTCACCTGTCTGTAAACAGAGCTACATCCTCTGATAATTCTTTTGGTCCCTCATAAACCTGTTTTTCCCTAGACTGCACACAAGTGGAATATGCTAGCAATAATAAAAATAATAAATATCATAAAAACAAAAGTGATACTTTCTTAAGGGGGCTTTCACTTGATCATAAATACACCAGCATACAAGTTTCTATTTCTTCTTTTGCATGTGATCCCTGGGCCTGAGACTGAGGCTCCTACTGCTCCTACAACTAAGGGACACCCACAAGAATGCCACCACACCTCTGAGAATGCCTGGTGAGTGTGGAACCATCAACAGGCCCCTTTATTAGCTTATATTTGACCCATTGCCAAAATAAATACAACAAATTATGTTTCAAGTGTCCTATAAAAAATCAAAGCTATTTTAAATTAAAATCTTTTCCCTAATCCAAAATATACAACAGTTACCATGTGAAACACAATGAGAAACATTTCCATGTAAAGGACACTTAGAAAAAAATAATTCCCAAAAATACTCCTATGAAGTATTAAACATGGTCTCAGAGCTCCCAACAGTGAACTCAAACGTTGGACTTAAGTGGTGTCACATGAGTATGTGGAGGGAAGCTCAGAGACTGGAGGAAAGTGGCTGAAGTTACTTAGCTACACCTGTGCTCAGTGCAGTTCAAACCAAGATGAAGCTGTACAACATTGTGAGAACTTGCATAAAAATCCCTCTCTGGTAATGCAGTGGTTCTGGGTGTGTGGACTAAGATTATACAGAACAGGAGAGAGCCACTGGCAAACCCCCCAGCAGCTCTGAGGATTCCTGTCTGGGAAAACAGCACAGGGCATTGCTGCCTGCCACTGCTCAGCGTTCGCTCTGCAGCTCCTGGGACTGCGATTTAATGACACCAACAGATGCTTCCTGAAACACACGGCAAGCCAATCACAAATTGTTATGGCACTTGTGTTTGCCGTTCCTTTTCACATTGCAGATGAAAAGGCAGAAGGCATTTCTGTGTACAGAGTGGGACTGTGCTTAATCTGCTTTAGAACAGGTATTTTCTGGTGCTTCTCTGTGGTACTTCTTGTTTCCTTCAGTCAGGCTAGTGTTCCTGATCAAAACCTGCTACCTAATCTCACGTGAAAGGTGCACTTTTACTGTCTTTCTAACAAGGAGACAGTCCTTATTTCTTCTTCTGAGCTGGCCACTGCTAATTAATCCATCCAATTTATGATTCAAAAAGTTCAGAACTGTTTAACTTGTCCTCTTCATACAGCAAAATATTTTCCATGAGCTTCTTTTTTTGATCATTTATCTGTATTTTCCAAGATGTCTCTCTGGCTGAAGCTGAAAAACAAAAAAAGCCTAAATACTGAGGGAGAAAATCCATGTATTGTCTAAGAAACAGATGATAATTTTAAATTTAAGAAAAAGCAAGCAAGCAACCAACCAACCAGCCAAAACTGGCTTAGGAAAAAATCTGATAGAAAACTGCTAAATGTTTTGTAGATTTATTAGTAAATTCATAACCAAGGAGAAAAGATTTACTCATATGTGTTTAAAAGTAGGAAGAGGAACCTAAGCATTCTGGAGAAGGGAGTGATTTGTCCCTATATTGTCAGAGGAGGGCACTTTTACCTTGTGGAGCACACGAAGAGTCCAGGTCTGTGTTTCCCTGTGCACAGGTGCCTTGTGCAGCAGCTGCTGTCTCCAGGGTGCCATCGCCTCTGGCGCACGCCAGGCTTCTCTCCTGCCGTCCCTGGGCAGGCTTCCCCTGCTTGACCCTGTCATCACAGCCTGACACTTCTTCTGGATTGGTACACTTGTGGCTAGGGAACTCCTCGGTGGATTTTTCTGGAGGATTCCATATGAAACTACTGGACTCATCTGACTCACAAGGGACCTGTGACACGTAGATGCCGCAGGCGTCGGGCGCCACAGCTCCCACGGACGGCGCGCAGGGGCTGACGCTGCTCACGACTGCTGCCGGCCTGCTCTCCTCTCTACTCCCCACTGCTGAAGGCACATCCACGCTCACACTGGCTGTCTCGTCATCAGTTTCTTCTGGAGTGTTCATGGAGAATCCAGAAGTACTGCTTCCACAGAGGTAATGCTCTTTTAATTTGTTTTCAGCCATTTCCATAATTTCACGTACCTGTTTTTAACAACCAAATCTGTGAATGTGTAATAATTGTTGTACCCCTGCTTACACATATTCTCCTATGTCAACACTCACCAAAATAAGCAAGACATGAATGTTGTAGTTTTACACCCTGATGACAAGGAGACTTAAATCTTGGCCATGTATTTAAAATATTACCTCTGCTATGTTCAAATTCTTCTTTCTCAGGCAAAGGCAGATGGCTGATGCAAAATCAACAGCCACTTCTTCCAGCAAGTGCCCTGCTTTTCTGTCTAGGTATTTGCAGCAGATTTCCTTGGCAGCCAGTTTTTCCAAATTTTTTACTTTGGAGTCTGAGCTTTCTTTTGCTGTTTGAATTTCGTCGGCAATCATATCTTTCTGTTCAAAGGAAGGAGATGCATTAGTGAAGGCAAAATGAACACAAGCATTTATTTTTGTCTGAATCTCTGAGAATCAGTATTACTGTGTATTTGTCATTGGTGTTCCTCAATGCCTGGTTTACAGACTGAAAACCTTTAATAATCTCTGTTCACGCAACTGACAGAAATGTTTGTTCTCACGGGAAAGAAAAAGGCCAGTGGCTTTCTCTGCATGTGCCCAATGTCAAATTCCCTAAAGCAGGGCAAGCTCTTCCTGGCTTGGACTCATTTATATAGGAATGCAAAAGAGCCAACACTGTGTAGAGCAGAATTCTTACACAGGCTTTTATAACACGTTAAAGAAATCAGGAACGTAGGATCTTTGATTTTCTGAACCCCTCTGGACAGTTCTGAATTGCTTGCAGATAGTGGGAATACTGCTGCTCTCCCCTCCAAGGCTTCAGCCAGACAAGAAATCAGGAGCACATGCCACAGAAGGAATGCAAGTGAAGGCTGCTTTCTACAGATGGTTTTAATGCATTCAGTGAGTTTGGCTGTTCTGATTGCTTGTGAAAGTGGTTCATGTAGCTCTAACCTCGGCTTGGGAAACTGGTGAGGGTATCAGTTCCAGGCATGAGCACAAGACAAATGCCTGACAAACATCATGATGAGCTTCTGCAGCTCCTGCCTACCCAGGTTTCCCCACTCACTGTGGCTTATACCACCTCCTCCTGGCACACAGAAAATATGCAGCAGCATTTCAGCACAAAGCCTTGTCTCCTAAATATTTATTTATTTTGCAGTCTCTCCTAATGCAATTCAGGCCAGCACCCATGAGTGGGTATGTGAAATGGGAATATCTACTGTGCTTCTGTTCTAATGGCAGGCACGCTACTGACATTAATAGAACCAGGATATGGCTCCTAAACTTCCCTTCTGCAGGACATGTATAGCAGACAGCAAATAACAAACTGTATTTAAATAAAATTAAAATTATTTTTATGACAGCGACCCCATTCATTTCTATTAGTGTTCATTACTGCTGCTTTTTCTTACCAGGTAAATCGGGTGTCTGTCTTCATCCAGCGCCTTCATCCCAGTCAGTGTCTCTGCTAAGACCTAGAAAATATATTTGAAAGATAAAATTATTTGTTCAGAATGAACTATAATTTTAAAATTAAGTTTCTAACTAAAGAAATATTGTACTTTCAGTGCATTCTGATATTATATTTTTACTTCAGATGGCTTAACAATGCCAGCTCAGGGCATTTATGAGACTTTAGATCTACCCGCAGAGCCAAGCCCAGATTTTATAGTTCAATAGATATTGCTGAAACAAAGAATAAGAAGAAAGTAAAGCTAAGTGTAGATAAGAAATCATATTGAAGAGTAACTTCCTACTTAAATGGAAACACCTGGAGATGGGTGACATCGTAGACTATCAATTATTTTAGCTGGAAATATAAATGAACAGACAATGTTTGTAGAAGTTCATATGGTGAGTCTGCAAGAATTTTAAGCATCTAGTTTGTTTTAAGCCATCAGCAGTAATACTTTATTTACAATAAAAAGCACTTTTGTTTCTTTTATTCAAAAGATTCACCTAATTTTGCCACAAACTGAGATATATTTGGAGTGTGAACAATTAAAACCAGGATTTCAACACATTATAGAGCCAGCAACTATAATATGAAATTGCCAGCAAAACAATATGAGGTATTTGCCTCAACAATATGAGGTACTTGCCCTCACATTCAAATTCTTGTCTAGAAACATCAAAAAATAAACCAGAGCATGGAAAAAAGGCAACATACCACACCACAGCTGAATATATCCACTTTTTCTGTTAACTGCCCATGTCTGACAAAATCTTCTGGCAGGTAAGTAAGAGAAGCTTGTAGGACTTTGGTCTTCATCATGGCATATTCTGATTTTTTATCAGAAGAATGCAGCCGCAGTCCAGAATGCCCAAGCTTTGGTGTAAAGTTTTCATCCAACAGGACATTTGAGCTGCGATAATGACAGACAAATAACAATATTGGTCAAATCATTATTTTATCTTGAGGCAAAGAATTAGTTTTGTACTTTTAAACTTAAGCACTGGAAGTGTCCAGCATTTGGCCTCCTGCATAGCACTGAAAGGATTAAGAATGTTAGAAAGCAAGAAGGGGAAAAAACAAGCACCCAAACTTCAAAATAATTTACTGCCATCATTTAGGAAAGAGAGACAGGTTGAACAAAAAATGGCAAAGGCCCTACAGAACAAGGGACAGCAGAAAATACTGCAAATGGATTTCCAAATTGCATAAACTTTAGCCATGACTAATTACCAGGTAACCAAGGAAGTGCTGATATGCCAAAGTACTCACCTCTTGATATTCCCATGAAGAATTCCAAAATTATGCAAATACTCCACTGCTCTGACAACTCCTAAAGAAATGCTAATTCGCATCTCCCAGGTCAGTGGAGCAGAATCATCCTGCAAGTAAAGGAGGAAAAGATTGGTAATTAATGGAATAAAATACTGTAAGACATTGATAGTTTAGAAAACCAAAGGCTCAGCTGAGTCCCAGTCAAACTCCAGACAAAACTCCAAACCCCTGGAGAAGAGCTGCTGCCTTTCTGGTGCTTGCAGCCAGGGCACTGGGCACCTTTTCTTCTGTCTGTTTCTCAGAAATCAAAGAGATGCAATTGTTTTTCCTGGAATTGCAGGAGAGGACTTGCAATCACAAGTAGGTGTCAGACCCAGATTATTACTCACGCGGCACTGAAGCTTGTTTTGCAGGGAGCCATTGGGCAAGTAGGGATATATCAGACAGTGCGATCCAGTTTCCACCGAGAACCCCAGCAGCTGCAGAATGTTTATGTGACAACACCTGCAGGCACAGATCAGCGGTGATTTGCAAATGATGTAAGAGCAATGCAGAAAAATACATTCCCGAGCTGGAGCAAGTTCCTAAATTCAAGGCAACTGGAATGGTGTGCTGCAGCTGGAAGCACAGCTGGAAGCACAGCTGGAGGCACAGCACGGTCTGGGCAGGAGGCTGGCTGAGCAAGAGCCCATCACATTGCAGCAGGGGCACAAGGTGGGCACTGCGTCCTCCCCGCCCCAAGGCTGTGCCAGCCCAGCCAGGACCAGCAGTGCCCCTGGGCACTGTGCTGCTTGCCCAGGCAGCACCAGACCGCTTGTCCCAGCCCAGAACAGCGCCTGGAGCAGACGCCGCTGTGTTTAACACCCAGCACCAGACCACGAGCAGGACATGCATCACTGCCTCTGAAAGCAAACCACTCACCGAAAACAAATCTGCACTTCTGTATGAAAGAACCTCTGGGTGGAATCTGGGCTTGCGCATTCCAGCTGAAAAATGAAAACATGCAAGAGAATGTCATTGGAAATTACTAGGACTTTGCATTTATACAGATCTGGTAGTCTCTAGATGACAGGCTAGTGCAGGAAATAGGCAAGTATCACTCATGGCAACATTAAGTCCAAGGCAACAATTAATTGGCAATTAGAACAAAAACTAGTGTAAAGACACCCCTGATCCAATTATCCAATGCAGGCAGCTATACTGCAGGCTACTCCTACCTACAGAGTTAATGGAACTACTCACATGAGTAAAGTATTCATCAAAGTGTGTTTTCTGAATTTAGGTTTAATTATTTACATAATTTCATTTTTACCTCTCCTCTTGTGTAGTTATTCTGGTTCCTTCCCACACAATATTAAACACCTGCTAATGGGCAAGTCATGATAATAACACACCCTCTTCTACAAAAAGGTGCAGCACTTGCCTCTTTGAGTCTTTTGATGACAAACACCATGTTGTTCCTCTGACCTTTGTAGACATCTGCAAAAGTACCTTCACAGATTCTGTTCTTGTCACTGAAGCTGTTGGTGGCATTAGCAATTTCCCTCTGGGTCCACAGGAGACTCCCGCTAGGGAGATCAGCCATCGTCTCCTGCTGAGGAGCAGAGCTGCAGGGCTGCACACGTGTAGAAGAAACAAGTTTATCTCATGATAATTCATATGCTTTTTCCCTCTTTCAGTGTCATATTTTCCTTCTCATGTTTTAAGCAATCATTGTGATTGCTGAATGAAACTGTGAAAGGTACTATGCCATCACTCCTTAGGGTGTAGGTAACTCCTGTATTCATGTGTTGGGATGATGTAAAACTTTTGCACAGTAGAACTGAAAGCAGTTACCAATCTGCATTTCCACCTTTCCCAGGAAAAAGTCCCTATATTTATGTGAAGTGATGTTAGTCTGATTTACAAAAGATCTTAATCTTTATAGCTGGGTTACATATTAAGAAACAGTTGGATGAGAAAGTGGAGTCCCTCATAATGTAATTATGCTCTGGTAAACTTCATATCTACTTTTGAAGCATCTGGCATCAGTTGCACAATAATTTGTTGCTTCCAGTGTGGTAAGTCAAGTCCTAATACCAAGTATAATTACAGTCCCCCTGAAGCCTGATCATGCAGCTTTCACAACCTTAATGTGCACCCAACTTGAGGAAATAAAGCACTAACTTCTTCTCAAGAAACTCTGAAACTACTTGCACTCTGAGTCAGTCTTCCGTCCTGGCTGGTAGTCCTGGATCATGTTACTGTGGAAGAGTTTAAAGCCTCAGACAAAATAAACCAGAGAAAACAGGCCCAGAACAACCATGATGGGACTAAGGTGTGCCCACAGGTTTGGGAAACACGTTGAGGACAGAACAGATCTAGTTAGACTGTATGAAAGATGAGAGAACTGTGGGGAGGAAGGAACAGGAGACTTCATGCTGAAATCATCTGGAACATGAGGAGAATTTTTCCCACTGTGATGGTTAAGCAGCTGAACAGGGGCTCAGAGAGGCAATGGAACCTTTATCTCAGGAGATTTTTAGTTGTCAGCTACACAAGGCTTTGAACAACATGACTTAAATTCAATACTAGCCCAGTTTTGAGCAGAAACCACATTTTAAGTCTACAATGAAACTAAAAGAGGTATGTGGTTCTGACTAATCCATGGTATATACTGTCCTGTCCTGCGATTGCACCAGAAATGTAAGTCCTCTGTAAAATCTACATGTGAGAGTCTTTCAAACCCAGTTGCTATTTGTGGGTATGCTATCCCTTCTGAGCTATGCAGGAAATAATACTGTAAATTTTTCCTTCACTGGTCCTTCACTGGCAAAAAAAGTGATGTAACCACAAGCAATCTAGCTGAAGCATTAGCACTGTATTCAGTCCAAACCCTTTGTACTGAGCTCAACGTTTTCACTACAGCAACATTTTTGTACAAGTAGAGGGATAAACTTTAACTGAAAAAAGACAGAATGTCATAAAGGCAATTTTCCTTGCATAATCAGCAAGCACTAAGGGGATTTACCTTCACACTTGATAAAACAGGAGGATTGGACTGTAGGGAATTCAAAAGGTCTCTCGGGGGAGGTGGTGGAGCAGGGAGGGAATACAAGGCTCCTTCAGAAATAGCACCTGAAACTGAGATAACAGCATTGAAAACACACCTTAGTTTTGTGATACCACCACCTGTAACTAACGACAAAGGTCTAAGAATTATGAAGATCTGGGGTATTTTTTTTTCAACTTTCTGACCAGAGATAATCTGTGACAAGCTGTCAAACTGTGAAATTCTGCGTGAAGACAGGGAGCTCTCTTCCTGGTTCTTGTTTGCAGGATGACTGTGCAGCCCTCTCCAGCCCTGGCTGGGGACATGGAGCTCCCTGTGCCTGTGCTGTTGCAGATGCTCACCCCGGTATGCGCTGGGGTTCTCCCTTCCCTCTCCCAGCAGAGGGGCTGCTGACCTACCCCTGACTCTCTGCTGGCCTAGATGAACTGTGCATGAAGAGAGGGACACAGGGCAGGACATGCACGCACTGGTGTAGTCTTTGTATGGAGCCAGGATGGGATCAGGGCATTCAGAGACCTGGGAATCACCCTGAGATCCCAGGGGACAGATACAGCCAGCATCTCTCAAGGGTGCCAAAGGAAGGACGACCAGGAGGCTGTGTGCTGAAGTCAGGAATAAACAGGAGGCAGCAGCGCTAGGAAAACAGCAAACACTCAGCTGTGTCCATCTGGGAGACAAGGTCCTCACTGTGCTATCCTGACCACAAACACACAGCAGCCTTGGCCATGCAGTCATTTCATGTCAGAGCAAATCCAGAGTCCAGCACTGTACTTACTGCCTGATGGGACTGCTCTCAGGTGTGAGGAGTCTGGGGATGGCAACAAACTTAGGGCGTTCTCTTTGTCTCTCCTTTTGCCTTCTGTGGGAGGGACAGATATGATCTGTTTGGGTGGCTCTGGCTCTTCTTTCTCAGGGCTGGTGATGCTGGAGGCTGATGTCCCTTCAAAACAGAGCAACGGGAAGATAAAGATAACCAGAGAAAATAGAGTCTGACTCTAATCAGTGACTGCAAAATAATCCTAATCAGGACATCAGACTTCAAATTAACATCAACATTCAAATGAACATTCAAGCAATTTAGATGGTATTTAAATTGAGACTATACCCATGACATTAACTTTTACTTAAAATTAACAGGAACTAATTGCTTCAAATAAATACCAGCAATGACTATTCCAGAGATGCAGAGTCTCTTACAAGAAGAAATTAGCAATAATGATAAGTTTATCATTTTCTATACAGCATCCTTCAGGTAATGATGTCAAATCACAAATACCTCCCAGCCTAAGGAAGGCATTGAGTTCTCTGCAGTTGTCATAGAACTGAGGGGAAGATGGACAGAATTGTCTTGGGTTTAGCCAGTTAAATATTTTAGGACTGTTTTCAATTGTATGATTTTAGTGCCATCCTAGGTTCATTCCCAGAAAAAACTTTCCTATACAGGACTATTTGCAAGAAAGACTCATACTTTTACTTAGCAACAGAAAAAAACAAACCAAAGACAATCTAGGGAAAACAAAAAAATGGTCAAAGCTCAAAACTTATGGATATATAAGGAAAGTTTAAAGGATGAATTATTGATTCACTACAGCTCTAACAGATCCTGTGCTGTACACGGTTTGGCAAAACCTCAGAGTCAGGCCTGAAAAAGCAACTTGAAGTCTGACTAAAGTGCAAAGATACAGTGTACAGGAACTTAAAACTATGTACATCTGAAGGGGGATTATTCAGATGAGATTAGGCTACAGTTAGGATGGGAAGAAATACAGTACAAAAGTTCAAGATGCTGTGATATATGAGGTTGTCAAAATCGCCAAAGCAGGTGAATTCTTATCTCTTAAAATGCTCTTAAAACTGAAGTTGAAAAGGAGCCTGAAAATGCCCAGTGTGCACCAGGGGTAATATGAGGGCTTTCTACTCCCCGATAACATTTTCCTGGTCGTAGTTTTAAACTTTTATATGGCACCTTTTATCAGCAATACATTTAACATTTACTTAAAAAATCCAAATTAATGTTTTATACATTACACAGAAAAAACATAAGCCCAAATATTATTACATGGTGGTTCTTATCCTGCTGTTCTAAGAGCTTTGGCGATCTCAGAATCAAATGTGCCAGGCCTCTGTCTGCATCTGAAACCAGACAACAGCTTTGTGTTCTTTTACTTGTACAAACAGAGGCCAGGAGTACCTGGAACAAGCAGGAAGCGCAGTGTTTGCTGTGCAATCTGGGCCCCTGGTATGAACCATGAGCCACTGAGCTGTGGGAGAGAAGCCAAGCTGTGGCACGTTCAGGCACCGGGGCTGAAGAGCAGCAGGGCATGAAGAGCCACAATGGCAGAAATGGGCATGCTCTCTATGAGGTTTCCATCTGTTCCCTTCAATGCCACCTATGAACTCAGCTCTGAATGAAACCAGGTCTGAAAACTAAAACTCAGAACGCTCAGGTGTTTTTGTTACTATGTTAGAATGCTATGAAATCCCAAATTTTACAAGGTTTTAGGACCAGCTGTCAAACAGTCTGCAGGCCTTTAGTCAAACCTGACAGTCCCTTCATTCTGCAGGCAAGTCCCTGTATTCTGTTTTTTTCCTCACATGGTTTAACCTAGAAGTCTCAGAACTTAGCATCACTTCCCTTATTCAACCTACTTTTCAGGGTTTTTTGTGACTTTTGCAACTTCCTGCATGTCAGACAAACAGGGCAGCACTGCAGCTAAGGAACTGACATAGAAAACCTCATTATGGACATTCAGAAGTGGCACTAAAGAGCGCAAAAAACTGCTGAATGGATGTAGAACTCTTTGGGAAGTAATCTGCCAGCAAAAGACCTCCCTTTGTGCTGTGTCTGATTCCTTTAAGTAGGAATGAATTGAACTATGGTCATCTAAGGACTGTTTAGTTTTCAGAAGTGCCCAATAGAACAAGCAACCTCTGTATCCTCTGTATCTGCCCAAGAGGGATCACCTGAGTAAGCATATTCAGACACAGAGAAAAGCTCAAAAAAAAAAAAGTAACTGACAGCAGCATAAGGGAAAGCAGGTAATGCCCTGTCATACCTATGCCAGGTGCAAACTGTGCAAGCGATGGCCATACTGACACACCACAGGGAGCAAAGCAGACCCAGAGAGGGGTGGCGAGTGTTTCCCTGCAGGGACGGTGATTGGTTTTGTCTGTGCTGTGTCTGTGTTTCAGGGCTAACTGCTGGAACCTGCTCTTGGACTGGAAGCAATCCTGCAGGGGCTGCAACGTGCCATCTCTCGGGTTGTGATCCAGCGCCACAGGACCAGGCCGGAAGGGCAGGGACCCTTTGTGCAGCCTCTGTGTTCTGAAATCCTGTCTGATGCATAAAAGCACCAGCCCTGGTTTGGCCACAGCCCATCCTCCTGGCACTTCTTGGAGGGTCCAAGATGGGCACCACAGAGACGGGGTGATGAGCTGCGGGGACCCGTGAGTCCACCCATGTCACCTCTTCCCTCACACCACCAATCCTACTCAAGTGAACAGGGAATCACAATCAGTGGAGACACTTTAGAATTTGACACAGGATGTGACTTCTAACAAAAAGCTTCTTCAGCTAGCAAGGAAGATGTCCTAGTAGGGGCCTGGGTGCTGTGAGGAGCAGCACAGAGCCATGGGAGGAAGGGGCAGCTACTCACAGTCCAGGATGACCTGAGCTGCTCGGTAAAGCTGCAGCCCTTGCAGCAGGTCCAGGAGCTGCTGCACTGTCGCCAGCCTCACTCCCCACCACCACATGAGCTCCCTCGTGATGCTGATCCCTGTCTTCTCCATGCACTTGATCTTCCGTAGCTCTGTTTGATCAGTGATCACATAGGAGGCTGGTGGGAGAGAATGGATATTTCTGTTTAAATATTAGAAAAAACAGGCAAAGGCAAGCAGGGCAGGCTAAGGTGTGAGACAGTTTGCTTTTGCATTTGTATATCTTTAAAAGAAAGGATCACAATAAATTTATCTATGTGGACACAAAGAAATTTCTGTTGCTAAAGTAAGATATCCCTTTTCTTCCTTCAACTGTTCTGGAAAAAAATTTGTTCTATCATAGACACTTAAGACCCACTCATACTTTTCAGTGTATTTTCCCTGTAATCTTTCTCCTTAATGTCGCTGTTGAGGCGGTCGCGACACAAAGCAGAGACGTCAGACAGTCTCAGTTGGCAACACTTTATTTCTGAACATGGCTAACTTTTATACACTTTTCAATTGTTTATACTTCTTCTATACTAACTATTGGCCACAATAAATCAACATAATACTATTGGTGAAGAGTTATAGTAACTTCACATCCAGCTGCAAGATTCTCTTATCTTTCTTCTCTCGATCTCCTTGGTTACAGCCTTGGAGAGAGCTCCTTATCAGCTTCTTCTTACTTCTCGACTTCTTCTCGCTCCTTTAGCTAACAGGCCCGCTGTTAGCCCCTTCCACACCTTAATACTTTGTACCAAAGTAAGGTTAGATTAAATTCCTGGGGCGATTCTCCCAAAACAGGAGACAGCAGTCAGTGGAGTGGCTGCACTGCGACTTGCATTTCTAAATCCCTGTGCTGTGGTGAGCCAAGCAACAACTGAATCACCTGGGTGTTAGCTACACTCCGATAAAGCTATCAGGGAAATGCAGCTATGTTTAGATCCTGTGCCAAAGCTGACCCTACACAATGTGTCCCAATTCCTGACCATGCCTGTCACCTCACTGTACTCCTCCCAGCTCACTTACCCAGAGAAAACCCACCTTCCCTGGCGAGTCCCCAGCTCCACCCCACACCCCCAGACACAGCCCCAGAGCTGGAGTCTCAGGGGCTGTGCCTCAAGGGAAAGGGCCAGGGGCTGCGGTGTTCGTGTGGAGACAAAGATCCCTGAGCTCTCACCACGGCTGGCTTTGGAAGGACATCAGAAATACAGCTTTATGCATCTGAAGGTAGTGGAGATGAATCCCACCCTACATCAGGAAGTTTAACTGGGGTAAGAGCTTATTCAGCACACAGCTAGGGATGCCACGTCAAATAAAGGAAAGCAGGTACTAAGAAAAGATTCAGCGTAGAATTGTTTGTGCAGGGATACAGAAAAAAGAGTAAATAACTCAGGGACTATATTTTCTGTACTTACTGACTCTACACAGCCAGGACCGAGAAAAACAGGGGCACAAAGTATGAGGGAATATACATGAAGAGAAGGAGGAAATTAAAAAACAGAACATCTGAGCAGATGTGAGGGACGTTGTGGAAACAGGCAGTGAGAAGTGGCAGGAGATACAGTGTGACTGGAGAGGGAAGTGCGAAAGGTTGCGGAGAGTGAGGGGAAGGAGCCTGGCTGCCCAGGAAAAGCCAAGGAGCCACAGAAGTCTGGATTCCAGCTGTGTTTGAAAAGCAAACCCAGACTGGTGCCCGGGAATTCCCTGTCGACAGGATGTGCCCTGCCGAGCGCTGGGAAGCGCGGGGAACAGCACGTCCGAAAGGCGCTGCTGTCCCTGCGCCACCCCAGCTGCGCCGTGCCCCTCACCGAATCGCATCCAGTCGTAGTCGCTCAGGCAGTCCATCTTCTGGCAGAAGTCCTCCAGCACCCAGGCGGGCATGCTGTGGATGTAGAGCGCCGGGGCCGGGCCGGCCCTGGGGGCGAGGGGCGGCTGCGGCAGGGCCATGCCCGCGCGGTCCCGCTCCGGACAGCCCCTGGGCCCCGCCGCGGCCATCAGCAGCGCATGCTGCGCGCCGGGGCACGCACCGCGGCACGGGCAGCTCTCCGGCCTCTCCTCCGCTCCCCCCGAGCCTTCTCTTCTCCGGGGCTGCCCTCACAGCCTGTCCCAGCCTGTCGCAGCCCCGCAGGAGCGCTCGCTGCCGGGGAAAGAGCCCGCGGCACTGCCGGCGATCCCGGGCGGGCTCCGAGGCTGCTTCCTGCTCCGGCTGACGTCAGGCCCCGGCCCCAGATGCAAATCATATTTTCCTTTCCAGGAGCGGTCATTGCTCCAGCGCGGTTGCCTAATTACGAGTGCCGGAAGCGGGAGCCGTTTTCCCGGGCGTTGCGCAGAGCCGGCGGTTCGGCCCAGCGGGACGGGCCCGGCCGAGCCGCGTCCCCGGGCGCTGTGCCCGCGGCTGCTCGGGCAGCCCGGCCGGCCCTGGAGAGCGGCTGCGAACACAACAGCGCGCTGGGGCCGTTCGCTGGGCAGCGAGACACGCGTCCCGCAGTGCCTGCAGAGGAACGGGCACGGCCAGGGAAGCTGCGCAGCCGCCAGGCGGTGCCGCGCACGGACCCTCCGGCCGGGCTCGCCATCACGGCAGCGCCCCGGAGAGCGCGCCTTACAGTCCGTGGTACGGTACGATAGGCAGGGAGTGAGAACTAAAGAACATCAGAAGCGGTCACAGGGCTGGCCGCTTGTCAGGGGTTAGGTTTAAAATATGTTCTTAAAGTCAACAATTTTTTCTGATTTTTTTGTTTAATCTGATTTTGATAAAAACGTATAATAATTAATTTGCCAGTGTAAATATTACTAATACTTCGGGGAAAAAGGAGAGACTTCCTGCCATACTACTGCTGCTAGAGACTGCCAGCAGATACGCAAGTGTAACCATCCGTCTTCTGGTCTTGTTGTTCATACTTAGCCCTAGATCTAAATTTGTATGAATTGAAAGAAATGCTGTAAGGTTTGACAGCTTTTAATTCACCATTTCTTTGTACTCTGCATATATGGTACAGTACAGCTTACTCTTGTTTTCAAACTTTCAAACTTTTGCAGTTTTCTACACTCCTGGCCTCAGAAATCATTAACTTCTTAGCTCTGCTGTGACAATGAAAAACTGGAAAATGCAATATTGTTGTAGCTATAAGATAAAAGAATGGCAAAAAATGAACAAAACTACCAAAAGTGTATTTAAAATATGACAACTCAAAGACTGCCTTGGGATAAGCTGTTTTATCAGTAGTACTAGTTCAACAATAATAGTTGCATTTATGGGGTTTTTCCCTCCCTTTCCCCTGCTTACTGACCCTCTGACACACACCTAAATGCTCTGAAAGTGATGTAAGATGAGACTGAAATTGCGTTGCAAAGAACTACATAAAAGTAGGAAGAAAATACTTCTTCCCCTTAGGTACTGGAAAAACTTGTGAAACCATTTGAACTGTTTGCCTCAGCTGGAAACAAGGGGAAAGACCACATCCAACCGCGTGTATGGCTTCAGTTCTGCCCTGAATGTCACAAGTAATGCAAGGTCTTCCTGGGGAACTGAAATCGACTGAATAGAGGCTGGAACAATGCTGTATGTCCCTGCTCTTAGGCCTTCCCTTTGCGACGCGCCGTGGGCAGGACTCCGCAGTGCTGTGTGCTGTCCCCGAGGCTGCAGCGCCAGCAGCATTCATTGCCCGGGGTTTCTCCGGTTCAGCCTCTCCTGCGCAGCAGGGTCGCGACACACCCGCTCCCTGGGCTGGCCTGGCTGGCTCTCTCTGCTGCTCCCGGCGTGGCCAACGAGGCCGTGCTGGACCGACCGAAACCACCCAGCGCTAGCGCAGCTGCCACAAGTAAATGACAGCTTTCACTCGTTACTAACCCATCTGAGTAGCTGCTAGGAGACAGCATTTCCCAATGTTCATAGGTTAAAGCTGGCTGGGGTTTCTCCAACCTTTTATTCTGATCCAAAGGAGCACTCCAGAACAGAAAAATACACTCTAATAAGAAACACAAGAAATCACAGACCCCACCCAACTCAGAAACACCCAGAAGGTGTGTGCCATGTTCAGACTGTTAAACCCAACACCTAATACTAACTAGGTTACAGGAAAAGCTGCAGCCAAGCAGGTCAGCGATGCTGCCATGCTAACTGCAGTGCACAGCCCCACAGACAGCAGGGACCCTCCTCTCACGAATGGTCAGGAGCAGGGAACAGCACTCTCCAACCCTCAGGCTCCCCGAGGCACTGACCCGAGTCTGCTCCAGAGCCCTGCATGGGCTCACTTTCCCCTCAGAGAAATGTGAGAGGTGCTAAGAGCAGAACTGGACAGCAGCCCCATTCCTGCCCAGATGCTGCCTGAAGCTGTGCTGAGTTCATGAGAGCCACAACACAGCCCTGTGGCAGCGGGCTGGGCAGGCTGTACAGTCCAAAGTGCGTTTACTGCCCAACCACAGCGACTGTCAGAGTATCACAGGAACACAAACACAGAGGCACTGCGGACTTACCTGACAGAATTACAGTCAGAAAGCTAGCATGCATTTCCATTTTTATGTCAAAGATCAATTTCTTCAAATATATAAGAGAAACAAGTTTACAAATAGGGAGACATTGCATACTTACAAAATACATTGAGATTCTCGGTTTCACAGCTACTCTCAAAATGTACAACTGGAGGGAAATATATTCACAGAAATAACCTGCTGTAATTAATCTCCAACCAATCTGCTTCTAACCTGAGCTGCACCACATCTTGCTTGATGGACAATTCACGTAACACTAAACTACACTGCTTTGAACTCTCTGTGTTCACACCAGAGCACATTCCACTGAGATGTGGGGAATACAGAATACAGGCAAAGAAATATCATCTCTCCTTCTCCAGCCTGCCATAAGCATGGCCCTGTTTGTGAGCTTGCTGTGTGAGCCAATACAGCTCCCATTGGTCCTGAGAAGACACAGGCAGCTCAAGAGGCCACGCTCCCTGAAAAAGCCTCCTACTACAACCTGGACTACAGCACTGTGAGGGGAAAAGACAGAACTTAAAGCATCTACCTGCTGTGAACCCTGCACAGGCTGCTGGGGAAGCAGCTGTGGAGAACAAGGGTGTTCCAAAATGAGGGTCTGGTCTGTGTGGCTGAGATCAGCCAGGCAAGAATCCTATGAGAAAGGCAAATAAGGCATTTGAGGTATGATGACAGTAAAAACATGTCAGACCTAGAGCAGACAGGACATGGTTTTGTATGTGGAACGTAAGAGGCAGAATAACCTGCAAGCATTTACACATCATCTTTCCACCAATGTAACGTTTGTCAGACCCTCAGGCACTGCTGGAAAACAAATCTCATGTACAAACCCCTCATGCTCTGTGACCCACAGGTGCATTGAGGTGACATGTGAAAGGGAAATTCCATCAAAACAAATTACTCAAACAAAACCCATGACACTTACAACCGTCAGTCTGGGCTAAATTAATCCTTGGTGTAATCTGCTTTCTAATACAATGAAAACTACTTTGTATGAATATTTTCCATTTAGCTGCCCTGATCTTACCCTACAGTTTGCAATACCTACAATGAAGAAATTAACTGAACCATCAGAACCCAGCATGCCTCCCAGTGCTGTTCAGTCTTTGGGATTTGACTGTCACTGAAGTTATTGAGTTTATGTTTCAAAACGTTAAACGAGGCATCGGTTGGTGTGTGTCCTGTCAACTCTCGCTGCTCAGACTCAGTGGTTTGTAATGAGGAGTCTGAAGTGAGTAATCCTGTTATTCCACAATTTAGTTCCTCAGTGCTTCACTCCTCTCCAGAGAAAGCCGCCGAAGATCCTTCCAAATGTCAGGATGATCCTCCAGCTCTTCGTATAACGACTGAACAATGTCCAGTTTCCTGTAGTCCATGGGGCTGACCAGGCTGCGCACAACCTGCAGACACCTCTCCTTCAGGGTGAACACTGCAGTCAGACACAAGCACAACACAGCCTCGTCACGAGGGCTCACAGCTGCTGCTCCAATGCCAACAGTGCTGCTCTGAGCCTGTGAACGCAGAGCACAGCCCACAGCAGTGACCCACCACAGCTGGGCTCCCCAGACAGGAGACAGATGTGGTTCTGCCATGAGGCACCTGCAAAAACCCCTCAGAGACCCCTTGAAAAGAGAGCTCTGCCAGTAGCTCCATCCAATACAACAGCTCTACCTACAACCCCTCACCACCTCTTCCAGGGTCTGAGCAGGTTTAATTTCATGAGGATCTGATTTCTCACTAATCCAAACAGGTCCAGAGAGACCAAGTTCAGAATTCCCTGGAGCATGTGTGGTCCTGTCCCTTACCTGGCAGTGTGATGTCAGCTTTGGTCACATTGGGGGCTGCCACGAACAGCTCCTGCTGGTTGACGAGCAGCCCGTCATAGGTCCCTGCATCCCGGAACAGCCAGAGGTGCCCTGGCAGGGAACAAGGTGGGAATGCGCCAATTACAGAACGTTTGAATGAGCGCCTCTGAGGGGCATCTACTCACAAGGGAGCAAGCTCTCCAGCTTAGCCCTGTGTGCACAGAGCACTACCACGGCCCCAGTCACTGTATGAATGGGGAGAGGAAAGGGAAAAGGGGAAGAGGAGAGGAAAATAGGAAAGGAAAAGGGGGAAAAGGAAAAGAAAGAAGAGCAAAGGAAACGGAGAGAGAAAAGGGGAAAAGGAAAGAGTGGAAGAAGGAAAAAGGGAAGAGACAGGAAAAAGGGGGTGGTGGGACGGCAAAAGGGTAAATTCCACCGCCACCAGCTCGCCCACCCGGGCCCCGCGGGGCCCAAGCCCATCCCGTCCGCCGTACCCACCCCGGTAGCTGTGCATGACGCGCCCGCTGTGCGGCTGCAGCACCGGGTAGCAGCGCGGCCGGCCCTCGAAGTCCAGCCAGACGGGCAGCACGCAGCGGGGGCTGTGGTTGTTGAACACGACCTCGGAGAGCTCCCGCGTATTGACCGAGCGCAGCGCGGAGCCGGCCTCGGGCCCAGCCCCGCCCGGGCGCCCCGGGCCTGGCGCCGACATCGCAGCTCCGGCCCACCGCGCGCAGGCGCCAAGGGGCGGCACCGAGGGGCGGCTCCGCCCCCCGGCAGGCACGGCCCCTCGCGCATGCGCTGCGGGGCCGGGCCCGGTATGAGGGGAGGCGGCGCACGGAGCCGCCAAACCCTCATTTTAACAAACAGACGGAGAACAGCAACGGGCGCTTGGCACCCGAGTTGTCCCTGAGAGCTCTCAGGTCTTTGTCATGTCTTATCGCCCAGCAGCCTCAGTTCACAGCTCTTGTGACTAAGGCACTGGGCTCACCAGGGCTTGCAAACCAATTCTTCCTCAGCCAGTAACAGTTAAGCTGCCAGTTCTGTCCTCTCCCGATCTCACGGTGCCAAAAGATTCCTTTATCCTTCAGCTCTAGATTCACAAACACTATATTATCTTTCTCATACACATGAAAACACTAAAATTTGAGAAAAATTAGCTAGATATTGGAAAATCTGGACACAAACCAGAAAAAGAACACAATTAAGACTCACCTCTTTATGCAAAACTTCTAAAACTTTAATACTTGTTAATTCAACTCTGAACAATTACACAATCTTAGCATGAACACACTGTAATGGAAATGGCAAACTGGCAATTTATTTTCAGCCTCTGATGAGCAGAGTGAGAGGCCTGAGAAATCCTGGTATGGTCACAGAAGAAAAAAATATTTGCAACAATACTTTTGTGAATACTGTGGCAGCATAGCTGTGGTAGTTAAATTACCAACGAAATTCAAATTGCCACCTTGATGCGTCCATGGTAGACACCAAAACCAAGAACTTTTTAATATAACTGCTAAAAGAACCTCTGTCCTCAAATAGTAACTATGGATTTTTTCTAGGGCTGTGTGTTACCCCCTCACCCATGGCAATGGAACACTAAAATACAGATCAGACATTTACTGGTAATTAGCCCTAAGGTGAGGTAACGGGCAAGGGAGCCAGTAGCACAGCATACTGTTTGCCAACTGGAATCTGCTTATCAGACCACAAAAGCCAGATATTGGTTTATTATTAGTTTACATTTGAGCAATGGCATAAATTAGAAAACTGCATTGGAGATACTACCTCTGAACCCTTTAAGGTGACTGTCTTAGTAGTACTGTTAGTCATTTGAAGATACAGCTTGGTAAATGAATTAACTGTTACACCCAGAGCTGCCTCAACATGTTTTCTACTGTAAGCAGAAAAAATAAACGTTTAACTGAAAAATACAAAAGAAGATTCAAGCCAAGGAAAGAATTACTAATTCACTAATGAATTTCAGTTTGGGTAGAAGGGAGCAGAGGTGATTCAAATAAGGTTTCAGAACACACAGTAGAACTGGCAGCTCTCAAGTTGATCCCTGGTTTAACACTTGTGTGACAATTTCTCCACAGGTTGTTTGGTTTTGAAACTGACAGACCTACGCTCTCAGGTGTCTGCTTTACCAGCTGCCTATTCAACAAAGTCTGTGGGTGTCTCTTGTCTTCCAGGCAGCTCACCAGAAGGGCCTGGTGTCCTGTGCCGGCTCCGAGGTGCGCCTCAGCAGGTACACGGCAGCGTGGAGTCCCCCCACGTTCACCCACACGGTCTGAGCTCTGCGCCAGATGTGTCCCACGCGCGACAGGGCCTGCGGGCCAAAAACGGACAAAGAGCGCCGTTAAGACAGTAACGTTGATTTTTATTATTCTATATCACATCTGATGGGAACATCAAAGGACTTTCCAGGTCCAAAATTGAATTTAAGCATTACTAATGATTGCTCTGTAAATGGAGTATCTTTTGTAATTATGGCAGCTTACATTTTTTCCCTCAATGTATTTTCAAGTGTAAATAGGTTTGATTTTGTCTCACAGAACAAACCTTGGCAAAGCATTTCTTGTCCTGGGTGAGCAGCACAGCCCTGCCTGTCCCTGGGGTGCAGATCCGGCCCATCTCCATCAGGCAGGCTGGGTACAGGTCCCAGTTCTTCTTCTTCGACCCTATCCTGCAAGATACATTCAGATCCCCACTGCAACCCCTGGCACCAGCTCAGTGTTGCTGTGTCTCGGACATCAATCTGCTCGTTCAGGAGCACAGTGACTTCAAGCTCATTTTTACCACAGAGCTCATGACTCCTTGCCCAGCGCCCCAGGTCAGCACCGAGCTGGGGAGGAGCAGCCTGGCCAGGAGGGCGCACAGCCCCTCCCCAGCACAGCTCACCTCTTCCCGAAGGGCATGTCTGTCACCACGATGTCCACGGAGCCCGTCCGCAGAGGCAGCCTGCAGATGTCCCACTGGATGACGTCCAAGGGAACGCCCAGGGCAGGGCTGCTGCAAGAGCAAAAGCAGACATGAGCACTCAGAAGGGTTTTACACTGGGGAGGCCTACAATGTTGGCAACAAAATAAACAAGAAAATGAGAACCAGACACTCAGGCACATCAATGCAAAGTGGATTTCTGTGCATGCAACACTGCAGGAAAGGTAAATCCCTCAGGCTCCTCTCACCTGTCCTTACTCTCGTTTTTCCTCAGTAAGGAGCTGATGTTGTTTGCTGCTCTCTTCACTGCCTGAGGGTTGTTATCCCCTGCAATGTGGTAGCAGCAGGGCCATTCTGCAGCTCCCTGCAGGGGAAATAATAAGCAACAGTAGCATCAGCATTGCTTGAATGAAAAAACCCAGAATAAGTTCTCAAACATGACAGAATACAACAAAATAACTGCAAGTGGATGGCTGGAAATATGGAATTCTGTAACAGATAGCTGTATTTTGCACCTTTAAAGCTCAAAATACTTTTGGATTTAGTGTCTTCCTGCTACGTCCTATGGAAGGAAAATGAGGATATTTAATGAGGATATTTACAAAAAATGTATTTGCGTCTGTTCAAAAACTGGTGAGACTGGAGCTTACTATTCAGTCATTACTAAGAAGATTTACACATATTATTCAGCTATAATAGAATATAGCTAAGATATAGACAAGTTTAATTAAGTTTAAAAAATCAAGGAAGAATCACCTCTATTGGTATCGCACCTGTACCACACATGGGATCAACTATGATATCTGTGGGCTGGGGATCACAGAGTCTGAGGAACAGAAGAAAAGATATGGTGAGAAATGTCTTAAAAAGCTGAATTTCTGTAAATAAGGGAAAGTGAACTATTTTAATCACTCTGATTCTACCCTTCTAACAAAAAAATAGCTGTGATTATTTTTTCCACTAGTTTCATTTTTTTTTTATAACCAGCAACAAAGTGAAATTCTTTCAAGACTGTAGTACACTACTTTGAAACTTGGCTAATACAGCAAATGTTTACTTTCCTTGGCTGAGAAATACCCACTGTTATTACAAGGCACATGGTGTCAGCAACTCCAGGTTTTTAAATTTATTTTTCTTTAAGAATTAACAGAAATGGCTTCTGAGGAAGCAGTGGGGGAGATAAAAGGTTTAATTTCTTAAACAAAAAGACTTGTCAACCGAGCATAATACAATGTAACTGCCCTGACCTGAGCATGCCGTAAGCCAGAGTGGAACGCAAGGTTGTGGGTCCAAAGTGTGTGATATTCCGTCTGTGGAGACTCTCTTCAGTTAACGCAATCCCCACCACCACTTCATTGTTGTGAATATTCAACAGAACCTAAAGAAAAAACTTGAAGTGAATTTCAGGAGTAACAGAAGCTTTCCACAGAATGCCTAGTAAATACTTACAGGAATCTTAGATGGTAATTTAAAATCCAGGAATGACATATAAAAAAGCTTTTCTTGGAAGTAAAGCAAAGCACCATTTTAATAGGACAGAATTCAGGTGAGCATTCACACACTCTCTCATTCACACCAAATCTGTTGCACAAGACTTCTCAAAGTGTTATAACCATAGCACCAGCTTCTTAAAAGATTTGGTTTGTAAGTCTGGGGCAGAAGCTGGGTAAGTCCTGCAAGACATAGTGAACCATCTGCAAAAGCAGCAATAAAAGTAATTTGTGGTAGGGACTAGATTAACTAGGAAGGTGAAATCTCACTCCAGGGCAGTGGCCAGCCCTTAGTAAAGCTGCAAGAAAAACTTAGGTCTTTCTGCCCCTCAAAATCAGTGTTTCCTCACCACCAACAGGCCAGGGGTGTTGATTGTATTTTCCCAGCCTCTGCTCTCCCCTGATGGAAAATAAATACCTGACAGTTATTGTTAACTCCTTTTGTCCCCTTCACCCCAAAACCAGCTTCCATTTGGAGCATTTCCTGGTGACTTAGACTGCTATTAAACAATGCATTAGAGGAAGGTGAAAGCAAGGCAAGTGCTTGCATCAGAGGACACACACACTGTTGCCAGGGAAAAGAACACTTCAGAGGAGGCCAATTTCAGCATTACCAGTTTTCAGTTCCAGAGTCTCTGGAAGGCCATTTGGAGACCTCTAAGCATCAGAAATAAGAGCTAAATATTTGTACTGCAGAAACATAGGTATTTCCAAGGCATGCCACTATACCTCCACATCAAAATTAGTCATGTCAGCTTTCCACTGGAAGTGCTCTTGCACGGCTCCACCGAAGTCTCTGGCGGCCTCGTTGGACGTGAAGCTGTGCTTGTCTCCGGCTCTGTTGCACGTCACTCGGAACCTCAGCACCTTGGCCTCTCCTTCACCTGTCTGACCCTCGCCAGCCTTGCTCCCACTCTCAGAACTCGCCTGCACCTCAACTTTCACATCCGACTGCTCACTATCTTCCTCCTCCTCCACCCCATTTCTGGACGTCACTCCTTGGGGATTCTCTGTATCCTGGCCGCCAGTGGGTTCCACAGCCACAGGGCTTTGGGCACAGTCCTCCTGGTCATCAGTGTTATTTTGGTCTGCTCCTCCCTCTTCTCCACCATCACTCAGCTTCCCTCTGCTTGCAGGACTCTGCAGATTGTGTTTTTTGCGTTTTGTCTTTTTCTTTTTCAAGCTGTTGTTCAACTCCCAGACTTTCAATGGATCGGTCCAGGGTAGCTTTTTAACCAAATCTTCCAAATCCTTTAGAGCATCTTCCTTAAAAAGACAGAAAAAGTTGTGCTTTGAAGTTATCCCATCCTTTTAAAAGCTATCTTTTATTCTGAGGTCTCTCAAAGTAGTTTATTAAACATTAATCCACTACATGTTTAAGCAAATCTTACAGGTTTTTGTCTGGTTTTTGCTATAACTAAATGGAATTACACTGAAAATCACAAGACCCACAGGATTTCATCATTTATCTCATAATACAGACAACTAACACTGTATTAAGTGACCAAAGTGACACTTTGTTCTATGTCTGTGACCTACAAACATAGCATGACCTCTTATCCCAGATTTTGCCAATGCAAAGTATTTAACTGCAGAAATTATGTTAGACCACATGGCCACACTTCCATTTACAAGCCAGAAAAACAGAACAAGAATAATATCACAAATAAAAAACTTGTTAAACAAACAGAACATTTTGATACTAGTCTTAAATTTAAAAACCCAAACACTCCAAACCCCAGAATCGACAGAAAAACGAAGAGTAATTCACCTTATTTTCCTTAAATTGATAGTCTTTGAATTCCTGAACAACAACAAATAAATTATCCACCGACCTCAGACGATGGACCTGGAAGAGATGAAAAGGTGACACATTACTAACCGTGTGCCGTAGGGACTGTGTTTACTGTTGTAAATTTTGCCATCTTACGTCGAGGTTTCAGAGACTACGGGTTTCCACCTTTAGTCCCCACCTGAGTTATCAGTTTACGTCTTTGCACTGACTCCATCTATCATTTCACCTCCGCCGGACACCCCGGTAAAGGCGGTACCGCTGCTGCACCCAGGCCGGCCGTGGCCGGGTGCGGGACGCGGTCCGTACCGGCGGCTCCGACACCGAAGCGTTCCGCTCGGAGGGGCTGGGACCCACCGAACCGAACGGAACGGGCCAGACGGGGAACAGCGGCGGGCGGAGCGGGGCAGAGAGCTCGCACGGACCTGAGGCAGGCTCCGGGCCGGGACCTCGAAGTAGATCTTGCCCCGATCCTTGCTGATCCTGGAGGCCGAGCCCAGCTTCTCCCGCACCTCCTCGGCCGCCGTCTGCTCGAACCCCGTGGGCACGGTGGCGCCGATCACGGCCGCGAGCTCCGCCAGCTCCGCGCCCTCCTGGGCTGCGGCCGGGCCCAGCCCCGCGTCGCCGGCCGCCTCCGCTTCCGCCATGCCGGCTGCCCGGAGAGGGCGATCGCCCCCACCGGCCCACCCACGGCCGGCCAACCGACCCCCGGACCACCACCGGCACACCGCGCCGGGCGCCGCCACCGCCCGCCCTTTCCGCTTCCGCGCCGGGCGGGGCCGCCCCGCTGCTCTCGGGCCGCTGCTGGGCCCGGGCGGGAGGCGGCGCCGCGGCACCCGGTGGTGATCCGTGGGGACCGCGTGTCTGTGCGCGGGTACCGGCTGTCGGTCCGTGCGGCCCCGCCGGTACCGGGTGTCGGAGCCTCGGCCGGGGCTCGGCGCGGCTCTGTGCGCGTTCCCACGCTGTGCCAGGCTCATTGATTTCCGTGGCGGAGCAGCTCCCGGTTCCAAGCCCAGCACTCCGGGCGGTGGGTGTCCCCGCCGCCCCTCGGGTCCCGGCGCTGAGCTCCCGAGCTGGGCTGCCGGGGTTCTGGCGCCGGGCACGGCCGCCGCTGCTGCCATGACCCCTGTGCCGGGGTGGCAAACCATGGAGTGGCCATTTCTCTTTTGGTTCCTTGTTGTTCCGTTTTCTCGATGGTTGGACTGTTTCCTTTGGCGTGTTTCCAGAATTAGAATTATTTTTTTAGGAAAAATTTAGTGGCTAAATGTCTTTTTTCAGGAGAGACAAAAAGAGAGGCCACTCTACCTGCCATGGCCATGCCCCTGTCACTATGATCAAGTGTGAACTGCATGAAGCTGAATAGGCACTATTTTCCCTCCTCATTTCAGGTCCCAAGGTCTTTACACCCAGCACTGGAATGATAAATGTAAACACAACTTGTCCCTGCAGCTTCTGCCTCCCCAGGTGCAGCACTGTACTGTCAGCAGCGCCGTTTGTGTTCATTCCCCCTGCGTGTTCTGGTTCTGCCATCACATTTAATGACCAACAGGAGGCCTGAGGCACTGCTCTTGCCATTGAACCTTCTGAAGCATTGCTTTGCTTTCACGTGAGAAGGATGAGGAAAGGTGTGGATTGACTTGTGATTCAAGTTTGAAAATATAGAATGAAAACCAAGGAATTTGGGTCATAAACATGATGGAGAAAGTTTGTGAAATGGCTTTCAATGAGAGTTCAAAAATAAGCTAAAGCAGAGGTAGTCACAGATTTTGCTCAGCTTTATCCTGCAGCTGTTGCCATCTTATTGCAAAAATCCGCATACCTTCTCAGTGATTTCTCACGACCAAACCAGAGCTGTGCTTTGTGTCCATTTGCGCCCCTTCCCAGAGCCAAGGAACTGAACTGGCTCCCAGGTTCAGCAGCATTCAGTTCAAGTGAGCAGCTGCCTGTTGGGCATGTCTGGGAGCCCCATTTGCAGGGAACAGTGGTTCCTGATGAGCTGGCAGCATTGTTTTCATGGCTGGCTTAGTGCACACCTGTGGAGGAGCATTGCTGTCCACTTGTCTGGAAGGGTTTGTGCTCCAGGTCTGTCCATTTGGAAGGCACGTATGAATAGCAGGCTGGATCCCGGAGGATGCTGAGTGTTTCTGCACTCTCACTCCTCAGGGTTGTCAGTGGAATGGTGGACATAGCAATTGTCCAACTAACCAAGGGGTCCTAATATTATCCTGGAATCATCATTATTTGTCTCACAAGATTGGCACACAACTAAAGAACATTTGCCATACACTTCTCTTATTAAAACCAATAACTTACCCTGTAATTAGGACCAGACTAGGTTTCTCCAAGCCCCATCCGGCCTGGCCTTGAACACTTCTAGGGGTGCAGCAGCCACAGCTTCTCTGGGCAACCTGGTGGCCTCACCACCCTTACAGAAAACAATTTCTTCCCAGTATCTAATCTCATTACCTAATTTTTCTCAAGTTTTCTACTTTCATGTGTGTGAGAAAGATAACATAGTATAGTGTTTGGGAATCTACAGCTGAAGGATAAAGGAATGTTATTGACACTGAGAGATTAGGAGAGAAGTGAATTATCTGCTTAACGGTTACTGGAGGGGGAAGAATTACTCAGTGTTTGTGGCAGCCCTGGTGAGCCCAGTGCCTTAGTCACAAGAGCTGTGAACTGAGGCTGCTGGGTGATAAGACATGACAAAGAGTTCACAAGTCTAAGTGAGGACTTGTGTGTCAAACCCTGGTTGCTGGAGGTGTGTGGTTAACAGGGGGGTGTCCTTCCTTTCCTGTCCCCAGCAGATTTTGCACAGTAGCAAATAAGCCACAATTGCCAACTTGTGCTGGGGCAGTGTGGGTGGCTGCAGAGCTGCTCTGGGAGGTTACAGCAGCGATGAGGCCACAGAGGATGAGCAGCTCATTCTGCAGAATGTGAGAGGTGTGCCGAAAATGTCAGACTGGCCAGCTCTGCCATACTGATCGTGCACCTGTGCCCAGGGACCGAGCTTTGTCACCTGCGAGATCTGTGAAATGGAAACTGCTGAGGGACCTCATCAGCAAGAAACTCTGTGCACACACAAAACCTTACCACTCTGCGTTTTGTGAAAACAGTGAGACGTGTTCCAAAGTCTTGCCTAATTTTTACCAGGATAGCTGAAATTAACTTGGATTGGTTTAAATAATTTTTAGGGCATAAAGAAATTTACAGAATTGAATTTCCAATACCGATGTGCCAGGTTGTGCTTGCACCTGTCTTGCCTGGGAAAACTGCTTTGTTTGAATTTATTAATTTCAAAGTTGCAGAAAGAATTTGGTGTGAACTGATCTTGTTTGTCTTGCACGTGTTGTATAAATTCCATCCAGCACTTGAGTTTGCAAGGGTTAAAGTTCTTCAGGCTGCTTCCTGGCTCCAGAGGTGGCGTTTAAAAATTTAGGTTTTATTGCAATATGTGCACAGAGAAGTGAAATCAAAACTTTGCCCTTCCAAAGTAAAAATGCTGTGAGCAGTATAGAGAGCTTTTCAGAGAAAGATGCACATGAGGGTGCCAGGCTGTTCCCTCCTGTAACCTCTTGAAGAAAGTTCTGCTTTCAGGGGACTGTGGGCAAGGCTGTACCACTTCCTCCTCAGTTCTATTCTGGCTGCATGCTCTCTGGTACTGGAGTCCAGTACAGCAGTACCTCCCTGCTGCTCACAAGGAGTGAGGGTTAGCATGGGGATGTGTTCAGATCGCCTTTTTACCTACAGCATCTGCTTCTCGCCTGACACTCCAGCTTCCTTTGAGACCACTTAGTAAAGAGAAGATTCCTACACACATAATTAAGCAAAAAAGCAGGCAAAGATTAAGTAGCTTACAATTCAGAATTTTTCATGGGATTTTAACCTCAACTGGTGCTGGCAAGGTCTGAATGAAGTGTGGGTAGGCAGCCTGTGGTGTGAACTGCAGATCAGTCAGACAGGGCTAATGGGGTCCAGTCCTTTGTGCTGCCTCAGTGGCCTGTGTGAGGAAGGGAAGAGGTTGCACAGTTCCGGATTTCCTCCTCTTCCAGCCAGGGATACAGCTTGATGGTCTTGAATCTGCTTTGGCAGCCAGGAGACTGAGATTGCTCACAGTGCTGATGGAGCTAGCCTGAGCTTTAAAGAATGGAAAACTGATAAACCCTACAGTCATTTTTAACAGATCTGGAAATACAATTCAGGAATATATAATCTCATTGTGACTCTGCAATGTGCATTGTTGTATTTTTCTGTTACACCTGATAAGCTCCTACCTGAGTCCAAAATGCCACTGATGCTAAAAATATACAGCCTTGGGAAGTTACCATGGGCACTGCTGAGCATCTTCAGAGTCTGCAGCTGTGTTTTACTAATGCCTTTGATCTGAAGCTTTGTTTTCCTAACAGCTAATTTATTAGTGAGCAAATTGAGGCTTTTGCATATTAACAGACTTGCCAAGTATCACTTAGGGGCCAGAACAGAGGCTAATGGAATTATGAAGTCTCTCCTCCACACCCAAAAAACTGTCCCTCTTATAAAGTCAATTTAATTATTCTCTAGGATGGAATGTGCAAGATGCATAGTGTTTTGCAATGTCAAAAGATTTCAGTTAGTTTACCTCTGTTAACCAGTGTGTGACCCTGCTCTGGGGACTTGATCTGTCACTCCTCTTGCTGTTGGCTCACCATCTGTCATGTAAAACCACACATTCAGAGGATGCATTAAGTGCTCAGCACTCCTGCTATTGCTGATATTTTGAGCTGAGAAGAAATCAGTTTCAGGCTCTTTTCCATAGAAGCAGGGTTCTGCATTCCAAGCAGGGGCACACAAGTGCTGTAACCTCTTTCCTTCTGAGCCAGCACAAGCAGCACCTGTCAGAGAGATTGCCTGTTCAGGCTGCTGTCCAGACCTTTGTTCCTGGCTAGCTGGTCATTTCCAGCTAATCGTTAGTCATGGCTGTGGGAGGAACAGCAGAATTGTTGTAGTGCTTAAATAGAGCTCAGTGACATGTGAGGTGCTGTGTGTCTGGGCATGAACATCACCGTGTCCTGCGCACAGCAGCTTCTACTGTGCAGGGAGCTCTGCTGGATTTACTGGGAAATCCCAGCTCCTTAAACAGCAGAAGCTTGGCAGAAATTGGAGTGACCTTTGGGCCAATGACTCTGTTGGGAATTTTCTTAGCCTGCATGTAACCTGTATGAGCATTGCAGCTGGATATTGCGGTGGACAGCTCAGCTGAATTGTCAGCTAATTTCTTCAAATATGTCTGCAGAGAAGATTTAAATTATGTTACTGAATGGAAATCCTTCTGTTGGGAATACTGAAAGAAAACTGGCGCACACACACTTAAAAAGACATTTTTGGGGAGCCTGAGGGTTTGAGTTTTATTTTAAAAAGTCTGATGTACTAGTTTATTTCTGTTTTAAACTTGCTTTTAAATGGGAAACCTACACTGTCTTTTACCACGTGAAACAAACAGTTTGATCGCCTCCTTAAAGCCCATTCTGCACAAACCTGTGCCTGTGCTTGGGCTTTCAAAGCGGGAGAGCTGCTCGGAGTGCCTGTGGAGGCAGCGGGGGAGTGTGTGCCCAGGAAGCTGTCTCCATGGGAGACACTCTGTAAGGGGCTTTCCCTAAAGGATGCGACTGAATCTTCGGTATCTTCTGTGAGGCTGTGTAACAGCACACACGAACACACAAACTAGCTCCAGCAGTGCAATCTAGCTACACCCATCTGTGCCTGCTTGCAGGTCCTTCTCCTGGGAGTGCAGTGAAGGGAGCGTCAAGGTGAGAAGCAGCAATGTGCAAACACTGCATTTCCTGCTGCCTGTCCTGCCAAACCCAGCATCTCCTACCGGGCTGGCACAGCTCACAGGGCACTCACAGGCAATTAATTGTATGTGCTTCACACTGCTGGAGTGGACAGCCCCTCCTCTGCTAGGAAAATGAGTAATCCCAGGTAACACGCCTGCTTACTGCTACACCTTCATCCTAAATAATTTTGAAAGGATGATGTCAGTAAGACGAAAACTCAGATTTGATAATTGTTTCCGTTCCAAACCCGCAGTCCCCGGCAGGGTCTCATGAAGCACCACTGATCTGTACTAATTCTTCATGCAGTTACATGCTCTTCTGGGCCAGAGACAACCCCCTGCACGTTCTGGTTCACACGTGAATTTCTGGCTGTTACTGTGCTGTGATGAATGTTCTGTCTGAGCAGATATCTGACTGATTCCTTAACAGATTCTGCAGCACTGGGTTTTTCAGAGGCTGAGGGGAGATGCCTTCCAAGTTAGACAGTGTTCAACTCAATCTGTGAAGTCAGCCATGGGGAATCCAGGCTTCACTTGAAACCCAGCTCTTTGGCATTAAATCACAGAGATATTTTAAAGGGAAACTGCAAATGTTGTGCAACTCTGCAGAGAGCAGAGTCCAGAACAAACTCCAGGTTTAAATTTTCTCACTGTTTTTCTGCAATTTAGTGATTTGTTTGTTCTATATCCATGACTACATGGCTGCAGACATTATCATCAAATGTGGCTCGTATGAAATACTTGCAGCCATGGCAATAATTCGAGGCTCCTCAGTCTCCTGGGCTGTGGATGCCAGTCCTCTGGCTAGGTTGTCCTGCTCTCTAGAGCTGCCCTTCCAGCATGCCTCACTCTAGGCTGGAGGGAATCCCTTCAGCAGAGACAGGGATTTGACTGAGCTGCAAAAGAGTGAAGTCAGAGAATCAAGGCTTGTAATTTGGAATTCTGAAATGTGATTTCATAGTGGGGGAAGATAACCCTTTGTTGGAATGAATCCAGCTTAAGCACTGACATGGGTCACTCACCCAAATTCCTACCTGTAAAATTTTGGGTTGGAGGGTATGGGACTCCCTCCGCAGTGCTGAACCCACTGTTCATTGCTTCTATGGTGGGCCTTGGTAGCCAGCTCTGCTTCTGATGTGTGAGCTGTGTTGTGTGTAAGGGCTGTGATACACAGCCTGCAGGGCACCAACAGCCTGTGGTGTGTGGCTCCTGCATGGGATGACAGTATCTAATCTCTTCAATCTCTTGTGCCTTATTTTGTGGGGTAAGTCAGTCAGTGGAAGTGAGAGTTAGGGAGGTGCCAGTTGTCCCAAATTCTTGGTTTTCCTTGCCCAGCGATTTCCCAGTGTTTCATGTCTTAGGAGAGCATGGAGGTGTCAGTCACTGTCTCTGCTGACCTGGTTCTTCTTTTTTGACCTGGATGTGCTGTGAACTGGAGCTGTTCTGGATAAGAAGTGACAGTTGAGGGAAGAGGGAGCAACAACTCATCCCCCTGTACCAACCTGAGCCACACTCGCACAGCAACCCATTTGTGGATTAGTGGGATTCAGTTTAGTGAGAAATATGTCAGAGCAAAGATCTTGCAGTGTCGGTGCAGAGTTTTTGTCGCAGTTTTGAAGCATTTGTTTCATTCTGCTCCCCCATGGTCTTGCTCAAGTTGATTATGAAACAGTGACCTTGTGGGTGGTTTGCTCAGGAAATGGGGCTCCCTGTGCTCTGGCCCAGCTCCCTGTGCATGCAGCAGCTTCCCCATGAGACTGCAGCAGGCTCTGGTGCTGGTGTCAGCTCAATTTCCTCCTCCTAGGAGCACGCCAAGGCCTAGACCTCAAACACTGGCAATGAAACAGCTCTTGGAAGAACCTAGAGCAGGAGTGCAGGAGGACACAGGAGGGACGCCAAGACTACAGAAACAGGAGACAGTAACTGCCCGGATGGTGCTTGGGCAGGACTGCAGCTTCCAGCACTGCTTCCCTCAGCCCAGCAGAAAGGAAGGAACTCTTAATGCTGGACACCACTGTTAGCCTTTTGCTGTAAATATTCTGGGCTCTCGGCACATTTGCCTGGGGAGAAACTAGCATACTCCAGACAGAAAGAGAAGCAGGTGAGCAAACCTGAGATGAGCATGCTGAGATCCCATGGAGCCCAGGTCATGCTGCCTGGGAACAGGAGGTTTGGGACTAGTTCATAAAGAATGGAGATCTAGACCTTCAGCCAGACACTGACAAGAGCTCTGCAAGTAGCTCTTTTGAGTTGAGGGAGTGAAAGGATGGAAAAGTAATATCCTGAATGCAGGTAAATCCACATTTTGTGATATGATGAGATGCAGGCTTATATCTACAACTTGTCTGGCATTTGATGTGTCCTTCAGAAAGTCAGACTGTGAGCATTGGGGAAGCTGTGTCCTTTGGACTAACAAACTTACTATTAAAACAACAGCAGCTCAGAATTTTGCTTGCCTTTGACATTTGAGACTTTACCATGCTCTTGGATTATATTTTTCAGGATTTTTCTCTGCAGCTCTGAGGCAGGGGAGCTTAATTAAAACCTGAAATGAAAGGTCATTCCAGCCTTTATTTCAAATTAAAATCCCCCACAACATGTTGCCTCTCATACAAGTACTGGCTGTGAGTGCCTGGGAGCAAGCAGGCTGTGCTGTTTGTATTACAGTTGAGGCTGCCAGTTAGATCTGACAGTGTTCTGCACCAATTCCGGGCACGCGGACAGCTGGCACGGAGCAGCTGAGTTCCTGTTTTACACACGGGTTTTGCTCTGCCCCTCAGATCTGGGAGCTGCTGGATCCAGCTGCATTCCTGCAGTGGCATGCTTTGGAGCAGGAGCCGCAGAGCGCAGGGTCATGTCCTCACTGGAGAGAAGCTGTGAGAGCTGACAGGTATCTCACCTCTGCAGGGCTGCACAGCAGTGCCACGGAGCCTCTGGAGTCCTGCTGCAGGGAGAAAGGGTCAGTGTGCAGGGAGAAAGGGTCAGTGTGCAGGGAGAAAGGGTCACTGCCTTGTCTTCTGTCTTTTCTGGAAAGCAGTCGTGGCTACACTTAGAACATGCTGGGGCATTCCTGATCCTGTCAAAGGGAAGGATGCACATGCAGCTCACAGAGTTGCACCACAGGAGGAGCTGGCCCATCCCAGCAGTGGAGGGTGGATGCACAGCTCTGCTGAGCAGACCCACGGTGCCTTCGGGGGCTGCAGGAGCAGACCTTGGGCCACCAACAGCTGCTGCTCTGCCACCTCCACATTCCACAGGGCTGTGAGAGCAGCACACTCAACACAGCATGAACTTAGAAAGAGGGGAAGGAGAAATCAAACATCAGGGTGTAGCTGAACAATAGCAGGGTTGCTATTTCTGTTGAAGCTCTTGGAGCCTCCCTGACAATTCCCCCCCAGTGGCTGCAGCTCCAGCAGCCACAGTGCTGTCATTGCAGGCTGCAGTTCTCCAGCTGGAGGGACCTGCTCACACACAATTGGTTTTGAGAATTCTAGTTTTCTGGGCCTCCGTGTTGTGCGAGCCTCCCCCTTATCGATAGCATATCTGTTACGTGACACTCATCTGTGCTCTGAGGCTCTGCCAGCACTGCAAGGCAGCTCAAAGCACACAGCAAATCTGCTTTAACTGCCTTGGAACAAAAGCCTAATGTAGTGTGCAAAATAGAGGGAGACAAAAAGGATAAAAATCAAATTAGATTCACTGTGCACACAAACTGTCAAACCCAAAGCACAGTGATGCTGATCACAGTGGGAAGAAAACAGCTTTAAAAACATGGCATAAGAGTGGATTGCTGTCCTTGCCTCACTCTGGGAGTCTCTTTGTGTCCTGCAGGCACAGCCAGGCTGAGATGCTGTAGTGCCTGTCTCAGGCAGCTGCTGTGTCCCCATGGTGCTGATTGGAGGGGACAATCCTGGTGCTGCCAGACCTCACTCCCTGCAGGGCAGCCCCATGGCTGAGCCCGAGCTGCAGCCAGTGAAGGTTCAGGATTCCCTGAGAGCTGCAGCAGCATCCCTGTCCTACAGCTGAGGCAGGGCCTGGGGACCCTCCCAGGGGTGGCAGCCTGGGCTTGGCCATGGGGGCCCCTCACTGCTGCCGATGCAGCCCAAGCCTTTGCAGATCCAGGAGGGCTTGGCCACGTCCGGACGTGCTGACACAGCTCATGTCAGCAAAGTGCTGATGCTGCTTCAGCTGTTCTGGGAAGGTTCGACTGATGCTGCTCCAGTAAACAGCCTTCCTTCTCCAGGGAAGGCACATCTCCATCAGCACATCTCCCTGGCTTCAGGTGCTCCCTGCAGGGCTGTGTGCTCAGGTTATAGGCCAGAGCTGGCACTGATGGTGCAGAAGATTTGCGCAGTGTGTTGAGTGAGCCCTGCAGGAGTGTGAAGGCCTTGGTGCAACCCTGTTCACTCCCTTGCATGAGGGTGTCGTGCCAGTGCTTCTCTCCTCTCCTCTCCTCTCCTCTCCTCTCCCTCTCCTCTCCTCTCCTCTCCTCTCCTCTCCTCTCCTCTCCTCTCCTCTCCTCTCCTCTCCTCTCCTCTCCTCCTCTCCTCTCCTCTCCTCTCCTCTCCTCTCTTCTCCTCTCCTCTCTCCTCTCTCCTCTCCTCTCCTCTCCTCTCCTCTCCTCTCCTCTCCTCTCCTCTCCTCTCCTCTCCTCTCCTCTCCTCTCCTCTCCTCTCCTCTCCTCTCCTCTCCTCTCCTCTCCTCTCCTCTCCTCTCCTCTCCTCTCCTCTCCTCTCCTCTCCTCTCCTCTCCTCTCCTCTCCTCTCCTCTCCTCTCCTCTCCTCTCCTCGTGTGACCTCACTGTGTAATAGCAATAATAACTACCAGTTTTCTCCTGATTTTGCAATGTGAAAGTACGAAAGCACATGCAGTGGCTTATGCCTTGTACCAAGGGCTGCCTTCACCTCCCGAGGCAAGGCTGAGTGTCAGGGGGCCTGAGCAGAAGGCAATGGCTGAGGACACAGAACCCAAGAACCCACACGGTGCAGCGGGGCAGACTCAGCAGGCCATTCTCCTCCTCTCTGCCCTTACACGCCTGTAGCTGTGATTATCCCAACCTACTTTGCATTCAGTTGAGTTGGTGAAGGAAATCAGAAAATCCCCGCCTGCTAAATTACTGCTGAAGCCAAGAGCCTGGGAAGCAGCTTGTATGTGGAAGTGATGGTGTTTTCTTGTGTGGGCCCAGTGGTGGACAATCCATGGGATGGGCTCGGGTGCCTAGCCTGAGTTCCTGAGAAAAGCTAAAGAATCCGTCCGTGTGGGCTGGTGATAGTGACTGAGACCTGAGATAACAAAATCCAAGCTCAGTGTCTCGGTGCTGCTGTGGTGCACAGGCCTGGTCACTGGGTCTCTGTGCCGCGGCTGTGCCCGTGCGAAGGGGCACTTAAAAACACCCCAAAACTTCCCACTCTTTCAGGAAATAACACTTTCATGCTGGAATTTGCAATGAAGTTGTGAATGTAGCTGGAGCCCGGGGCTCCAGGAAAAGGCCCCTTTGGCCAGCTGTATTCAGCTCTAATGAGAGAGCTGAATTCTCCCTCAAAGCTGTGTTTTCCATTTGGCCCCTTTTCCCTCATCAATCGCTGTCAGTTCAGACAGAGGCCCCACATGCAGCTTCCCCTGGGCCTGTGTGCCGCCCCGGGCTGCTCGGGGAGGACAGCCTGCCCTACTAAACTGCATCTCTGAGCCACGGACAATAGCGCTTTGTGTGAGCACACAGTGCAAGCTCAGTTTCCCAGGCTTTTCCTTTTCTCCTGTCCCCTGTCCTGCTGGAAGCCCCCGGCAACGCAGGCCCAAGCAGGGGCTGCTGGCCCCCAACAAAGGGAGAGGGGTGGGCCCCTCTGCCCCGGCTCCAGCTGCAGGTACTGGATCATTTTCCTCAAGTACAACAGACCGAGTAATTGGAGCAAAGATGCACAGCAGGATGCAAGGAGGGCTCCAGCCAGGGCTCCAGCAGGTCCCCAGGCAAGCAGTGCCCTTGCTGCAGCCTGGAGACACCAGGGTGGCACCAGGGCTGGCTTGGGGGCACAGAGTGCTCTGGTGCTTTGGTGAGGGCTCCCTGAAGGCAGATGGAGATGCTGCAGAGGGGAGCTACAGAGTGAAGCTTAAAGGAAATCAAACTAGGCTGAATCTCTGCAACAGGCTGGTAGTGCCCCTTCACACAGGCAAGACTGCAGGGCCATCCAGTCTGCACACAAGGGGATGCTCCTTTCTATCAGCAGCCATGAAGGAAGTAGGAATGCTAATTCCACTTACAGATGTGGAAATGGGGACGTGGGCAAGACCTTGGTGTCCCAGATGAGCCCATTTCTGCCTGCCCCTCCTGCCCCTCGCTGCTGCTGAGGGCTGGGGATGTTGCTGGAAATGCTGGGGCACAGGAGGAACGGGGGCTCGCCCTCAGTTCTGTGCCCTGCTGGCAAATCCAGCCAAGCAGCACCGCAGGTACACCTGCTGGGATGTGCAGGGCCCTGTTTTGGTGCAGGGATGTTCGGGGCCATGGTGGCCAGGCTTGCTGGTCCTGCTGGGCTGTGAGGGGCCCTTCCACAGGGCACACAGGGAGAGCTCCCGCAGCTGCTGTCCAACCTGCTCCTGCACTTAGGAGCTCTGCATCCCAAAATGCCTAACATTGCCCTTAGTGGGTTTCACACTGCAGATGGAGAGTTGGAGATCGTGTGTGACTAAATGAATTGGGAACAACAAACAGCAGGGACCCAGCTATTGGAAAACACTGACAGCCCAGGCACCACCAACACTGGAGCTTCCTTTGCTGCAGCATGACCAACCGCACGCAGCTCTGTAGGGCAGACCTGAGGCTGCTGGCATCATTAGCCTGCAGCTGCTGCCTTCTGCTGCCCCACGGCCTGTCCTTCCTGAGCTGCTGTGCTGTTGGCCTCGTCCAGAAAGGCAGTGGTGGGGAAAGCTGTCTCTTATTTATAGCTGCACAGTCCCACGCAGTGCTGATCTGCAGGGTGCAGAGCCCCCAGTGATGGAAATGGATCAAGGAATAGATGTATCTTGCGTGTGACAAGAATGGGCTCAGCTCCACAGAAAAGAGTTGCCACCGTGTGGCCTGCAGAGAGGAGCTGAGAACACCTTTGTGTGTGTGACAGGTGTAACACCTGCAGGCCCTGGCCTTGTGTCCATAGTCATTGATCCTCAGGAAGCGATTGATTGGCCGTAAACAGTAATTCAGGGAGGGTAAAGAGATGTTGTTAAAAGAGCAGCAAGCTCCTCCCCTTGTGCAAGTTCTTTTTTTGGTCTGTTGCTACAGCAACTCTCTACCAAGAACAAAGATGACAGCAAGATATTAAATTTTGCAGCAACTCAATTGACTCCTGATTTCCTTTCTTTTTTTGCCTTTGGTAACTGAATCCTGCTGTACTAATTGTGTTAGATTTCAGATGGAAGTCGTGTGACAAGAATTCCTGTGTTGCTCTTTCCTCCTTCCCCTCAGAAACCAATTAAATCAATTTATTTAAATCCAGTGGGTGATTATAAACACTGAATTTCTTGGCCTTATTTCTTTTGCATGTGAACATCATGTATTTTACCCACAAATAATATTCTGTACCAAAATCCCCAAAGCTTTGATATTCTTTAAAAAGAAACAAACACTTCTTGGCAAGTACTGTTTCGGCAAAGTTCAACATATGCCAGTGGCACAGACCAGAAATGTGAAATCTGAGTAACTGCAACAGAGGTCATGTGGATTTGGGAATGTTAAAATTGGTTTTAAAGCACTGCTGCATTTCAGTCCTCCCTCCCCACAGCTTGTGTTTCTTGTGGGGCAGACCCTGAGGAGGCCACGGACCTGCATCTCTGGGGTCGCGTGTGCACATGCAGAGCCCTGGGTCTGGGGAGCAGAGCCCAGCAAGGACCTGCCCCACGCCAGGGCCTGTCACCCTCAGAGCCCACCTTGGCTCTGGAACTCCAGAGCTCCTGCGTGGGGACGGCCTTGGAGCTCTGTCCCTTTGTGTTTGACCATCACCTGTGTGTGCCAGGTACAGCAGGGCTGCTCCAGACAGGCTAAGGGAGCTCAGTGCTGCAGGGAATGGGGATGAGGGGAGGAAAGGCCAGTGGAGCTAGTCTGAGATGACACAAGCATAACTGCTTCTGGCACTGGCATGAACTCCTGGGAGCAGGTAACCAGGGGAGAGCAGCACCGTCCTGCGAGAACAAGGCATGGGTCAGGTCATAACCAAACTGCAAATCCAACTGCACCAAATAGCAGAGGTTTGTACTCAGCCTTGAAGAGAATTGTGCTTGCGTGGTGGAAGAGGACATGGTGGGACCATGCTGGATGGTGGAGCCACAGCTCCCAGGAATGCAGGCTGGGGTATCCTCACCCTTGGGGAGGGAGAGGATGGGGGGAAAATGGAGGAAAATGGAGGCAGAGAGGAACAATAATAATGGAGAAAGGGGGGCTGACTGATGGACATGAATTATTACATATTTAGCTTTCCTTTGAATCAGTGGGAGTATAATTAACAATCTGGTTCTGGCAGCTGCAGCTTCAGTGCAGTGTGCACAGGAGGGATGGGCCCAAGAGGAGCCTGGGCCCCCCTGGGTTTAGCACAAGACCAAAGCTGTGGAAATGGCCCAGCAGAGAAAACAGCTCGTGTTGCTTTTCCTGGAGAGCTCTGTGCAAAAGCAGTTCTTTAGGGGTGTATGTAGCACAGGGCAAAGGGCTGCAAGCCACCCCAAGGGCAAGGCTGAAGCAGCCACTGGGATTTCAGACGCACACCTTGGAGACGAACACGCAAATGCCAGCGTTGTGCAGGGCATGTCCTTCCTGGAGAGCCTGCGCGTGGATGCTGAGTGCCCTCTCCCTAAGGCAGTGGCTGCTCAAGCGCCAGCGAAGCTGCTGCTTGCAGCAGGGAAACGAAAGCGCAGCTTTGAGCACAGAGTCTGGGCAATGTCCCTGAGGAAACGGGGGCCGCAGATCGAGCAGGAAACTGCTCGCAGGAGCCTTTTCACCGCTGATAAGCACCGTGCAGTGTGACCACGGCCCTGTGCAGTTACCACAGGTCCTGAGGAGCTTGGGACTCCAATGCCTTTTACAGGAGAACTAGAGCTACTGGGAAGAATTGCTGTTGCCTTGCCAAGTTGTTTATCATAATTCTTCATGCATTTAGTCACACATAAATATTCCCATTTCTTACAGGGGCTTGAATTATTGACCAGCGTAAAGCTGAATTCTCCTGGTACCACAAGGGCTTAAGATGGCAATAGTGGAAAAGGCTGGGATTCAGATGAGTGTGTATTTTAGAATGCTCTTTTTCTTCTCTGAGTATTCATGGCCTCAAGGATACTACACATGTATTTTCAGAAGATACCTTTCTACTTACAACTGCGCTGTTGGAGACCTGAATAAAATAAAAATCAAAAGCAAACTTCTGGGATGCTTTACCTGAAAAACAACCTGCATTTCCACGTACAGAAATCTTTGGCTGCAGTTATTTTGGGTGGAAAGGCAGGACCCATTGATGAAGCTCTGTCAGTGCCAAGCTACAACTGCACTTCACAGAGATAAAAAAGGGAACAGAGTGAGAAGTAGTTCTCTGTTAATATGACAAGGTAACAGCACTTTGCTGGCAGGAAAGAAGATGTAAGGTTCAAAAAACAAAGGTGATGTAGTGCAGCACCAACAGCTGCTGTGTTCCGTGTCTCCAGCTCGTTTACTCTTACTCTGAAAAGGTGTGTACAGAAGCCTTTCCCCAGCAGTGCAGCATGCTGTGTCAGAGCCATGCCGTTCCCGCAGAGGGAACAGCCAGCAGGGCTGGCTTCTGCTGCCCCGGCTCATATGGATTTTATTCCCCAGCTGACCCTGCAGCTCTCCTGCGTGGGCAATCTCTCCCAGTCTGGCTGGTGTACTGCAGGCCTCGTGAGTCTGAGGCAGAGCCCACACCTCCTTGGGACCCTCGAGCCTGGACTGGAATAGTTTCCATCACCAAGTAGGGATTTATAGCAACTTCCCCGAGAGGCTGCACAGGGTTTAGCTACATATCAATGGCCAAAGTCGTCCCCCTTCCCCAACTTCAGCCCAAGGAATGGCACAAGGGATTCTGCCTTTCAGAGACCTCAGGGAGGCAGGAAGACCAAGGGAAAGCTGGGGTCATGTCACAAGCTGCCTCACTCTGGGATGAGTAACTGGCAGCAGTGCTGCAGCTCTGGCACTTGTGTAAGGCTGTGAAGGGTTTCATCACACAGCTTGGTGTCCATGTCATCTGTGGCTTGGTGTGGCCTCCAGCCTGGCTCCAGCCTTCTCTGGCAAAGCTTCCCTGGTGTGAGAGTGGGTATGATGGATGTTCCATCTCTGGAAGTGTTCAAGACTGGACAGTGCTTGGAGCAGCCTGGTCCACTGGAAGGTGTCCCTGCCCATGGCAGGGGGCTGGAATGAGATGAGCCTCAAGGGCCCTTCCAACCCAAAGCAGGCTGTGGATCTATGACCAGAGGCTCTGCCCAGCTCATGGTGACATACGTGAGTGTCTCTGGAAGCAGCAGGTCAATACTCTGCTGAGGCTGCTGTGTGTATGTTCAGCACATTGTGAAACACATTTTGAAGCTGGAAACAAAGAGTGCAAGACAGCTTCTGCTTAAAAATTTTTCCTTAATTTAGGAATTGCTTTAAGCCAACATTACCTCTGCTTCCTGAGCACACACAAGGCTACTGCCCTGGAAATAATCTGCATTAGCCTTACTGGAGTGACCACGTTGCCATAGCTACTGTTGGTTTCTCTATACCTCAAGCTTGAAGTGTTTATTATGATTAAATCCCATCCCGTCCCATTCCTCATTAAAAAATTCTGGATTGAGAATGTCACAAAGTGAATCACAATGTAACCCTTCCTTTTAAGAAGCTGTTTCAAGTAGAAATTCCACAAAGTATCTTAGACATTGATATCTATTAAAGATCATTAATTCATGATTGGATTATTTTTCTTCAGCCATTGCTGCTTCTTTATTCTTTATGATATCTGAGTAGCAGAAACCCCTGGCGCTGTTGGATCATTTCATGACTGGGATTTTTCTTTCACCACTATTTTGTGGACCACTCTGAGAAAAGATGCTTAACACTCTCAGACACTCAGCTTTGACCACAGAGCTGGCCTTACAGGTTTGAACCAATTTGGCAAGAAAATCAAAATCTGTCTTATGGCACAGGTGGTTATCAGGAATGCTGGTCCTTGCTCTCTGAATCCCTGTGAGTGTTGCAAGGAGAAGTGTCTGCTGCTAGGATGAATCTTTTATCAAATGGCCTGTGCTTCTCTTTCCTTGCTTAGTTTGTTGGTTTTTTTTGTGGAGAGCGAGTGCAGAACTGTAAGGTCCCTCCAGGGTGTTCTTGGCTGTGCAGGAACACAACATCGTCATCCCTGGACTTTTCTGGTCATTGTGTAAATTGGCTTTTCCTTTCTTTGGGAGATGACACACCATTGGTGTACAGCAATCATTTCACACCCCATTGGCACCCTCTCCAGAGACCTGATGCTCCTGGAGGATCATTCTTTAATACCTCTTGACTCTCCTTGATGTTGCCTTTCCAGCCCTGCTCCAAGTACAGCTTAGGGCAGTCACACACAGCATCCCAGCCCAGCTCCTTCTCAGATTCTTGGCAGGAGATGCAGCAACTCACCCTAGGGACTGGTACGTGCTCCCTGGCTGCTCCTGCCCTGCCACAAAACACCGACCCACGCTCACAGCCGCTGTCCCTGTGCCTTCCCTGTGGTCCCTGTCCTCTGCCTCTCCCTGTGCCCAGTGGGGGTCTCGCACAGCTTTTGCTTTCCCGGAGACTCTGAGCCCCTTGGTCCGCCTGGAGATGGAGTAACGCTGCTCAGCCCTGAGCCTGTGCCTCACGTTCTGCTGTGGCTGCCTTTCCCTGGAAGGGCTCGCTTTTTCTCCCTCCTCCCCAGGCTTTCCACAGCCGCTGAGATGCAGAATGCTCATCTGTGCCGCCTGCTTGCACTAGGTAAATTATTTGTGTAATGGGCCGGAGTTATTTTTTAAAGTTGGCAGAGTAACTGTGAATCATCAAATCTCCCTGAATTCACTCCTCACAAGACACCCATAAAAGACCCCATTGTGTGGCGCAGTGATGGGAGCGGAGCCGGGGCCGGACAGAGGAACCACTCAGTTGATTGTGGATGTGCAGAGGCTGAGTCCGCGCATCGCTGTCCGAGGGCTCGGGTGTGCAGCGCGCACGCCGCTGCCAAGTGTGTGAGCTCTCATGGACTGGGTCCTGAGCGCTCAGCGAAGAGCCCTGATACAGCGCCTTAACCACTGATGGTGCTTCTGCTGGAACGACCACTTTCTCATTTTTCCCTCAGTTTTAACAAGAAGTGACAAATCTGCTGCAGCGCACCCGCGCTGTCCCAGCGGCGCCCGGCGGTGCCGGAGCCCCGGGCTGCGGAGGGGCCGCTCCGGGAGGGGACACGCGGGGAGAGCGACACATCCCGCAGCGGGGCGGACACGGGGCGCTCTGCACCCGGCGGGGCCCGGGGGGCGCGGCCGAGCCGGGCCGAGCCGTGCGGGGCCGGGGCGGGGCCGGGGCGGGGAAGGGGCTTCGGAGCGCCCGCCCCGCGCGCAACCTGAGCGCAGGAGCGGCGCCAGGGCCCCGCCTCGGCCGGCGGCGGGAGCGGCTGCGCTCGGCTCGGCTCGGCTCGGCTGTGCCCGGCCCCTGCTCCGCTGCCGGCGGCGCTGCGCTCCCCGCGCCGCGGGCGCTGCGCGGGCTCCCCGCGGTGTCCCCGGCGCCGCCAATGACGGCGGCCGCTGGCGGCGGCGGGGCCGCGGCCGGGTGAGGCGGCGGAGCGCGGCGGTGCCGGCGGGGCCCGCGCCCTCCCGCACGATGTCAGCGCAGGGCAAGTTCAAGAAGGACAAAGAGATCATCGCCGACTACGAGGCGCAGGTCAAAGGTGCGGAGCGCGGGCCGGTGCGGGCGCGGCGGGGCCGCCTTTGTGTGTGGGGCGGGGCGGGGACGGGCCGGCTCCGGCCGCGGGGCTGCGCCGCCGCCCCCGCCCCTCCCGCGCTGCGGCAGCGCCGGGCGCGGAGCCGCGGAGGCACCGGCGGGGAGCCCCGGCCGGGCCTGCCCGCTGGCGCTGCCATCGCCGTGCGGGACTCGGCGTGCGGAGCGCGCTGTGATGGGCAGAGGTCGTTCGGCCCCGAAGCGGCGCTGACCGGGGCCGCCCTCCGCGGGCAGCGCCCAGCGGCGGCCGAGGGAGCCCCGGGCTGTGCGGGGCGGGAGCGCTGCCCGCGGCCTCCCGGTGCGGAGGGCATCGATCCTGCGGTCCTTATGTAAGGAAGTTCGCCTTCGTGCTCCGGCCCCTCGCCTCCAGGCCCGCAGTCATTATTATGCAAGTGCCGGTAGTGGTGCGGAGCTGTGCGGCAGTCGCTGCGTTCCTGAGTGTTGGAGAGGAATAAAACTAGAGGTTTTGTCTGTTGAGACCACTGAGCAGCAAATCCCAGGCAGCGAGTTAATTCTTGTTTCGAAGGAAAGTTGGTACCCTGTGACACACGGCAGCCCTGCAGCCCAGGGAAGGGCTCAGCGGCTTGGAGGCAGAAGGAAGTGAGCCAGTGTAACCTTCTGTCTATTGCACACCCAGGGATGTTCGCGTTGGTACCAAACTGTAGTAATGGGCATTTCTGGGTAACTTGGTAATAAATCAACTCCCTATTGCGATAATTGCTAATTCTGTTAGTTGATGACAGTTCCTTTTCCCACCTTCAGACAGAGGATATACTCTCAGCTGCTTACTTCATGCCTTTCACTTGCATTGCCTCCTTCAGTCCCCCCATTATTATATAAAACCAGCTCCGCTCTCCCTTCGCTCAGTTGTTTTGTATGGATATGTGTTCACCACTTCATTATATTTAAGTCCAGGACGTCGTTAATTAAAAGTGTAAAATAGCTTTTCTGCAGATTAATTTGTGCTTGTGCAAACTCAAGAGCTGCCATTTTTCTCCCGATCCCTGCTCAGCTGGGTGATGGCTGGGCTGCACAGACTCCGCTTGGAAAAGTCTCTGCCCAACTGCGGCAGCGCGATGCCAGAGGGAGGGATTCTGGGGAAGGGGCTGGCTGTTGGTTTCGTGCCATTGTTTACTTTCGTGAATTTCAGTCTTTTGTAGCTGGCCTCGGAGAGTGACGGAACAGTCACAACACGCCCTGCTCGGTGCCAATTACCTTTCTGCTTGTGTGTAATTTGGGCAAATTGATGTTATTGCACCCTGCAGTTAAGCAGATGAAATATTCTTTTAGTCTGTGGTATTGTTCGTTTTATGGGAGGGGATTTGCGTTTGTTCCTAGAGACTGTCCCATGGTTTCAAGTTATTCTCAAAGATGTCCTGGGCTGGGTGATTCCTGCTTCTCCGGTGCTCAGGGTGCAGAGGGGTCATGGGGGCAGGACTGGTTCTGAGCTGTTCCGAAAGCTTGGCTGTGGATGTCTCCGGTGCTTTTTCTGATTGTTGTTTGTGCGTGGAGTACTCACAGGCCATGATCATTCTTGGCCGGGCTTCTGTAGCCTCATGGTTTCCATATGTGAGGCAGTTAATGCTGGAGTGTGTGAGGGTGTTACATTACACCACAGTGATCACGTTTTGGGCAGCTGCAATGCAGGCAGTTTGCTGATGGGCCAGTAATAATTTCCTTGGTACTGTTCTGTGCATAATTACACCTCCAGGAATGTCTGATTCCTGATATGGGGTACTTGGTCTGTGTTTTCAGCTGCATAAAGGCTAATTCTTGTGTTGACAGGGTGTGAGTGTGCCTGTGGCTGGGGAGAGCTGGCCAGTCACACCCCAAGGCCTGAGTGTGCTGCCTTTGGGGAGGTGGCATCCATCCCTGGACGCACTGGCTCTGTCACAGCCCAGGGTCATCTTGGGGTGACCGTGGTGACATGCAGGGCTCCAGTCCTCACAGCTGTGACGGGGTAGCCTTCACTTGCTGCCACCTCTCTGTGGGGACCAGGCTGGTCCTGATTTTCCCACCTTGCTAAACTGTTGGAGGAGGATAACCGTGTGAGTTTGGAGGGATTGGTGCAGAGCTCTGCTGTGGCCTGTGCTTCCTCACTAAATAGGGGCAGTGTGAACAAATGTGGCTGAGCAGGTGGGACAGCATTGTCACTGCATTTGTAGGGACCCAAGGAGGGCTGGTGGCCAAGGATGCACTGCAGAAGGAGAGGGCTTTTTTGTGCTCAGTTGTGTGTTGAGTGTGCCAGCCCGACATGGACCAGGGTTTGTGATCATCTGAACCTCTTCTGAGGCTGTGGCAGTGACCATGAACACCCACTTCCACTTGTGCACAGTATGGTCCCTCCTGGCTTGGCTGAAGGATTGGATGTAGACTACCTCATTATCCCAGATATCCTGTTTATTTTCTTCAAGGATTGAGTCATTACACTGTTCATATCTAATCCCTTGCTACCCTTGTGAAGACAGATGTCCAGACCTCCAGAGAAAGAAGGATAAAGAAGAGGGGAAGTGGTGGCAAGGGGGACTAACAACAAAAGCGTGATACAGAAATGCTGAAATATGAAGATGATAATAACTGAAAATTTGAAGCAGTGATCTCATGCTATGGAGGACGGGCCTGGAATCTGAACACAGCACAGTGCTTGTCCCCATGGCATGGACAGGAGGAGAAAATGGGAGAAAGGTGGCAAGCCCTGCGTGTGAGCTCCAGGCATATGTCAACATGCACGGAAGAGAAGGAACCCCAGCAAAGCTGCACTGGGAATGCATTTGAAGACGAGGTCAGAGAGGGTTGGAAGCGGGCAGGGTGCTGCTGTTGTGAGGTGCCAGCCAGCGCTGGGTGAGGGGATGATCTGCCAGCAGTGCCTCAGGTGTGTAAAACCGGAGAGAGGAGCTGCCGAGACACCTGGAGGGACGTGGAGGGGGAAAAGTTACTGAGGCTGCTTTCAGGGAAGTTTGGCTGCAGCCTCTAGCTCTGGCTGTTGGGAATTAGAGCCAGGGCTGGGGTGGTTCGGGGTGGGAGCACAGCCCTGCCCGACCTGCGGGTGCTGCAGCCTCGGCTCCAGCAATCGAGGGGCCCACGCGCTGTGTGGGGAGTGAGATTGGACGGGGGAGGGTTGAACTGGGAATTATCTTCATGCACAGGGTGATTTATTGGCCATGATGGCTCTGTTCCTTCTCTGGAGAATTGTGTGTGCTCCTCTCATGGTGGGAAGGAGTTGTCCTGAAAATGCTTGCAAAGATAGCGGGGGCGTGTGGGGTGCATGTGGGTCTGCTGAGAGCCCTGCTGCACACGCTGTTCCTGGGGGGCTGGGGGCTGGTGACAGGGCTGCCAGTGCTGCAGGGTGCGAGGCTCTGGTCGGTGCCACCCCGCTGTTGGGAGTGGGAGCACCAGCAGTGGTGGCTGCTGTCCGTGGCGGCTGCAGCACGGCTCCTGCAGCTCCTGCAGCTCTGCAGAGTGTTTGCTGCCTGCCCGTGCATGGAGACCTCTCTGTCACCTCTCCTGCACACACGCAGCGCTGGCAGGCTCCTGCCCACGGTGCAGTGTCTCCTGTCACTTACTTGGGCTCTGTCCTTCTCTTCTGCTGCTGCTTTGCACCCTCCAGCTGTCCGGAGAGGGGAGAGCTGGCCCCAGCACTGGCAGGAGATGCTTGCTGGATGGTACCAGAAAGAAAATATTTAAGAATACTTTTAGGAGTCAGGTTTTCTTATTTGCCTTAGCCTTGCAGACAGGAGTGGTGGTGTTAAAAATAAACACCAATGGAGATATGGCTGCAGATTTACAACTGCCACATGACAGCTGCCTGCAGAATACAGAGCACAGCAGATCCTTGAATGCACAATTTAAAGTGCGTGTTTTCAGACGTACACTTTTTTTTGGTCTATCTGGCCAGAAATCTAAATAAATGTATCTTCCTCATTATGGTTACATGCCTGATTTGTGGCTTTAATGCAGCAAAACGAACCAGTTTTAATTATGCAGATGCAACCGCCTATGGTCCAGCATTGGCAATCTTGCAGAAAATTGTGCATTGTGTTGATTGGCTGTTTAATTTGATATTGCTTCCTGCAGTTTTGCCTTAACCCTGGCAAAACACAGGCCCCTGTGTGATCCCTCTGGCTGCTGTTGGCGGGAGGCTGCTGTGAGGCAATGGCGTCGTGTGTGATGTGACTGGCAGGTGACATGGTCCTTTGTGATCCTGGAGGTGGGGCTCTCCAAATGGTGCATCTGGCTGCATGGTGGCAAGGGGATGATTCCTTGAGTCCTGTGACTCTTAGTTGCTGCATAAGTTGATAATAAAACTAGGGTTTTGACGGTTTTAGCATCTAAAGACACCAAAAAGATGTGCAGACTTGGGCCAAAGAAAATAAATGTATTCTTTCTCATTTTCATAAAGTTTAGGTTAATTTATCGTTGCCCATTAGCTTCCTTTGACGACTTTGCAGTAGCTGCATCCCTTATTTTGTGTCTATTTTCTTTTCCTACCTCTTGCCCTCTTTCCACTTTGCTCAGAAAATGTTGGGAAAATTCCCATGCCAAATAATTTTCTAGGATACTGGTTTGCTCAGGGGAGCAGCTTTGCTTCCCAACGAAGAGAGGCATCAAGGCTTGAACTTGACAGCTCATTGAATGAAATGGTTCTGTGCAAGAGGGAAAGTTGCACCCCTTTGTGGGGGCTAGAGGGAAACTGCTAAGTATTAATCACAGAAACAGACAGAAAATGTCTGTTGGCTTAGTTGTCGTGCTTAACAAAATGTGGGGAAGCGTCACCCAAGGGCACCCAGCATCCTGGCCCAGCGGAGCTGGCTCTGGTGGAGCTGTCTGCAGCAGGGAGCAGATCCCGATGGGTCTGGTCTGGTTTCTGCTGTGACACTTCGGGAGAGCTGCTCCACGCTGCTCCTGGTTGCTACCACCCCCTTCCCTGCTGTGTTTGCTGTGGGTCTGGAGCTGGGTTTTACCGAGCCCTCCATGTGTGGGCACCAGGCAGGCCATGTGCAGGGAGAGCAGGGAGTTTAGACTTGATTCCTAATGAAGATTAATTGCTGGTTTCTAATGGAAACAATTTGAATTTATTGGAGATGTTCCTGCAAAGTGCAAGTCCTGGGTGCTTCAGCAGAGGCTGGGATGGTTCAGCTGAGTCAGCAGCTCCTGCCTGTGACTGACCACCAGCAGCTCTGTGCAGCTGTGGTGGGATGGTCCATCCATCCTCAGCAGCTCCTGCTGTTTGTCTGCACGGCCAGAACTGCTGGGCGGCATGTCCGTGGTCATGGCTTGTCCCAGGGCAGGGGTCTGGTGGCAGGAGCTGGGGTCCTACCATGCCCTCAGGTGATTTAGATACAGAAGAAGGGTATTTGGATCCTCGAAGCCTTGCCGTATTCTTCCCTGATAGCTGGCAGGTGGCAGGGTGTGCACCTGGCATTATTCGTCAGTCTACCTCTCCTCCTGATAACAATAAAACCCTCTTACAACACTTACTCAAGGCCTGTAGCTAGTCCTCGTTCCAGGTCAAGAGTTTCAAGGGCCGTTAGAGTGCAGCACCAAATACCCTTCAGGTGCTTAGCAGATATTTATAAGCCTCTGTGAGGTGGAATGTTGTAGGTTCTGTGTGCAGTTTCAGCTCCTGTCAGGAGCAGGATTTACTCTCCCTTTTGCTGGCCTGTGGAAGGTGAGGGAGCAGCTCTCAGGTTTTCTCCTGCCTGGCTTTGGCTTGGTTTCAGAAGCTGTTTGTCAAGCTCCCACGCATGGCAGCAGCAGCAGTCACTCCTGGGATGCCTTTGCTGCCCTGGGAGCAGCCGTGCCCCTGGCAGGGACAGGGACAGGCCAGGTCACACGGGTGGCACGGGACAGGGAGGGGACAGGTCACGCAGGTGACAGGGACAGGGAGGGGACAGGTCACACAGGTGACAGGGGACAGGGCACACGGGTGACACCTGGCCCAGGGCTGCCAGGGCTCAGCTGTGCAGGCACGCTCCTCGCTCCTCCTGCCACCCCTCAGCACAACTGGCACCAAGTAATCTCTCCTTTCTTACAGCCTGGGTGGCTCTTGTCCTGACTCTTGATTTAATCCCAGGAGGCTTTTGCTGAGCTGCCAACAAGCCCTGCTCCTGAAAGGGTGAATATTCCCTCCCAATGACTGATGTGCTGTGTATGCCCCACCTCTGTGTGTCAGTGGTGTGTGCCTCAGCAGTGGCTGAGGACGGAGTGAGCAGTGTGAGTCTGTGTGCAGGTGGGTGCAGGTGGGCTGTACCTGTCACTGCTGTGCAGGTGGGTGCAGGTGGGCTGTACCTGCTGCCTTCTCTAGGGCTGCCAGCTCTTGCCCCACGCTCCTGCTCTGGGCCTGTGGTGATTGGATGCACTTTACACTGTTCACGTCTTTGAGAGCCTGATTTGTAAACTTTTCCCTGACACACTGGTCTGAGATAACTTATTTTAGTCTCCCTTTTCTGTCTGTAAGGCACTTGCAGTGGTTTGGACAGAGGCAGCCACTGAACAGTGTATTGCAACATGCAATTTTAAGAGAGGAAGTGGAATATCAAAATAAAATTAGTGAAGGAGTTCATGGGGCTGTGGTGTGTTCCCTGGCTGGTGTGATGGGGCTGTGTGTTCCTTACTGCCAGGATGCTGTATGTGGGAGTGTTTGCTGCCTGTGATTTTCCAGCAGCTTGGCTTTAGCATTCACGTGAGAAATGCCCCATCACAGTGCAGCAGCCAGGGACACCGCCCTGCTGTTCATCCCAAGGTTGTGCTGTTTCTCCCAGGGCTGTTAGTACTCAGCAGTGAGGAGACAACTGGGAGGATGGCCACAGTAGGGAAGGAGAGGTTTTAAAGCCTCCTTAATTTAAATATTCCTCTTTGTTTTACCAACCAAGACATGTAGAAAAGGTGTGGTAGCATAATCCCGGAGTGGAAGTTGGTGCCTCCCAGCCTCTTGTGGAGGTGGGTCGCCAAAGTCAGCTCTGCAGGCGCAGCATTATCAGAGGGGAGCAGCAGCAGTGCCTCTGGCCGGTGTTCATGTGGCTGGGGAGTGTCTGTCTGTCTGTACTAGGTGGGTTCTCTAGTTTGGGAACCTCTGGCCTGGGGGGGATTGGGGACCAGAGGGCTGGAAACTGGGGGAGAGCTGCTGCTGTCAGTCTCTTGCTTGCACATCTTGTGCTGTTGAGCTGCTTTAAGCAATCTGCCTCCCAGAAGTGTTTCTATTAGCTTTACAAATGTGCTTTCCTGGCTATGAAGCTCTGCTTCGCCTTCACCATGACAGAGCCCAAAGATCCATTTCCTTCTTGCTGCTGTAGTGTTGCTGCTTTGTTTGTTTGTTTGTTTGAAGAGTCCTTTGTGGTCTCCAGGCATTTCTGTGGCACGGTGAGAGCCCGAGGGGATGTTGTGCTTTGGAACTTTAAGAGGAGATGATCTCGAGAACCGATCTAAGCTCGAGATCATCAGTTTGACAATTTTAGGTTGCTGGCCTCGTGTGTGTGTGAAGGAGAAGGCAGGCACGTTGTAGAGGCTGCTGTGCAGCAGGTGGCTGTGAGTGCCCTGGGTGAGGTCTGCCTGCACCCCTGCTGCCCCCACTGCAGGGCACGTCCTGCTCAGACCACCTGGGATTCACTTCTGCCGTCCTAGACAGAAACTCTTGTATTCTACTAGCTTTTCCTTTAATCGTTCTAGATTTCATTTTCCATTAAATACATTAAATGTTTTGTAGGGGATTTCCTATTGCCCTGTTCTTTATTACCACCAAAGCGAATGGGACTTCTACTCTGGTAATAAATGAACATGGAAATCAGGATCTCCACTGTAGTTGGATTTTTCAGATAGGTCAGGAAGAGCCTGAGGAAGTGTGGCAAAAAAGAGTTTTAATTTGGAATAGATCAAGTAACCTGGGAATCAGACTCTCAGTAGGTTCTTTCGAAGCATTTTTTGTTTCTTTTAACATCCTTGCTGGATCGTGTTCTGAGTGACTCATGGCTTTAAAAGCATTTTTTCCTGCATGTTTTTTCCTGCTTGTGCGCTCTTGACCTACTGTTGCTAAAATTCCTAAAGAAATACTAAGCAAACATATTGTAAGTGAAAATGTCATATTCTAAACCGCTGGAAGTGAAATCATTACAAAGAGTACTCATGTAGTCATTGTTCTGCAGGATGGCAGTGTGAGATGCGCTGTTGAAATAACAATAATCTGTTCTGTGGGAGAGGTCAGCTCCGAGCTAAGGGGGAGTGAGAAGAAGAGTAAAAAAGAAATGCACACTCTTTGCCTCTCCTGCTAATCACAGAGCATGTACTCGTGCATCCCTGGGACTGTGATGTGGATGTAGCTGCCTATTGCTTCTAAATGCCTGTCCAGGGCAGGGAGGAGACATCTGTGTGGCATGGGAGAGGAGCCTGGAGCAGATGGTGTACCTTTCTTAAGGCTCTGGGTGGAAGGAAGGAATTTTGCAGGTCACAAAGCCGAAGAGTAACTTCAGAATTAAACCTTCATTGGGGGTTTAGTGGCGGTTGGTCACGGGAAGAGTCCCAGGTTTGTCCCCAGGATTTCCCTGACTGTGTGAGAGCTGGGTGCAAGCCCTGCTGGTTTCTGGTGCGTGTGGTCTTGTTGGTGTGCCAAGAATTTGGAGGCTGGTCACATTGCCAGTGTGAGTTTGCTGCAGTGTCCTTGTCTGTGGTGTACATCGCAATGACAGTGAAAAAGACATTTATGGTCACCAAGCTAACTATTGAGCCTGCAGCAATTCATGGTGGCCGTACACCTTTGGAAGAAAGAAAAAATCTTCAGCGTCCTCTTCTTTCACTTTCTTGGAGTCTTCACCAGGCTGTGATGGTGTGCAGAGTTTGTTGGGAAGAGCTCCCTGTCCCCATTGTGAAGTCTCAGGTTTCCCAGGAGCTCATCTGCTCTTTGTCAGCCTGCATGCAGATGACTTGCCAGGACAGAAGCACAGCTGGTCCTTGCAGGCTCTGAATTGCCAAGGGGATAGCTGTGGCTCCAGCTGCAGCTTCAATGGGCACCCAACATCCTCGACTTCTGGGATCACCCTGGCTGTGCTTTCCTGTTCTCCTGCGTTGCAAGGTCTGTCCCAGGTGAATGCATGTGTGTGCCTTTGATGGCACTGTCATTGCTGCCCTTTGCTGCTGTCCCTAAGTGCTGCCTGCTTGGTGTTGCACTGTGGGGCTCTTTAACTGTTGTTTGTCATCGTGGGAATTGCTTGTTCTAAAACCAATTAAAACCTGACAAAACTGATCTGCCTTATTTACAAATACATCCATCTGGTTGTGGATTGCCTGATAGAGCTGCCAGAACAATGTGAGGCCTGGATTGCTGCTGAGTTACCAAAGGGCTCCTGTGCCGGCGTTGCCTGGAGCTTTGCTGCACGGGTGTTCTTTGTAGGACAGGGGAATTAGTGATTCAGGTGACAAATGCTGTGCAGGCCAGGCAGAGATAAAGCAGTGTGTGCATGTCCTGGCCCCACGTGGAGCCAGAGCTGTGATGGAGGTGCTGCTGCAGAGCAGCTCCACCAGCACCAGCGCCTGCTGTGCCTGGCACCTCACAAGGGGCTGGGAGAGCTGTGCCCTGCTCACGGGGCACCTGTGCCAGGGGAAGGATGCACACAGGGGCTGGGAGAGCTGTGCCCTGCCCACAGGAGAAGCATGCACACCCCTGCTGGAGCTGGCGAGCCGGAAGCCTGGACTTTGGGGAAGCTGGAAGCTTGGGCTGTTTGGAAGGGGCTGGTGGTGGGTGCCACTCGGGTGGGTGTTCTGTGCCCTTTGGCTGCTGCAGCAGCTGTGCGAATCCAGACTGCAGGATGCCCACCTGAGGGAAATTCCTAATCTTACACAAACCTGTTTGATAATCGAGCCAGGACTAGATTCCTCCTTGGAAGCTGTAGTCTCAGAGTAGGGCTCATGTAGGCAAGAGGAGGTGGAAGGTGCCTGGGGTGCGAGACTCTGATTTCGGTGTGTTCCTGGAACTCAGCTTTGAAAAGGCTCAAAAAAGGAGAAAAATGAATGGCTGGTGTCGGGACATTGAAGATAAAAACCATCAGATCTGGTAGCTGAAACTGTTTCAGACTATTTTAGTTTTCCTATGAATGTTCAGTTGCAGCTTAAAAAAGAACTGAGACATTATGAGTCAGTTCTGATTTCACCCTTGGGCCAGCAGTTCAAAGCTGAATATAGTGAATTTCAGAAGCCTTCACTAACAGCCTCTGTTCCTTGTTTACTCTGTGTGTGGCCCACGGAGGGGAGGAGACAGAGACATACGTAAGTTTGTTTATATACGTATGTAAACAAACACAGCACGAGGAAAACAGGGAGGAGTTGCCCCCCTAAAATAAGTAATTGAGATTAGTATGTCTGGGTTTTGGCAAGTAACTGGAGGTGAGCAAATTGGTTATTGTGGATAATTTATATGAGAAATTCAGACCTGTTTTTGTTTGCAATTTATCTAGGAATGAACTTTAACTTTTATATTTATGAATAATCACTCGCTTTTCTCTGGCTGGCTGAATAACTGAAAATTCATAAATTGGGATTAACTGTCAGTACAGAATACTGCAATCTGTATAGGAAAACCTGTGTTTACATGGATCTAAGTTTTTTTTGATTCCCTGTCACCATAGTAACAAAAGATTTTCCATAAGGGTGAGCTAGTCTGACAATGGGAGCGAGGTAGGACATTCCCATTTTACCTCCAGATCTCTGAACGTTCTTTGACCTCTTAGCTCGGATTTTTGATACCACATTGGTGTGAACTTTCGGTAATGGGATTTTTGTAATTGGTGACTGTTAGTGTGCTGAAATTTGTGTTATAATCCATGGTTTCCCCGATTCTCAGTAGTGCCTGGTTCCTGTTAACAGGTTTTTCATAGGAATTTTTCTGAAATTCATTAGAGACAAATAACAGCCCTTTGATTTTCCTCTTCTTTCTCCTAATACTAGACCATAGTTTAAAGCTGAAAATCTGGGGGGGCTCTTGTGTTCCCCCAGGGTTATGGGCACTCTGGGGCTGTCCTGGTGAACCATGCCAGGGTTATGGGCACTCTGGGGCTGTCCTGGTGAGCCATGCCAGGGTTATGGGCACTCTGGGGCTGTCCTGGTGAGCCATGCCAGGGTTATGGGCACTCTGGGGCTGTCCTGGTGAACCATGCCAGGGTTATGGGCACTCTGGGGCTGTCCTGGTGAACCCTGCTGTGGTTATGGGCACTCTGGGGCTGTCCTGGTGAGCCATGCCAGGGTTATGGGCACTCTGGGGCTGTCCTGGTGAGCCATGCCAGGGTTATGGGCACTCTGGGGCTGTCCTGGTGAACCATGCCAGGGTTATGGGCACTCTGGGGCTGTCCTGGTGAACCCTGCTGTGGTTATGGGCACTCTGGGGCTGTCCTGGTGCCCAGTGGCTGCTGAGGGGGTGCTGCCTTTGGCCAGGTCCCTCACAGCCCCACCATCCAGTGTGTGCTGGTGCAGCTGTGGAGATGCTCGAGGAGCCTGCGATTGTACAGTGCTGTTCACATGGGCACTGGTTTTGTTTGCTAGTTTTAAATTGTATCCCTGTTGATGGTCTTCTCCTTGAAACATAGTTATAGCTCTGTATAATGCAGCTGTTCCTTATCTCAGTAAAATGTCCTGGCTGGAGGCAATTTATTGGACATAATTTACGAGCAAAGGCATCTTGTGACATTTTTTTGAGAGAGGGAGAGAGAAAATAATCCATTAAAATTTATGTAAAACTATTAGGATAAACCCTATGAATTAAAAAAAAGTTCATTTGCTTGTAGTTATTAATGAAATCTATGGCTAAATTTAAGTGAGTTCTTTAACATTCCTTAGTTTGGACAACTGCTCTGCTTTGTTTTATTCAGTTTCAGTGTTCATTTGAATGAAAAACTCCTAAGTTAAAGAGAGATTGTTTCACTGAACTAATTCTGCTGAGTTTGCAATTAATCCCTAGTAAGAGGCAGTCACCTAATATATAGACATTATTTCTGGGAAATATTAATGTATAGCCTTCTACCTTTTCACTGAAGTGATTGTGATTTTATTCATAATTTACATTTTAAAACTTTAAAGTATGCATCTCGAGTTTGATCTTAAAAGTTCTAGCATGTTAGAAATACACAATTATTTGTGAGGGTCTCGGGTGTTTTCTTCCCTGTGTTTGCCTTGCGGTCAGTCTGTCCGTAGCCTGTGCCTTCCTCAGCTCCAGTGTGTGTTCTTAATTAGCTCCCTGAAGGCCATACTGTGGTTTTTCCCGAGCAGGAGTGAGCACAGGGCCATGATGATAAAGCCTGGGGAGAGCTGCTGTGGCTCTGTGTGCTGGGATGAACCAGGTGTCCGTCCCTCCATCCCTCCATCCCTCCATCCCTCCATCCCTCCATCCCTCCATCCCTCCATCCCTCCATCCCTCCATCCCTCCATCCCTCCATCCCTCCATCCCTCCCTCCCTCCCTCCCTCCCAGAGCAGCACGCGGCTCCTGGGGGAACTTCCATGTGTATTGTGCTAGAATATCCTCAGCTGTGCCCTGTGTGTAGCAGTAGTGTGATTTTGGGGCGTTTGCAAGGGGATTTCTGTGGCCCTCTGTGTGGGTGTGCATTGTGGGCTGGCTGCCCTGTGCTGGGGAGGGCAGCAGGGCACTGACACCCCTTGGTGCTGTGGGAACACTGGCTCAGCCAAAAATCTTCCTAACGCCTCTCTTCTGTATCTCTGTATCTTTTGGCAGAGCACGCATCTTCGACATATGCTCCTCTAGTCTGCAGATAGAATCCTGCAGTGCTGGGCGATCTGACATCCTCCCTGGCTAGCCTGTTCACTGATTTGATACTTCTGTCCCAGTACTGAAATGAAATTATTTTGCTTGAAGGAGGTGACTCGTTCCTGCGTTTTCCTTGGCGCTTGTGAAACGGGATTCTCTGGGAAGATTGCTGCAGAGAAATCACAACGTTTTTCTGGGAGTCCAGCTGTATCCTAGGTGAAGCAGGCAGTCAGCCTGGCAGGGCTCCAGCTGGAGCATTCAGGGGAGCTGCGGTGTGTTCTGAGCGTGGCTGATGGATGCTGCTGCTGCTCAGAGGGACCTCGAGAGGCTGGGGACACAGCAGCAGGAGTCTCATGAAGTTCAGCAGGGGAAGTGCCAAGTCCTGCAAGTCTTTTTTCCCCAAAAGGTGGGGAAAGAGCCCTTTTAGACTCACTGTGCTGTTACAAGCTACATTTCTTAAAAAGCGCTCTAATAAAAATAATGGTGGGCCGGTCTCTAACTAGATTTAAAATGTTTCTTGTAATTCACTAATGCATTTCCCATCATGTTGCCAGAACGTATGCTGTGACTTTGAGGAGGCAGCAAATGCAAGTTGCAGAGAATTCCAAATGGAATTTGGAATTTATTTTGAGCAGTATCTTAGTTCTCACTTGGAGTTTCCTGCCATTACTGAGAAGGCTTAAACATTTCTCCTTGTTCTTGTGTGCTGTTCAATCCCACAAGTGTGTGGAGGCCCCCCAGACCGTGCTGTGTGACTCCACTCAGTGCAGTAGTTTGATGGGGGTGATAAATGCTGGGTGCTTGCCTGGGGCACAGCCTGTGGGGCCCCATTAGTGGTGGGGTCTGGGGGACCCGGGGTGTGCTGGCACCAAGCTCTGCCCGGCCAGTGCAGCAGCACACAGAGTCCATGGCAAATGCTTACACAACCCTCTGCTTGTGTCCTCTTGTTGGCAGTATCTTTTGTCTTTTTCTTCTTGGTAACAGCTTCTTTCTCTTTTTGTAGTATCCTGTATCTTTATTAATATAGATTCCTGTAGGATTTTGCTAGGAGCAGGCCAGCCAGTCTTGGGCAAGATGGTGCTTTAGACAAAGAGCAGGAGCTGTGCTCCTGTGTGCTTCTCTGCTGAGCAGAGTAACTGTGCTCCTGCAGGAAGGACACAGCTGTCCCCTGTCCTGCTGTCAGCGCTGTCCCCTTCACCAGAGACCGTCAGGAACAGTCAGTGCTGCTGAAACTTAGCATTTGTCCTATTTTTGCATTTATTAGCATACACTGATTATTCATAGGAATAATTACCCTTTACCAATTCACATTAATTTAGATGGCTTTTGAAAAGCAATCAAGAAGAGTGGGAATGATAATGCACCAAAGGCATATGGCACAGAGGAAATAGGGTGCATTTTATGTAATGACCATGTCAAGACACTGTCAGCTTTTCCCCTCAGACTGCAGTCATTGGAACCCAGTTTGATGGTTGTGGCTAAAGGCCACAATGTGCTCCCTACCTGCCGTGCTCTTTGTCTCACTTCTGTGTCCCTTCAGAAAGTAACAGCATCATTTTTGGGGGGACAGCATGAGCATGAAAGCAGACAAAATCATATACTAGGTCATTTCATCATTAAAAAGTGCCTTGCCTGTCCCTGCACAGGTAGGGTTAAATTCTCAAGTGCTTTTATTATCAGGGAGCACATGAAGCTTGGAGGATACAGCAGATTCTTGTCTGCCCTCGGCCACAGGGAAGAGCCCGGGAGCCTTCTTCATGGCCAGGGCCAGTGTGTTTCTTTGGCAGGGGAGAAGGTGTTGGCAGTACAGTCAGATCTTGGGTTGTTTAGAGGGTCACACACCCGAGCAGGGCTGTGAAGTGTTGCTCTCTCAATCAGGGTGAGTCTTCTCTGACTTTGAACTAGGCAAAAATGCGAGTGTCACGTGAGACTCATGGCCTAAAAGTACTGACTGTGTTCTTTTGCTCTGGGTTACAGATGCTGCTCCGAAAGCCAATTGTGATGTGATGAAATAAGAGTGCCTTGGTAGACAGAGATGGGGAGTGAGTAATCCTTAGAGAAAGGCAGGAAAAGGCAGGGTTCAGTTCAGGTCAGAGGACAGGCTGAGCAGTGTCATACACATTTTGGAGGAGGAGAGCAGCAAGCATATATAGGGTTGGTCTTTGTGATGCTTCAGTGGTTAAAACCTTGTTTTCTCAGTTCAGGGAGATAAATTCCTCTGTTTTTCAAATGAGCCTGGAACTGCTCCTGTGCAGATTGGTACGAGTGTTGATCAGCTGGTGCTGCTCAGCAGAGCAGCTCCCCAGCCCAGTGTGGTTCCAGTCAATATTGGCTGCTTGCAGTGAGCACAAGTCATCCCTCACTGGGAGTGTCTCACAGGAGGAATGGCTCCTGCATGGAAAACAAACACTAGTGAGCTGTGGCAGATATAGCTCCAGGATTATTTTGCTGACATTGTCAGAATTTTAGTAACTGAGAAGGAATCTCCATTAAGGAGCGTTTGCAGGGGGTTGGTTACACACTTCTTGTGCAGGGAGGGGTGGGTGTCAGTTCTATTAGTCTGGAATAATGTGTTGTCAGGAGATATGAAACGGGGATGCTGCTCAGGCTGGCTCTGTGGATTCTGCTGCACGTCATTCATGCACTGTTCCGCATTCCACGTGCATTATTTTGGGCTAAATAAGTGAGCCCCTGAGTTCATCACTGCTTCAGCTTTGTGCTGTCAGATTGGAATGAGGACATGCTCTGAATCTGTGTGATAGAGTGGGACTTGTTCCACCAGAGGCTTGTGTTAAAGGAGGAACACAGTTACTGCAGTGTTGGAGACTTCTGTTTATTCCTGGCACTGATGGCAGGATGTAATCATAAAATTAGGAATTCATGTGAGGAACAGTGACAGCATGCTGCCACCTTTATTTGTTTGAAATTTTGTATCTAAAGGAATCTGTTCACAGCATAAGGAGAAGAGGAAAATACAGTTTTCTACCAGCAGTGCTTTGGTACTTGATTTGATTTATAAATTATTTGATAAGCATGGATGTGCAATAGCAGAGAATACTTTAAAACAAGAACATTGTGAATGTTTTCTTTCACTTTGGGGTCTGAACTCATGAGACCCCCTATCTGGGACCTCAGGATTCCTTGGACTATGCCATGCTTACCCCTTGGCAGCAGTAGGTGCAGTTCCAGGGGGGATTTTAGTCCACAAAGTGCTGTTGAGCGCTGATGGTGAGCTGTTCACGTGGGTGGGTTTGTCTGGTTTGTGCCAAGGTGGGCAGAGCTGGTTTCAGAGCAGGGAGGAAACGTGTCCCCGTGTGTGTGAGATGCGCTGCTGTGCACAGGGCTCTGGGCTGAACCCCAGGTGTGCTGAGGCTGCTGCCCCTACGCACAGAGAGCAGACCCATGCCCACCTTTCCAGGCTGCCTCTTGTCTGCCCACACACCTGCTCTGCTCACCGTGCTCGAGAGAGGAGAGACGAGGGCAGGCGTTTTACGGTGGGGAGGTGTAGGCTCCAGTTCAGGTCCAGCTGAGTGAAGAGAGGGTGCTAAACATAGCTCAGGATCACATAAATGGGCAATTGGAGGTGTGGGAGAGAATGAGAATGACACATGGGGCAAAGGAGGGAAAGGCTGGCTCTGGGAGGAGCCCAAGGGACGCTTCAGAGGGTTCATGCAGGCGGCTGGTGATGGGGGTCCCAATGGCAGAGGTTGGAGGTGCCTCTGTGTGCTGCTGTTTGCAGCCCCTTTGTGCTGCTGTTCCCGGGATAAATGATACCAGAGGGGTATAAATGATACCGGACACAAAGGGAGCTCTCCCCCGGAGCAGGCAGAGGTGTGGGGAGCAGCCTGGGGTGGGCAGCTGCACTCCTGTGCCTGTTCTGCCATTTTAGGGGGTGAGATTGTGGCTGATGCCTTCAAACACAGGAGGGTTAGAGCAGAAGAGAGAACGCGTGCTTGGAATGCTCCCAAAGTGTAACATATTGCACATGTATTATGTAGGCTTGGGGAATGATGTTTAAAGTAGCTGAGCCCACAGGCTACTTGGACAAAGCGAATATCAAGACTATTAAGTTCTCTCGCTAAGCTTGACTTGTCCTTGTTATTAAGGTCATTTCAATGCGTATTTTGATAACTGTGAGGTTTCTGTGTAACAACTTTGTGCTTGAAAATGTTTTTAAATTAGTTGGAAAACATTCTGCCAGATTTTTGTCAAGCTGTCAGTGAGAGCTTTGTTGTATGCAGGGGTGATAGAGAAACACTTTTGAAAGTAATTTTTCTTCTTTTTTGCTCTTAGGCTGACAAATCAGGAGAAGAGGCTTTTCTGGTCGTGCAGGTCAAGCAGAGAAAGGAGTAGTTCTCAGAGATCTGCAGGTGTGGTGCTGGGTTGGAGGGGGTTGACAGCCTGTCAGTCACTGCAGGGAGTGCTCAGGGAGCATCAGTTCCATGTGTTTTTATAAGCCCGTTCCAATGTCAAACCCTGTCCTCAAAATGTGCTAAAATTGCCTGAGAGTATTCACCCCTCAGGATGATCCCAAGGCCAAGGGAAGTTCAAGATTTCTACTCAGAGAAACTCAGCATTTCAAAAGGGGATTTTGGGAGAGCTGGGGTGAAACAACTTCCATATGGAATACAAGGTAACAAGAACACATTAAAGGATGGTGATGTGTGTAAGGCACTGCTGCTGCCTAAACTCTGTGCTTTAGTGTTTTAGCGTATTTATACAAGCCTGTAGCAAATCCTTTGTAACTAATTGCCTACTTTAATCTCTTTCCAGCTAGGGGGAGTTGCTGTTGGCAGTGTTAGCACGGTGTAGATGGGCATCCTGAGGCCAGATGGAAGGAAGGATACTCGGGGGGAGGGCTGGGGCGAAGCTGCCCATGAGCTCACCTGCCCTCGCCTCAGAGCAGGCATCCTGAGCTGGCTGCCCTGTTACCTGAGCTCTCCTGCCTGACTCAGCGTGTTTCTATCAGATTTAGCCAGGTTCTGTTCCTCTGAACTCCTGAAGTCGGGACAAGGAACCAAAGTGGAAGGCAGGGAAGTTCTGGACATCCCCACCCATCCGCCCAGAGAGCCAGAGGACTCTGTCTCTTCTCTATGAGTTTTGGAAGGGCAAAGTGTCAAAATTACGCATGAGAATGATAAATGTGACACTGTCAAAAGTAAATGTAGTTAAAGCAGGTTCTAAATAAGCCAGGAGCAGTAGTGAGTCAGCAGAGAGGGGCTATAAATACCAGAGCTGATGCAGCAGCTGCAGCTGGGGGGGCCACGAGGGAAGAAGGGAGTAGAGAGGCTCTGGGATGTACCAGGATCCACATGTGTTTTGAGAAGCTGTCAGAGAGAAGAGAACCAGAACTGGTAATTACAAGGTGTTCTCCAGATGCTTAGTCTAGAGTTAAATGGTTGGTTTTCCTAGGTTCTCCCTTAGATGCAGAAAAAACCAGAACAGGTGACTCAGAGCTGTGCTTCAGTGCAGGGGGAGCTTGTGCAGGTGTACAAGGCACTTCACCTGCACTGGAGCAAGCACTGCTGTTGCTTGTGCGTCTGTATTCCCAGCACTCTGGAGGGAGAGTTCACAGTAAACAAACCTTTAGTTTAACAGAGTTTTAAAACAAAGTCTGTGTTAACTGTCTCTGTGGGGTGTTTTTGGGAGATACAGAAGCAGGGGAGCAGTGCCTGCATGTTGCAGGTCAGGAATGTGCATGAAAGTGGCATGGTCACAGCTGACAATTCAGAAAGATTAAGGGCAAAATAATGTTCTGATGTGCTTTTGCAATGGAAGATTATCTGGTGATAAAGTCATGAGATGTTTATTTGTGGGGAGGTTTGTGTATGTAATTGCTTCCTTTTACACCTTGGACATCTGCAGCCATGTATTTTTTAAATGAATGGTAGAAACCAGGGGCTAACAGGTTTAATTTTTAATTTGTCTCTACTCTCCCACTCCTGCAGGGCTGTGCCCACTGACATGCTCCCCTCTGCTGTCCCCACTTGCCAGAATGATCCAGTGCTTCTTGTGCTTCCATCTAGTCTTTGTTTTCAGCCCTTAGTTTAGGTAGAAATCCATGGCTTTATTTGGAACAGTCCCCATGTCCCCCCTGCTCTCCCTGTCCTCAGATGGGGTGGCAGTGGCACGATGAGGGTTGCTGGTGGCTCCTTCCATCCTTCTGTCTCCTGTGTGTTCTGCTCCAGTCTGAATTTCAGGTGGGCGGGCAGTTCATTACTCTTTCTGCAGCATTTATGCAGATTGCGGTCTGAGCTTATTTTAGAAGAGCAAAAATCAGGAGCAATTAGCAGTCTGCTCAGGAGGGAGCTAGGAGAGAGGCAGACAGCAGCTCTGTGGCATGCAAAGGACCGGGCTCTCTGCTGAGCTCGGCCAGCGTTGTCCCCATGGAGCCCCTTTGTGCATCAGCGTGGCCTTGTGGGTGAGCACTCCTGCTGCCAGCTGGAGCACAGCCACTGCACGTGAGCGGTGCAGGAGTTCTGCTGGACTGCAGCTGCAGGTGAAGGCAGGGCAGTGTGGCAGCAGTGCTGTACAGGAGAGGCAGCTGTGTCCATAGCCCAGGGCTCAGGCATGGCTGCCAAACCCTGCCAGGGGCACAGGCTGCCCCAGCCCATCCCACGGGGCACAGGCTGCCCCAGCACGGGGCACAGGCTGCCCCAGCCCATCCCATGGGGCACAGACTGCCCCAGCACGGGGCACAGGCTGCCCCAGCCCATCCCACGGGGCACAGGCTGCCCCAGCACGGGGCACAGGCTGCCCCAGCCCATCCCACGGTGCCTCCTCACCCAGCACCCCTGGGCCAGGCCATGGCACCTGCCAGCTGACCCTGTCGGGGAGATCTGAACAAGGCTTAGTCTGCCCTCAGTAACAGTTGACATAAATAAACAAATGCCAGTCTTTATTGGCTCCCCCCACCAGGATGATGCATTTCTTCATTTCAGTGACCGCTGTTAACCTGGCTGTGTCTCAACCACGCTGCAAGCCCCGTACTTTTCCTTGTATGAAGGGATGTGAATTCAGAGTGAATTCCCACTCTGCACATCAGAGTGGGAACAGAAGAGAAAGAGGGGATTTTTGAAGAAAACAGTGCTTTGATAGAAGGAATGCTGGGATGTTTACATCTATATCTTCTCTTCCATACGCATGTGACATGAAGCAAGCATGGCAGGAGAGTCCTGCAGGAGCAGTGCTGCAGCAGCTCTGCTGTGCATACCAAGGAAATCAGCTGAAATATCTGAGGGATTATTTTCTGGAAGTGATGGACACCTGCAGTGACAGCTGACTTTAGCCAGAGCTGTAGCTGCAGGAGCCCTTTCTGTCCTGATAGCGCTTCAGGAAAAGCTGTGCACGCTGGTGCACATGGATTGCATTTGTCTGCTGGCTCGCTTCCCCTGGAGCTGCCCAAGTTCCTTTAATGCCCTTTCTTATTTCTGAGTGAGAATTTAACGCTCCTGTACTACACCAGGCTATTTCCGTATTTTCTTTGGTGTTGTTTATCTATAACCATCTGGTTCTGCACCCACTAATAAATAGGATGCTGGGGAAGATGGTGAGAGCAGACAATATGCTTTATGCTGATTTACCCTTCTTTAGAAGGCAGGAGCACAATCACTTCATACTGAAGGAATTAATAATCTCTGCTTTGTGGGTGGCAGCTGCACAACCCAGTGATCCCAATGTGGAACATATTATTAGCCTCAAGCTAAGCTGTCTGCAGTCTGGAACTTGCTCCAGGTCTATAGTAAATGATGAATTCATGAGGAGGTTGTGAAGTATTGGGCTGGATCCTGTCTGGTGTGGAAAGCCCTTTGGAGACAGTCTGCTGGATGCTCCATTGCATGTCTGTTACCTTCTGAATATCCATGTGAATATCCATCCTTCTGCGCTGCAGTAGTGAGGTTCTGCAGGTCTTTATTCACCCTGAAACACCCCAAGACCGCTGGTGCTGCCTGAGGCTGTGTTTGCAGCCTTTGGGGAGGGTCGTGCTGGTTCTTGGGAAGGTGAAATCCTCCCTACGTTTATGCTTCCTCTCTGCAAGTTCCAGGCTGGCTGGATCCAGTGACAGATGATGCACTTCCATTGGTCACGGCGCAGCTTTCCCTTGCTATTGCAATGTTGTGCTTTTTCTGGAGAGGAGGAGCAGTGAAGAGCAGTGTCAGCCTTGGGCTGACGTTTTGCTGATCTCTGAGGCAGAGCCTCTGAAGGAAGCAGCACTGTTGATTCCCTGGCAGCAGCTGAGGCTTTCCTGGTCAGTGCTGATGAGGAGCATCCCACAGGGATGCTCTTGGCTTTGGCCAGGTCCTTGTGCTGAGATTGAAAAAGCACGGTGGAGACAGTTAGCCAAGAGGACATGGAAGAACAGCATTTCTGGGTGATGAGGACATGCTCCAAAGGAAGCATGATCAGGCTCCAGGAATGCTCGGAGGTTTTGGTCTGGAGGCACAGCAGGGAGCTGGATCAGACCCTGGAGATGCCCAGGAGGTTTTGGTCAGAGGCGCAGTGTGAAGCTGGCCGTGCCAGGCACAGGGCCCAGGGAGCCAGCTGCCTGTGATATTTTTAGGAACATTAAATCAAACAAATAACAGAAATTGGGCAACTGCTGCTGTTGGAGTTGCCCATTCCTACAGGTTCCTCAGTTTGAGTTTACTGCTTTGGAATTTGTTTTTCTTGTTGTTTTCTGTGTCCCTTCAGACTGGGAGCAGTTTGGCCTTGAAGTGAAGTTCAGGCCCATCTTCACTGCAGAAAGGCACAGTGGGAAACAGCAATGGCAGAGATGCCCAAGGAAAGACTTGTTTTATCCTATCTGTAAAATTAGGTTGTAATCCAATCCATCCCTCTTTCTGGAAGATGTTGAGGCTTATAGGATACTTTGAGATGTGAGATGAAAAGTTCTTAAAAGGAATTATCCTGTGTTTTTAATGCATGTAAAGTATTACTCTGGAAGAGAATTGGTTCAGTGGATCCATGAATGCACAGATTTTTCAGGCCAGAAGGCACTGCTGGGTAATCTGCTCTGATTTGTGTGTATAATATTTGATCCTGTTAGGGCTGTACAGGGGTTGGGGAACTTGCACAGATACAAGGGGCTGACTCTAGGAACTGTCTGCAAAGCCCCACTCTGTTAATGATCTGTGAAATCTTTCCATGCCTGGATTAAGGAATGTGAGGTGCTGAAGTGAACCGTTTAATGATCTTCTCCTTTATTCCATCTCAGTGGCTCAGGGCAGGATTCACATTCTTGTTCAGCTCTTTCTTTTCCAGTTTGAATACATTCTCCTTTGCATCTTAATAGCCGCAAGCCCGGAGCTCCGGTTACATCATTTTGGCTGGTGAAAGCCTTTCTCCAGCCATCCCGGTGCCTCCCAAGTGGACAGATGCGGGGTCTGGAGCTCCTGCCGGCTGTGCAGGAGGGCAGGCAGAAGAGCTGTTTTCTCTGGGGAAAAAGCCACCATCTGGTTTTGAGACGCTTCCTTTGCTCTTCTTAAATCATGAACAGATACAAGAGATCTGTTTGGTTCTTTCTCTTTAATGCTTTTTTGCATCCCTTGTGTTCCTGACAGGCAAAACCAGAGGGGGCACAAACTCAGCAAAGGCAGCAGTTCTGCCTTCCCCTTCTCCTCCTGGGGACAGAGCTCACTTGGGCAGAAGTGCTGGCTGTGGGGCACAAGGGGCTCTCCAAAGACACAGGCACCAAACAGGGGATTACCAGGGATCTTGGAATGCTAGAGGTTTGGGGTGCACCTCTTTAAAGTTTGGCTTCTTTAATGTAACACCGAAAACCCCAAAACAAACAAACCCAAATTCAAACAACAAAACCAACCCCAGCCTCCTCCAAGTCTTTTTTAATGAGCATTTCTGGGGTCTCGCTCTGCCTTCAGCCCTGTAAATTCTTCCTCCCACTGATCAGCATGATCAGTGCACGGCCACATAGCCAGACAACAGGGTGCAGGGACAATAAATGAGATTTACTCCCTCGGTGCTGCTCGCAGTCAGACAAAAGTGGCAGCAGATGTGACCAGTTCAGGCTGTGAATTACAAGTGGATGAGTCTCTGTTCCCAGGGAAACGAGGAGGTGCCAGGGGCTGTGGGAAAAGGAGATGGAGGATGCTGCAGCCCAGGCCAGGGGCTTCCCCCACGCCAGCCCTCTCGCTGCGGCTGGGGTCGGGGTCCCTGTGCGGGGGTCCCTGTGCGGGGTCCCTGTTGCAGGGTCCCTGTGTGAGGTCCCTGTGCGGGGTCCCTGCCAGGCCTGGTGGGCTGGCACAGACCTGTCTGCTGACATGAACCTTGAGCCGAAGCACACAAGGATTGAGTGGAGCAGAGAGCTGGGGTGGCTCTGGAGCCTTGGGTGCTCCCTGGAGGGGACACAGCGTGGAGCTGTGCTGTGCCTGGGCTGGTCCTGTGCCCTGCATTTCACAAGGACCTGGGTCAGTACCTGCTGCCAGGCTCCAGCTCTGCCCGTGCCTCTCTTCACAGAGAGAGGCAGGGAAAAGAACCACTTTGGGTCAGTCTGGCTCGTTTCTGTGAGTGATGCAGAGTGAAACAAACCAGCTCCCATGCTAATGAGGATTTCTTCTGCAAGCAGGTTTGCCCTCTCCTTAGCGTCAGAGAGGAAGGACGGTGGCATCCCTGGACAGCATTGTCCAGGACATGAGAGAGACCTGGAGAGGCGGCTGCCCAGCTGCTCCAAAGCCAGGGAAGCTGTGGTTGGCACTGGGGCCTGGTCTGGGCACTCTGGCCAGCTCTCCTCCCATCTGGCACACGTGATGTGTGGTTTGAAGCGCTGTTTCTGTTCTAAATTTGACATAATTGCAGCACGCCATTATATCTGTTCTCACTCTTGATCTGTGGGAAGTTCGGCCTTGAGGCTCAGCTGAAGTTAACAGTACCCACTGTTTGGATTGCTTTGGTTGGTTTTTGGTTCTTGGTGTCCCAGGAGCTCGGGCTGTCATGCAGGCAGCGCTGCCTGTGGAAGGAACTGGGTGCTCTGCTTTACCCCAAACACTCATTGTTCCCTGCTGCCTCCTCACGAGCCAGGCTGGCTGCTTTCAGATCTGCATTCAGAGACAGTTTTTAAGGAAAATCTGCTGTCAGTAGCTCCTGTGGATGTGGAGTATCAAAGTCTATGACAAATGCTACCGCCTTGGCAGCAGCGGCCACCATCGTGTGCAAGGACAGGAGAGGGAAGGGAGCAGCGTGTGGGACTGCTGGTGCTGTGCCTCTCGGTGACACAGCTTTGCCACCTTCTTCTTGTGCTTGCTAAGCTCATTATTAATCATTCCAAGGCTTCATTGTCACCCTGTCAGCTGTGGTATTTGTTCTTGGACATTGAGGGGCTGTTCTCATCTTCCTTTGCCCTTTGCATTAAACGAGGGGCTGCTCCAGGGCAGGGATTTCCCAGGAGAGAAGTCCCTGGGTTCAAGATGCCATATCTTACACTTTCACTTCCCTTCGGAGGGGTTGCAGATGAAGTTGTTGCCTCACAGCCCAGCAAGTCGCGGTGTGGGGGCTTGGTGTGGGTACAAGGGAAAACTGGGGCTGTGCACACGAAGGGCTGCGGCACGGGCTGGGGATTACAGACGCACATGAAAATACCTGAAAAATGCCAGTGCCACTGGAGTTGTTTTCATACTGGAGGGAAGTGTTTTCCTTTCTCTTTTCTTTCTTTTTTTTTTTTTTTTTTAAACGGGAGCACTCGTTTCAGATAAAAGGCTTGTCTTGTTCTTTGTTTTACCAGGAGCTGTATCTCTTGTCTTTGTCTAGGCGGTGATGTTACTAATCACACGGAAGGAAGGAGAGGGGAGGCTGGGGCAGCTTTGGGCTGTTTGCTTTCCCTGCAGGCCCCCTCCGGCTGCTCCACAGCCCTGATGGAGGCACCCCGGGCATTTGTCTGTGGATGCCCCAGGCCGTGGGCCTGCAGCTCCTTGGCTGTTCAGGCGCAGTGCTGTCACTGCTGGGGCCGGACAAAGCCTCTCCTGGCTGCAGCCCTGCCGGGAAGGCGATGGTCCTGTGGCAGCCCATCCCTTGCATCCCTCTGCTGCTGCTCCCAGCCCTGGAGCTGCTGTGCAGGGAAGGCAGTGCCCGCGGTACCCAGCCCTGCCAGGGACACGTGTGGGCTCTGAAAAACGCCCTGCCAGCCTGGGACCCAGCCTGGGACTGAGCCCGGCTCCTGGGCAGGGCAGCGAGAGCCCAGCGCTCCGGGGCTGTGCTGGCTTCACTGCCCGCAGCTGGGGTTCTCCTGTTGGAACACTGGCTGGTGTTCCACAATGGATCCAGGAAAGCATCAGCTCCCAGTGTGCGTGAGGGCTCTCCCAGGGGAAACCGCGTGTGCTGGTCAAACGTGGGGTGACAAAGCGCTGGAAAATGCACCCAAGGTGTGTCTGTTATGGAGAGGGCTGGACTTTTAGGGAAGGCAGCACAGGGATGCTCTGAAGGGGGCATAAAAACAACTGAGAGTCAAATGGCCTTTCTAGTGTCTTCTGTATTTGTGTAAGAATTGGATCCTCCCTGAGTCCAGCTTGCTGTGCTATATTTGCAATGAACTATTGGGTCTAATCCCAGTTGTGAGAAAATAATGGCTTTTGTTGCCAAGCATATTTTCTCACTTGTCACAAATCAGTGGGGTGAAGCATATGTTAGAGGAGCGGCTGTCTCAGGCTGCCCGGCGGGAGGATCCGTGACAATGCTGCTCTCCCGGATGGATGATGGGGATAATTCAGCGCCGTGGAGCAGCCGGGGGTGGGCGGGCTGCACCCCAGCTCCGAGCCGGGCTTTGTGCCGGGATGGATGGGCTGCACCCCAGCTCCGAGCCGGGCTTTGTGCCGGGATGGGCGGGCTGCACCCCAGCTCTGAGCCGGGCTTTGGGCCGGGATGGGCTGCACCCCAGCTCCCAGCCGGGCTTTGTGCCGGGATGGGCGGGCTGCACCCCAGCTCTGAGCCGGGCTTTGTGCCGGGGTGGATGGGCTGCACCCCAGCTCCGAGCCGGGCTTTGTGCTGGGATGGGCTGCACCCCAGCTCCCAGCCGGGCTTTGTGCCGGGGTGGATGGGCTGCACCCCAGCTCCCAGCCGGGCTTTGTGCCGGGATGGATGGGCTGCACCCCAGCTCCGAGCCGGGCTTTGTGCCGGGATGGATGGGCTGCACCCCAGCTCCCAGCCGGGCTTTGTGCCGGATTATGTAAGGGCTTTGTGCCGGGATGGGCTGCACCCCAGCTCCGAGCCGGGCTTTGTGCCGGGTGGATGGGCTGCACCCCAGCTCCCAGCCGGGCTTTGTGCCGGGATGGGCTGCACCCCAGCTCCGAGCCGGGCTTTGTGCCGGGGTGGATGGGCTGCACCCCAGCTCCGAGCCGGGCTTTGTGCCGGGGTGGATGGGCTGCACCCCAGCTCCCAGCCGGGCTTTGTGCCGGGATGGGCTGCACCCCAGCTCGAGCCGGTTTGTGGCCCCCAAGCTCCGGGCTTTGTGCCGGGGTGGATGGGCTGCACCCCAGCTCTGAGCCGGGCTTTGTGCCGGGATGGATGGGCTGCACCCCAGCTCCCAGCCGGGCTTTGTGCCGGGATGGATGGGCTGCACCCCAGCTCTGAGCCGGGCTTTGTGCCGGGATGGGCGGGCTGCACCCCAGCTCCCAGCCGGGCTTTGTGCCGGGATGGATGGGCTGCACCCCAGCTCCAAGCCGGGCTTTGTGCCGGGATGGATGGGCTGCACCCCAGCTCCCAGCTGGGCTTTGTGCCGGGGTGGATGGGCTGCACCCCAGCTCTGAGCCGGGCTTTGTGCCGGGATGGGCTGCACCCCAGCTCCGAGCCGGGCTTTGTGCCGGGATGGGCTGCACCCCAGCTCTGAGCCGGGCTTTGTGCCGGGATGGATGGGCTGCACCCCAGCTCCCAGCCGGGCTTTGTGCCGGGGTGATGGGCTGCACCCCAGCGAGCTGCACCCCAGTCACGGGCTTTGTGCCGATGGGCTGCACCCCAGCGGCTTTGTGCCGGGGATGGGCTGCACCCCAGCTCCAAGCCGGGCTTTGTGCCGGGATGGATGGGCTGCACCCCAGCTCCCAGCCGGGCTTTGTGCCGGGGTGGATGGGCTGCACCCCAGCTCTGAGCCGGGCTTTGTGCCGGGATGGGCTGCACCCCAGCTCCCAGCCGGGCTTTGTGCCGGGATGGGTGGGCTGCACCCCAGCTCCAAGCCGGGCTTTGTGCCGGGATGGATGGGCTGCACCCCAGCTCCCAGCCGGGCTTTGTGCCGGGGTGGATGGGCTGCACCCCAGCTCTGAGCCGGCTTTGTGCGGGAGGGCTGCACCCCAGCTCGAGCCGGGCTTTGTGCCGGGGCACCCTTTATACCAGGTGGTCACCACGGGTGTGGGCTGACCACTGCCGGCTTGTGCGGGGTGGATGGGCTGCACCCCACTGAGCGGGCTTTGTGCCGGATGGCTGCACCCCAGCTGCCTTTTTGTCCGGGATGGATGGGCTGCACCCCAGCTCCGAGCCGGGCTTTGTGCCGGGATGGATGGGCTGCACCCCAGCTCCCAGCCGGGCTTTGTGCCGGGATGGATGGGCTGCACCCCAGCTCCCAGCCGGGCTTTGTGCCGGGGTGGATGGGCTGCACCCCAGCTCCCAGCCGGGCTTTGTGCCGGGATGGGCTGCACCCCAGCTCCCAGCCGGGCTTTGTGCCGGGATGGGCTGCACCCCAGCTCCGAGCCGGGCTTTGTGCCGGGATGGGCTGCACCCCAGCTCCCAGCCGGGCTTTGTGCCGGGATGGGCTGCACCCCAGCTCCGAGCCGGGCTTTGTGCCGCTGCCGCCGGCACGGGAGGGACGCAGCTCCGGCTGCCTTGGCCCAGCCCGTTGCTAGAGAAACCTCCGCCTTTGTCTGGCCCTGTCTGAGCAGCCGGAGCGCGGCTCGGGGCTGCGGAGGGGGTGCTGTGCCAAACCCATCTCCTGGAGGAGCAGGAGGAGGGGGCTCCGGTCCGCAGCTGCTGGGGCAGGCTGTGCGGGCTGCACCAAGCCCACCCTGCAGGCTCTCCTGGCTCCCCTGTGCCAGTTTAGACTCCGACCTTTGCAAGGCTTAACTGCCCGGGATTTTCCCGTTTGCCTGTGGAGAATTGGGTTTATTTAATAGCCCATCCTGAACTTCCCGTGCGTTGCCTGTCCATGAGCTCTGCAGGGTATCCTGCTGTCCTTCTGCTGGGGTTGGCTGCCGTGGCGGCTGATGCCAGCTGAGCAGCCACAGGTAAAGTTTTGGGGTTTGGTGCTGAAGAGAAGATTATCTACCGTGGAAAGCATAATTGGCAATTGGTTGAAGGTTGGAATTGCCGGCCTGTGGATCCCCCCACAAGGGTTAGGTGGATGTAGCATGGCTGCAAGCAGTGCAGGAGCTGTCGGGGCTGTCCCCTGGAGTGCTGACTGTCAGCGACCCTTGGAGCACTGAGCAGTGTCCTTCTGTCTGCTACCACGTCTGTCTTTGCATTGGTGATGCCAGCAGCTTTGCATTTTGTTTTCTACACAAGCCCTTCCCATTTAGCATGCAGCAGCAGCCCCTGGGGTTAGTGTCCATCTCCTCCGTTGGTGTGATGGTTTGTCACTGGGTGGCTTTAGGGTCACAGCTGGCAGCTCCCTGTGCCCACAGGGGCTGTCCTTTGCCTCTGCGTGCTGGGCTGGCACTGACCTGGCTGAACTCCTGCAAGGAAACAGAAGTGTCAAATCAACACATTACAGGCATAGGAAAAAGAACAAAATTCTGTTGACAAAGGTCGAAGTGTGCCAGGGACAGAGAGAGCTGGACTCTAGCAAACTGGGAACAGAGAGAATAAAGACTGAGGCGCTGATACCAGTTGTTGTGAGACCTTGTTTGCAATTTAGCGTCCTTTCCTGCATTCTTTTAGCAGAGAATTTAACTTCTGAAGGTATCTCTCGCATTCTCAGTGGAGTGGGATTGTCCGTTATTCTGGAGTTTCTGCAGCTTGCTCTGAGTGAGGGCTGATGTCTGCATGTGTGTGTGCAGCAGATGCCCAGAGCGCCAGGGAAAGCCCTGTCTGGGCAGAGGCAGCCGCTGTGCTGAGCATCCCTGCTCTGCATCACTGTCCTCTGCTGGGGCCCTTGGCTTCTCACCAGTGTCAGGTGAGCAAAGTGAGAAAAACAGATCTTACAAACCTTAGGGAAAGGCAAAGGACATGTTGTGTGTCGTGGATTGCTTGTGCAGCTGTTAGGAGCGTTGAAGAGGGTGTTTCTGTAGGTGGACTAAAATGGCCACAAGTGCCGTGGCTGCTCTGGGCACATGAGGGGAGGAGAGAAGGCTCTCAAGGTGAGCACATGCAGGAGCTGCCTCAGCTCAGCTGTGCCCACCTGCCTTCTGCCAGGGGTGTGTGGTGGTGGGCAGCTGGGGCTGCTCTCCCCTGTCCCCGAGGGCTCTGGGAACAGGGAGGCAGCACATGGACCCGTTCCATCAGCTGACCCCTGCCATTCCAGCTCCTCTGATCCCTCTGCCGTGCAGCTGCCCCCCGCAGCCAGCTCAGCCCAATTGTTCTCAGTTTGAATAGATTTTCCTATGGTCTAGTCTCATTTTCCCTCTCCCTTCAGTTCTGCACACGCCCTCCCGCCGGGCTCCCCGTCCCTCCGGGCAGAGCTCAGCTGTGCTCCAGGGAGAGTGAGCAGCTCCTGCACAGGCTCCTGGCCAGGTGCACTTCACAGAGCTGCAGAAACCCTGCTCAGGCTTGGGAGGAGTTGGGGAGGTATATTTCCATCACATCCTGTGCCACAGGTGCTGTGTGGCTTCTCTTGCAGACGGGGCAAGGGGTCTGGCTATGCCCGTGAGCAGCTCTCCCTTCCCTGCCTGTCTTGCTGGGATCAGCATCCCCTGTGTGGGGGATTTGCAGCCGAGGGGCTGGGCTCTGGCGGTGCCAGGGCAGGGCCAGCACTGGAGCCCAGCTGTTCCTGCAGTGCTGTTCCCTGCAGGAGACACCAGCTGCCCAAGCAGCCCATCCCCACACTCCACAGACACCTCCTGCTGCTGAGCCCACCTGGGGAAAGGTCACAGTGTGTCTGTCCTGGTGTCTGAAGGTCCTCAGGGGAAAGCAAATAAACACAGAACAGATGAAACCTTTGGTGTTTTTGAGCTGGGATTTGGAGGGTGTGAAAGACTTTTTAAGCCTTTGAGCCAAAGCTGGGTTGGATTTGTTGTTAAACCTGGCAGTGCAGGGGGATGGGGTGAGAGAAGGGCGCATGGCAGTGCCAGCTTCCTTAAGGTCAGTGCTGGCCATCTTAAAGGTATTCACATGGACATTTATCAAGAAATAAAGCGTTAGTTTATATGAGAATAGTGTGTGATTTCAGGTAGTACCAGATAGATAGAAGTATGGTTTTCTGGTTTCAAAAGGCAATTGAAAGCTCTGAGGTTGGTCTCAGTGTTGTAGGACTGTTTGTTTTGACAAAGAATAAGGTTTAATGTGAAGCTGGTCGATGGCACTGTCCTGCTGTCTCTTGGGAAGCAGATCCTGTGGCCTTATTGAGCCCTGAATTCACGCAGGGCTTGGAGCGAGCTCCAGCAGAGCTGTGCTGTTCGCTCTGGGACAAGGGAGGAGAACCCTCCTGGCCAGTGTCTGTAGCTGATGTCTTGTTCCTCTCCTGTCCTGTGCCTGCAGAGATCCGAACGCAGCTGGTGGAGCAGTTCAAATGCCTGGAGCAGCAGTCGGAGTCGCGGCTGCAGCTGCTGCAGGACCTGCAGGAGTTCTTCCGCAGGAAGGCCGAGATCGAGCTGGAGTACTCCCGCAGCCTGGAGAAGCTGGCCGAGCGCTTCTCCTCCAAGATCCGCAGCTCCAGAGAGCACCAGTTCAAGTGAGTGGCTGCTCCCAGGGGCAGACGAGGGGCAGGGGCTGCTGTGGGCACGGGAGGTTGGTCTGTGGCATCGCAGTCCTAAAGCAGAGTGAAGTCACGTCAGCTGTGACCTCGTCTGTCTCGTTCCTGTGGGGCTCACGGAAGGAACCGGACATCTGTCTGTCCAAGACTTCCACCACAGCATCGCTGACCTGTGCTGCGTGACTGAGCACTTCCTGAGCAATACAACAAAATAGGAACTGGGGGCTAGGAAGGAGTCGAACCCCTTGATTTTTTGAAGGGTCTTGAATTCAGCCACTGATTTGATTGTGCAAATAGTGGTGGGCCTGGTCTATAGCCCTGGTTTTTGTGTGTAGCCCAGTCACCAGCTGTCCAGGTGCTGTGTGTTTCATGCAGGCTCACTGGCAGGCTCAGGGTTGGAAGCAGTTTCTGGAAATGGAGTTTACTGCACTTTATTTGCAATAAAGTATGTGCTTTTTCTGTGCTTAGCTGTATGGTGCTGGAGGGAGGCAGATCCTTAGTGGAAATATTGTGAAACAAAGCTTTGAAGTAGGAAATATGAACTGAGTCCTGGGATTGTGTGAGAATCAAACCAGTGATGCAATTGTGAAATCCATGAATATGTAAATATCTGTTTTAAAAAGCAGCTTCTTTTCAGTTTAACCACACTTGTGAGCTTGGCTAAACCAGAAAATATCTGAAAAAAATAGAAAGAAAAACAACCTTGACTCAGAATTTCATTTTGGAGGTGACTGCTCTGTGGTGAGGATACTGGCTTGTGCCATTCTGCTGGCTGGTGACCTCCAGGCCCTGTGGAGGCCACTGCCCCTTGCAGCTGGGGGCTGGTCCCTGCTCCCCATGTGTGCCAGGCCAGAGGGGGCCATGCTTGGTGCTCATGCTGGAGTTGGCAGCTGCTGTGGGTTGTTGTGTCCCCTGCCACAGCTGGCTCTCCTGGCGGCATCGGGGGCTTGGGGTCTCACTGGGCAGCATGGGCAGTGCAGGAGCTGTGCCCGGCAGGATGTGTGCCCTGTGCCCGGCAGGATGTAGGGGCTGTGCCCGGCAGGATGTGTGCCCTGTGCCCGGCAGGATGTAGGGGCTGTGCCCGGCAGGATGTGTGCCCTGTGCCCGGCAGGATGTGTGCCCTGTGCCCAGCAGGATGTGTGCCCTGTGCCCGGCAGGATGTAGGGGCTGTGCCCGGCAGGATGTAGGGGCTGTGCCCAGCAGGATGTAGGGGCTGTGCCCGGCAGGATGTGTGCCCTGTGCCCGGTAGGATGTGTGCCCTCTGCCCAGCAGGATGTAGGGGCTGTGCCCGGCAGGATGTAGGGGCTGTGCCCGGCAGGATGTGTGCCCTGTGCCCGGCAGGATGTGTGCCCTCTGCCCAGCAGGATGTGTGCCCTGTGCCCGGCAGGATGTGTGCCCTGTGCCCGGCAGGATGTGTGCCCTCTGCCCAGCAGGATGTGTGCCCTGTGCCCAGCAGGATGTAGGGGCTGTGCCCCGCAGGATGTGTGCCCTAGGACTGTGTGGCAGCACAGGCAGCGTGGAGCCAGGTGCTGGTCCTGGCTGCTCTCCTTGCAGCACCGGAGCCTGAGCTCTCCACCTTTGCCTCCCTGGGCCACAGTGTTTGTCCCTGTCTCTGTTTCTGCCAGTGGTATCTGTGAAAGTCTCTCAGCTGGAATTGTGCCCTTTGTTCCAGATGAAACTGATGTCGTTCAGTTCAGTGGCCAAAGGCTGCAGCTGCTGTTCAGTGCCTTTCAGAGAGCCTGGGCTTTGCCTGCTTGCTGCCCTTCTCCTCGCCAGCCCCAGGCTCTTCACAGTCTGTTTCTTCCTCTAACCCCTGGTGATTTTTTTCCCCTTTCAGCTGCAAGAGCAGTGATTTTTGCTGTAAAATTACTAAATCCTATTTATTCCATATTACTAAATCCCATTTAATCTGTTTACTCGGTCTCTCTGGTGTGAGGCTTTACTGCTGTCTTATGCCAAGCTCTGCTGATGATGAGTTGCTGTTCAGATCCTCTCTGTCCTTTTGGCATCTGGCTGTTGTGTATTGGTTGTGTGGTGCTGGGTGCTGCGCTGTGCACCAAGGAATTGCAGGAGCTCTGGTTCAGAGATGGAGCCCACAGAGGCTCAGGGGATGTCTGGTCTCGCCCATTAGCTCAGAGCAGTATTGGGACTTTGCATTGCTTACAATTCTAGAAGCTGCTGCTGTGCAGTGTCCACAGGTAACAAGTGGTTCTCCATTGTTCTAAAGGACCTGGGCACAAGTGCTGGTGTTGGTGGTGTTAATTGGGTCAGCTTGATTTCAGTGCTCTCTCCTGCTGAGTCCTCACTGTCCATTCCATGTCCAGAGATTCCCTTCATACATTTTTATCTTGCAGACTGCTGTGTACCTGCCCTTGCCAGGCCCATCTGCAGCACTTCCCCAGCTGCTCATGTGTGTCATTATTGTGATGAGGCTGTGACTCTCAGGATTCACGTCCCTGCAGTGCTGCTTTGTCCCCGTGCAGCCGTGTGCAGCGGGCTGTGCCCAGCCCTGGCTCGGCTGTCGTAGTGCCTCCAGGGCCAGGGCTCGTCCTGCTGTCTGCAGGCAGTTGTTCTGTCTGTGTGTGCATGCACAGGGCTCTGCAGTCTCCACGCTGTCCCCCACAGCATACCTGTGTTCATGTTGTGCACAGACACTCTGAGGTAACTTTGGATGCAGAACCCTTTCGTGAGCGCTTTTCAGTGCACTAAAGCCAGCACAGTGTACTGGTGGCAAAGGGCCCTTCTGCAGCAGTGACAGCTGTATTTGTACTGTGAGTGGAAAGAACGAGCAAAGCTCTCTCCCTTTCCAGAGATGTCTCTTCCCCTGTGCTATCTGCCAGAGCACAGTTTGGGAAGGGGCTGGCTGGGGGCCTGGTGTGGCACTGGACACCCCTGTGTGGCAGTGCTGGTACAGCTGGAAGAGGAGATCACGCCCCGAATCCCAGTGGCTGTGTGCAGGGGAGGGAGGTGATGTGCCCACAGCGTTCATTTGAAAATGTGTTCCTTTTTGATGTGCTCACCTGGCATTTTTGATTTTACCTTTCTGCGAATGTCTAGGAAGGATCAGCACCTGCTGTCCCCTGTGAACTGCTGGTACCTGGTTCTGACGCAGACACGTCGGGAGAGCCGAGACCACGCCACCCTGAACGACATCTTCATGAACAATGTCATCGTGCGGCTGTCGCAGATCAGCGAGGATGTCATCAGGCTCTTCAAAAAGGTGACTGGGCAGCCTTGCTTCACGGGCATCCGTCCTGGTGTTTTAGTCTGAAATAGAATTGTTATCAATGTTGCAGAGCAAATCTTGCAAGAGACTATCGCTAAAAGTTGTTCCAGGTAGTATTTATCCTGGAGTTTGAAAGTATTTATCCTAGAGTTTGAAAGTATTTATCGTAGAGTTTGAAAGAAGCTGAGATCTAGACCTGTCACGTCTGGAGTGTGAGGTGTGACCTGGTGCTCAAAGTGTCAGTGCCAGAGAAGTGAGAGGTGGAAACAGGCTGACTTTTTTCCAAGACTCTCTGGAGGGCTTCAGAGAACAGGTCAGAACAGGCTTGTTGGGTGGAACCTTGCTGAGGAGCAGGATGACAGCTGTGAGGCACTACAAGAAAGGAGTCACTGTGCTTCCTGAGGGCAAGAGTCATGCCTCAGAAATTCGGTGGAGGTATTTCCAGGAGCCAGAGATCGCGTCATTAGCAGGTTGTAGGGCCTTCACTGGAAAAGGGCTTTAGCTGGAATTCCTGAGGAGCTGTTGAAGAGTAGAGAGGGGTTGTTTTCTGGATTAATGATTAGTTAAAAAGGCAGGAAAAAAGGGAAGGAGAGTTCCAGTGCAGTTCCTAATAAATTATTTGGAAAAAGTCTGAACAGTAAGATCACAAAATCTGCTGATGATACAGAATTATTAATGATAACCAAATTAAAAAGGAGCATCAGAGACTTCTGAGAATCACACAGTCAGGTGGACCAGAGCTGTTCATTGAAGGTGAGGAGTGTGCTAAGAGCACCAAGAGTCCCAGCAGAGGGTAGGCTCTGTGGCCTTGTTTTCATCAGGGGACTGTAGTGGGGGAGCAGGGTGAGCCACAGGGCACCTGCCTCTCCAACAGGAGAAGACTCATAATCAGGGCTTATCTTGAAATTTCAGCCTGACTGGAGAATAAAATTCATGTGATATTTTTATGGCCAGTTTCCTCTAGTTTATAGATCTGACCTAGAAATTAAACTGCAAGGTCAGGTTTGTGTTGGCTGATTTGATATGGGATATCATCCCTTTTCCAGTCCCCTGCCCTCCAGAAATGGAGATACTTGGTAGATGTCGGTTAGTCCCGTTCTATCTCAAAATGTTCCTCCCATTTGCATTTTGCTCTGAACTGGTTTTTGAGATTTATGTTTAATGGTTCTGCTTTCCCTGCCCATGTCTGGGGATGGTGTTTCTTGTTTGGAAATACAGGACAAATTCAGCCAGCTTGCAAACAAGGACATATATTGAGTGTTCTAAGTGTTTTCCTGTTGTATGTCAATCCTCAGCCAGGACAGGATGGTGAAGTATTTCATCAATTCAGCAGAATTATTTCTTTGTGTTTGATATTCTTCCATCTCCCTTCATTTTTGAACTTAAATTTCAACTTCTAAGGCTCAACACTGGTGTGACTCCCTCTGCAGCCTGCCAGAGCCAGCATTTGCTTTGCATCCAGAGGAACCTTTACAGCTGTGGGCATCTGTGATTTCACTGGGTTTGTTCCTTGGCCTTACCTGTCCCTGGAAATAACGTGCAGCTGAATCAGGGAAAAGACACTTTGTGTCAACGTTTGCCTTTCCTGTGGACAGGGAGGCTGCCACTTTTGGGCATATTCAGGTTATTTATTTTTCTCAACCTATGGCACACCTTGTCTGAAGGGATCTGTGGCTGCACTTCCACTTCGCAGCAGTGCTCAGTGGGAACCTGGGGCACCTGTGTGGAAATAGGAGCATGCTGGTAAATGGCTCTTGAAGGTCCAGCCTTGCAGCATATGAAGGTGCTCAGAGGAGGGATCTTTCACTGTGGTGCCCAGTCTGGCTCTGAGTGAGGTAGGTAAAGCCCTCCAAGCCCTCCTCCAGGGGGGCCAGGCTGTGTGAGGCTGCTGGCAGATAACCTGGCTGCAGAAGGGTTAAAGCAGTCGTGGTTCAGCTGCTGGGTGTGCTGGAGATTGCTCTTTGATGGTAAATTAGAGTAACATTTTTTTCCAGAAATGTCACTTTTAATTCTTCCCATCTAGAGCTTATTAATGGCCTGTGACATGCTGTGGGGACATGAGGAGCCAGGAGGTTTTGTGTTTCCTGCACTCATTATGTAAATGTGAGCAGTCCCGGGGAAGGGTGGGGAGGGCTCCAGGGTACAGGGTGAGCATAACCAAGGAGCTCAGCACGTGGCAATCTGCCTGGAGAGATGTGGGTGCTGAGCTGCTGCTCCCTTGGCTTGCCTGGCTGAGCCTGGCACAGGTGGGGTCACTGTCACTGAACGAGCAGTTTGTCCCTCTCCACCCAGTGTCCTCCTGTCACTGAACCAGGCAGTTTGTCCCTCTGCACCCAGTGTCCTCCTGTCACTGAACCAGGCAGTTTGTCCCTCTGCACCCAGTGTCCTCCCTTCACTGAACCAGGCAGTTTGTCCCTCTGCACCCGGTGTCCTCCCATCACTGAACCAGGCAGTTTGTCCCTCTCCACCCAGTGTCCTCCCATCACTGAACCAGGCAGTTTGTCCCTCTCCACCCAGGTGTCCTGGCACACTCAAACCCAGGGTGAGGCACCCATTGCCAGGCAGGTGTTTGCTCCACTCTGACCTGCTGTGCAGAAGGAAGGAAGTATGATGCTTTTTCCAGGTATGGGACACAGGAAATTACATGTTTGAGACAGCATTGCTATGTCCAAAATAAGGGTGCTGGCTTTTTCCCCAGTGTGGGATTTAATTATGTGCTGCAACAGTGAATTTAATTACAGCCCATGCTGCTTTGTCCTGGATGGAGGTTGGATGAAGAAGCAGTATCTGGATGGGAGCTCTTGTGTTTGTCTTGGATGTCCATTGCCAGTCATCCATGCTGCTGCTGCCCCAGACTTTGTCAGCATGGCAGGAATTTAAATAAATTGCTAACTTGAAGCCATTGCTGTCTCAGTGAGCAGCTGTGGGTTTTAGGAGGAATGTGAGGCAGAAAGGAAGCACCTAAATCGTAGTTCGGGTTTTGTGGATGGTCCCAGGAACTGGAATGATGTTTTAGTGTTGTCTCCTGTCAGTACACAAATATAATTTCTCAGTTGGAGAAAGGGAAGGCAGCAGGCTTGGAGGCGAGGCAAGTCCTTCAGCTTGGAAGAGGCTGCAGCATCCTCACTCATCCTCGCTGCCCTCTTGGATGCTGGGAGCCTCCCAGTGATGCTGCAGACCCTTTGCAGCAGGGGCCAGGTGTTGGGTTAGTGTCTGTAAGCAGTTGGCTCTTTCACTGTGCTCCCCACCTGTGGTTGCCTGTGCAGGTGTAGCTCATGGAGCAACAACTGAGCCTGTTTGTGTTGCTCTATTTCAGAGTCTAAAATTGGGTTTGAAAATTGCAGCTCTGTGGCCTTGCCCCGCACAGTGCAGGACATCTGGGGCAGAGGCAGGAGCTGCAGCTCAGCTGGGCCCCAGCTGCTGCCACCAGCCGGTCCTGTCCTCCCCCAGGCCCTGGGGCAGCCTTGGCTTGGGGCCTGTGAGTGACCCTGGCGGCAGGGGTGGCTGGAGGGTGCCTGTGACTCCTGCAGGCTGTGGGCTCCAAGGCCCTGTCTGGAGACCTTGACTGCAATTACTCACATTAGAATCACAGGATGGTTTAGGCTGGAAAAGCTCTCTGAGGCCATGGAGTCCAACCCTTCCCTCAGCACTGCCAAGGCCACCACTAACCCATTCCCCAAGTGCCATGTCCACACAGCTTTAAAATTCCTCCAGAAATGAAGAAACTTCTTCCAAATATTCAACCTAAACCTCCCTGGCACAACTTGAGGCTGTTTTCTCTTGTTCTGTCCCTTGTTCCCCGTCCCCTGACCCCCACGTGGCTGCACCCTCCTGTCAGGGAGCTGTAGAGAGTGAGGAGTCCCCAGACATCTTTGGGCTGTTTTTTGGGGGATGCAGCTCTATCACAGCTCTATTGTGAATTAGCAAGCCCCAGTGAGATTTTTGGGAGCAGTGATGGCCACCAGTGTTGGTGGGCAGGGGACAGGGACTGGGCTCCAGTCCAGATGAAGGTTCCTGGTGGCCATGGGCCTTCACTGAGATCCAACCTTGTGGTCACTGGCATCATCCTGGCACCTCCCTGGTGCCCATGGGAGTGGGAGCAGTGTGCTCAGTCGGGTCTCTGAGGATGGGGCTGTCCCAGGTACCCTGGCACTAACTCAGGACACACTGTGGTTACTGCGTGGGACTGTCACCCTTTAGACTCCTTACTTCAGGCTTTGCTTTAAGTCTAACTTCTAATAATCTAGATTAAACCTTCAAAGTCTGTAGGTTGTCCCATTGACTGGGATTAGAGGACCTTTCCATGTTGAGGGCTTCTCTCATCACCCAGACTGGTGGAATGTTGTTTTCCCTGCCCATGTGCACAAAACTTCCTGGAGTTATTTGAGGAAATCTGGGAGAAACTGCTCAGAGTTGTTTTGGTTTGGTTTAGGGGTGGGAGGAGGGGGGTGTCTATACTTAGTTTAAACACATCTTCAAGCTATAATAAGTATTTCCTAGCCAAGAAGATTCCACGGAGAGATTTGTGGTGTAATTACAGGCAGGCAGGGAAGCAGTGTGAGCACATCCCAGCACCTCCAGCTGCTGGGTTGCAGCAGGAGCTGGTTTGGTCTGCAGCCAAGCTCCAGTGTTGGGCAGCTCCCCATGCTGTGGCCTCTCCATGAAGGGCTGTATCCATGCTCTAGGAGGCTGGCAACTACATCTGCCTCATCCTGCCTGGCAAGGAGAGGGAAAACACAGCCTGATAATGGCATTTCAGCAGACAGGAGGATGCCAGGAGTTCCTCACTGGCAGTGAGTGTCTCCTCAGCTGGCTGAACTTTGGCTGCTGCTGTTGTGAAACTGCAAACTTCATTATATAACTGTGGTGTAGCTATTTTGTAATGTCCTTTTTCAGAGATGCTTTGGTTCACTCAGGTCAGAATAGTGAAAATGAGCTACTGAGGAGGAGCTGGGGGGTGGGTCATGGCCAAGGGAATTGTAAACCTGGGATGCTGGTGCTGGGGAGCCCTGGTAGTCTTTGCTCTGAAATACCAGCGTTGGCTGGAATTGCAGGTCCAGCAGCAGATGTGTTTAATCACAGAGCAGCAGGGTTTTCAGATCAAGGCAGATTGATGGGTGATGCTGTGGGGCTGGAGAATGCCAATCTAGGGCACACAAATGGCTGTTGGATGATGTACACCCTGCTAGTCTCAAAATGACTCTGTGTCAGTCCCAAACTAGGGGACAGTGTTGTGTGTTATACCCAAATGGGGAGTTGGCTGAGGGCTGGGAATGAATTTTACCAGTGGAAGGGCAAAGCAGTATTGCCTGTAATTTTAGATTCATCTGTTTTGCAGGGTAAATAGGTTAAATGCTATGAAATTCCTCCTCATGGTCTCTAAAACCCAGTTTGGGTGATCCATGGGCAAACGTCAACCTCAAATGAACACGGAGCCGCTCTGAAACTGCATGAGACTTTGCTGTGCTGTGCATTCACGTTTATGATTCCTCTGAAATGTATTTTCATTTTAGATCTGCATGTTTTGAGCATAACAGTCTCACCTCTTCTTGTTTTTGTCTTGCAGAGCAAGGAGATTGGCCTCCAGATGCACGAGGAGCTCCTGAAAGTCACCAATGAGCTCTACACGGTGAGCACGGAGCCATGCCACTGTTCCCAGCCTGGGGAGCACAGGCATTTGTTAAAGCAGGTCTGGGGAGGCTCTGCCCTGGCTGTCCTGCAGCGTGGCCCATTCCTTCCCCTCCCGTCCTTTGGGAGATCTCTCCTCACTGAGGGGTGGCAGTGCTGGAGGCCAGGGGCTGGGTCCCAGTGCCCAGCTGCTTCCCTGGAGCCTGGAGGGGCTGTGTGGGTGTGATCCACTCAGATCCCTGTGCCTGCAGTGCCCTCACCTGCTGGGGCAGTCAGATCCCTGTGTCTGCAGTGCCCTCACCTGCTGGGGCTCGGGCTCCATGTCACCTTTTGGCCCTGCTCAGACCCTGGGTTGGTGATTTCCAGGCACCAGTGGCTCTGAGCTGGCCTTGTTGTCTGTTGGACACCTCCCTGCCCCTGTGAGCCCTGGGGGGATGGCTGAACACGACCTTCTGCTGGGGAATGCAGAAAACTTCTGGCTCATAGGGGAGCTTCTGCCCTGAGGAGCACTTTGGCTGCAGAGCTGTCTGTGCCTCCCAGTGAGATCATGTGCTGTTAGTCAGGACATGGCTCTTCAAGCAGGTTTTCATAGCAGAGTAGTAAAAGTCTTTGTGTTGCTTCTGCCTCTTGCCCTGTAGCAAGTGTTTTTTTTTAATATTTTATTTGTGGTTTAGGAGCAACAAAACCATATAAAGTCTGCCTTTTGTTGGAAAATTGAGATAATATATTTGCTTTCTTTGGTTTTATCAGTAACTGGTACATAAATAATGCTGCAGTAGGTTTATTCCTAAACAATCATTCTATTTCATCTTTTTGAAAAACAGGCCTAAACAACAGAGCATGAATGATTGTATTTCAAATTTCTGCCATAAATCTCCTCTTAACACGTTGGTTCCTGCACTGGCTGTTGAAGGATTTGATTGCTGTGAGACCTGCAGTGTGGGTGGACAGCAGATCAGATTAAAAAGCCTGCGTGAGATTTGGGAGTGCGTTGTTGATGGTTGAATGTCACAAGCTGTGTTAGGGGTGGTGACTAATTAGGATTAATTACAGCAGCAGCATGACAGATGCACAACAAGGAAAGGCCAGCAAGGGCTGTGCTGAGCTGCAGAGCTGTGGAGCAGCCTGCTCTGAGCCCAGCCACGGGACAGGGCCATCCCCGGGGACACTCTGCGCTGTGCTGAGGCCCCACTGCAAGCAGTGGCCAAGGAGGAGCACAGGGTGATTCTGCTCCTCCTCACAGGAGCTGAGACTTCTGCCATTCACTGCTTTGCTCCATGTGCTGAGCAGAACGGGCTTGAATGGTGAAACAAACTGGTTTGAATGGGAAACCGGGGCAGCTGGAGGAGCTCTGTGTTTGCCTTCAGCCTTGCTGCTGAGATGACAAACTGGTTGTGTCATCCAGGCGGGGGGAGCAGGGAAGGGACGTACTTCAAAAGCAGGAAGAGAAAGCCTGTGGGGCAGTCAGGGTCACCTCACACGTGCTTGGTGCCGCAGCTCCTGCTCAGAGTTCTGTTCCTGAGGCGGCAGGTGACAGGGGCCCAGCTGCCCCCGGCTCGGGGCTCTGGGGGTGCCTGGGGACGCTTTGGGGCCGAGCTGCTGTCGTGTGTTCCGTGCAGCACGCTGGGTGCCCACGAGCAGGCGGGGGCTGTGGCTGCTGACAAAGCCAGACACGGGGTAGGGGCCTGGCTCACAGGACACCAGGCTGCTGCTGTGTCAGAAATGTCACTTTGCTGTCACACAGAGAAGTTGATTTTCTTGCCTCTGGCCAGGCCTTTACCCACAGCTCATCTGTGCCCTGGCAAGGCTGCTTTTTAAGCCTCTCCGAGGGGAATTCTGTGCACTGGGTGGAAAGAACAATTTTTTACAGGCTTCTCAGGCATTCACTGTCTCAAACTTGAGCCAAAACAACCGCATTGATTTTAACTCAGCCTTGTTGCTGTTCTGATGCAAGTCACCCTGTGGAGTCTGTATGGAGAGAACCAAAGCCACACTGATTTTAATCAAAATGGAAGTGGATGACTTTCATTCTGAAGTGGAGATGCTTGTGAATGGTTTTGTGCAGAAATAGTTCAGCTGTGAGTTAAAACCAGCTTTGTTCCTTTGGTTCCTCCTTATGGATTCCAGAGAGAGGTACCAGCTGGAGCTGGTAGAGGCAGAAGGCTGAGGGGGCCTGAGCCTGTACCTGACACGGTCACCCCATTTCTGCTCTGGCTCGTCTGCTGGGTCAGAACCTTGGGGATGAGCTGTTGAGGAGAACAAAGCCCTTGTAGCTGGAGACTGCCAGCAGTGCCATTTATGGCCGGTATTTTGGCAACAGCCTTTATCCAGAACATGTAATTAATATGGAAAACACAACTCGTGTTGTTAAATAACTAATGAACATTGGAACATATTTTTCCTCCTTGGCTGCAGCTAATTAACTGATTTGCAGGAAGGATCCCCGGGACGCAGCTGTGGCAGTTTGTCTTTGTGTCACAGCACTGCAGGCCAGGGACAGCCTGAGCTGATTGCAGGCACTGAGATGGCACCAGGGAATTGCAGATCAGGGCTGATTGCTGCACTGCAGGCTGGCCCCGGCCAAAATTAAGGCAGATATAAACAGAAATATGCTCTGAGTTTCCAAGAGTGAGCTGTGTGGCAGGGCAGCTGGTGAGGAGCACAGTGAGTTGTTTAAGGTGTCTGTTTTGGTTGGGTAACTGTCCCATAACCTTTAGATTTCACAAAACCCCTGCAATTTGGAGCCCTGTTACTGGTTGGGCTTCTCTGTCATGTTGTGTCAGGGCCTCTGTGGTGCAGAAACCTTTCCTCTTACTGCCTGCAGCCCTGATATGCAGCACTTTGCTTTTCACTTCCCTCTGTGTGTTCACAAAAAGATGTAGGTGGTGAGGATGATGAGGGCTCAGTGAAACCCTCTGGTCTTCCTCTTTAAGAAAATCCCAGGAATCATCTGATCTGTGTATGTCCTGTGACATTCACTGCAGAAAAGGCAGTTTGAAATATGTGTCAGGAATCTGTGGGGCTTGGAAATGCTGCAGCTCAGGGCCAAGCAGGAGCCTTTGCTCACTGCCCCTTGTCTGTCCCTGCATTGGGGTGTCCCTGGCACTGGGATGTCGCTGCACACTGGGGTGTCCCTGGCACTGGGGTGTCCCTGGCACTGGGGTGTCCCTGCACTGGGGTGTCCCTGCAGCACCAGGTTTGTGCACTCTGAAAGGCGTTGGGAGCCTGCTCTGGCTGAGGGCTGTGCTTGTCAGGAGAGAGGGGCCCTGCAGCTCAGCCTGACCTGCTCCAAGTCAAACACTCCTGGGTCCTGCTGGCAGCTGAGGAAAGCTGTTTGCTTCATTAAGCCATGTGTAAAAATCCCCTGCCTTTGGGGGTTCCTGCTTGTTTTAACCCTTGGGCCTCAGGCAGCCCATCCCAGTGTGTCCCAGCGTGTCTCAGCCTGTCCCAGTGTGTCTCAGCCTGTCCCAGTGTGTCCCAGCATGTCCCAGTGTCCCAGGCTGTCCCAGTGGAGTGTCCCAGCCTGCAGTGCCAGCCCTGCTGAGGCTGGTTGCAGTGAGCAGTCAGGCACTGTGTGCTGTGTCAAGGCAATGTGAGATAAACCACCCACATCCCAAAGGGAGATGATAGAAAGGGACAGTGTGACTAAAGGCATAAAGAGAGAGGAGCAGATGTGTCCCTCTTGCCAGCTCCATTAAAATGATCCAGTGTGCCCTTTGGGCTCTTGTTTCTGAAAGGGAAGGTTGTGCTGGAAGTTTTGCCTGTAGAGTGTTCCAGGACCAGCATCATCCCTCCTGGATCTGGAATGTGAAGGAGAAGGTGCTGCTGCACCTATGCTGGCACTGCCTGTGCCTGCTGGTGGCAGCAAGGGGAGGATGAGGTGGTGACAGGAGACAAACCCCATTTCTGCCTGGGGATTGCAGCTCCTCCACTTCTGGGTGGTTCTGCTGTCTGGGTGCCACAGCAAGGGCTGTCTGATGGCTTAGCAAGTCCAAGTGTAGGAACAGAGGGGTTGGGTCAAAAGGGAGTTCAGAGTGACTGTGGCCTCCCTCACAGAGACCCTTATCCCATCTGCAGAGCTCAGAGGTTGTTCCTCATTTCCCTGCTGGCAGGCACACGGTGCTCTGACTGCGGGTGTGTGCTGGATCATGTCCCCCCAGTGGGACTGAGTGCCATCACAGCTCTGAGGCCAGCCTGGAGCCTCTAGAAGCAGGGCTGGGGCTGGGATTCATCTCTGAAGCTTCCCTCCCCACTCTGTTCCTTAATGCCACAGTGGCCCCACGGCCCCTGTGCCCTGCCCAGGGCTGCTGGCTTGTCCTGCTCCGGTGCTGCAGGTGGCCATGGGAGGGGGCTCAGGACCTCCTGTGTCTGCAGGTGATGAAGACCTACCACATGTACCACGCAGAGAGCATCAGCGCCGAGAGCAAGCTGAAGGAGGCAGAGAAGCAGGAGGAAAAGCAGTTCAACAAGTCAGGGGACATCAGTGTGAACCTGCTGCGACACGAGGACCGGCCGCAGCGGCGCAGCTCCGTCAAGAAGATTGAGAAGATGAAGGAGAAGGTGGGTGAGAGGGAAGGAAGAGGGAGCTGGGCTGGGGCTGGGGCTCCCTGCAGGCAGCAGGGGTTTGCTTCAGCCTTGTCCTTGTCTCTGAGGCCATTCCTGTATCCCTGGGAAGGGGCTAGGAAGGCTGGTGTCTCGTGTGCATGTTGTGCTGAAGGCAACCCAAGGAGGCCATCGCAGGTGTCATCCAGGACCAGCTTCTAGAGAAGGCTTGACTCAGAGGCAGGATGGCATGACAGGGACAGGCAGTGCAGCCTTGGATGGAGCGGTGGATGTGCACAGGAGCCACCTGGAGCCTCCAGGCTGTCTCTCTGGAGGGAGAGCTGAGACAGGCAGCTGGAGGGGCCCTGGGGGCAATGGCTGCTGGAGCACAGCACAGGGAGGGGTGCTGGGAGCTGCTTCTCCAGCAGCAGCTCAGGCCAGGCGTGCTGGGGGCCTGGCTGTGCCAGCTGGGAGCCCAGAGGCTGTGCTGAGGAGGGCAGTGCAGCAGGGTGGGATGCACCCTGGTCCGGACAGCAGACCCTGCTCCGGGAGGCTGGCGTTTGTCTGGGATGTGTTATTTAAAGATGGGCTTTTAAAAATGAGCAACATCCTTGGGGTTGCTCAGGCACTGACTCCTGGTAGCAAAAAACCAGCTGGATCTATGAAATAGCAGTGTTCTTCCTCTGTAGACTGTCTGGGAGTGAGAGTGCAGTATTTAGATAGATTTGTTAGGCAAAACCCTTTGTGCTGTTCTGGCCTTTGCAAATCCCTGTGACCTCAGGATCTCCACAAGTTTTTGTGTTAATTTTGGAGAAAAGGAGATCGTTTCCCCAGCCAAGGATACATTTACTCACTGGCTCACCCAGCCCTGGGACATTTCTAACAGTGAACTTCTCGGAAGGGTTAATCTTTTGATTCAGCCTTCAGAGCAGGGATCTGCCTGAGCAGATGTCTCAGATCTGGAGCACATCTGCTTTCCTACAGTTTTGAATTCTGGGTCCTGTTCTGAATTGTGCAGCTTGGGCCTCTGGGCCAGATTCCACTTTGATACAGCTGCACACATCTGGAGCAAGTCCAAACGTATGTCAGCATTTCTGGGGGGAAAATTTGGCCCTCTGGTTTTGACTGATGCCAAAATACCCATCAGCAGCTGTGCTCAGGGACTCCAAGTACCTCTGAGCAGGATGCACTCATCATGGCTGGCTGACAGTGCGGGGGGTGTTCAGATGGGATCTCCTCCACCCTGGCAAGGTCCCTGTTTTCATACCAGATACCAAGTTTCAGTAATTACCTCATCACACCCAGGCTGCAGGGTGCTGTGGGGGTCTGTGGCAGGGGAAACTGTGCCAATACCACCCTGTTTGTGCTCTGACACTGCATTCTGCTTTTTCAGAGACAAGCCAAGTATTCTGAGAACAAGCTGAAGTGTACAAAAGCCAGGAACGACTACCTGCTGAACCTGGCAGCCACCAACGCGGCCGTCAGCAAGTACTACATCCACGACGTGTCGGACCTCATCGATGTGAGTGCCTTCCCGGGCCCACCAGCCTGCTGGGCTCCTAACTGCACCCCTGTGCTGCTGAAGGGCTGCCTCTGGGGCCTTAGGGTATTCTTAACTGGGGCTCAAGGTGTCCTGTGAGTTGGGTTGCCTTGGGGTGAGCCAGGTGAGACTGAGGTTTCTTCTTGGCCCGTTGGTTAGTCTGGATTTGAGACAGAGAAATGGTCCCCAAGGTCAAACACAGCCTTGGTTTTGGTGCTGAACCAGAGGGGTTTTTTCTCTCTGCTACTCGGTGACTTTGGTGGGGATTCAGCGCACGTGGCAGTGCTGTCCTGGCTGGGGAAGGCGCCTTGGGGCTTTGTCCCGCAGGGAACAGCCTCAGGGCAGGAGCAGCTGGAGGCAGCTTCATGGCAATGGCAGGAGCTGAGCTCTGGTGACTCCTACAAACTGCTTTGAGATGATTCAGAGAAGGGATTTATCCAGAGAAGGGATTTCTGCTTCTTCCTTTATCGGGCATCCCACAGCGTGTAGATTTCACTGTGCAGTTTCTTCCTGCTGGAGTTGCCTCAATGAGTGCATAAATAGCTGAGCTTGGAGCACTGAGTTACCATCATTACCTAAATGTGCAATTTAAAAAGCTGCCTGAGTGTTTACCTCCTTTCCTAGCCCATTAGCATGTAGTTACACTTCTGAGAATTAAAGTAAGTCTGATGCAAATCCCCGATGACTTCAAGATTTTGGTATATGATAAAATACTCTTCATTATGTTTTGTTCTCTTTATTATTGAAGATGTGTTAAGAAACAAGTAAGTTGATCTTGGAGACATTTGAATGGCAGGGTATGAGAACACCTTGATTTATCTGCAGGCTTTCTGCTTTTGCAGTGCATGTTCTATCTTTCTTTTGTTAAATTATTTTTTAAGCAAGAATGACTTAGTTTTGTGGAAATTTTTGAACTTTGATTTTCTGGAGATTTGCTGAGTTCCATTTTAGCTCCGTCTGTTTATATTATTCTTCCCAACTTTTATTTCCTCACTGACACTTCCTCTGGAGTCAGCAGATGGCATTTCTCCCACATTCCAGAAATCCCTTCAGGGACTTCAGCTAAAGCATCTTTAACATGGAGCAATGAAATTTCCCCAATTATGAAGCCTGTTCACCAAAGAAACAAAATACTGGATGTGTGAGCTGAGCTTGCATGAGCCATGCTCTGATCCTGGCTGGGCACACTCTGATCCTGGCTGGGCACTCTCTGATCCCGGCTGGGCACACTCTGAGCCCGGCTGGGCACACTCTGAGCCCGGCTGGGCACACTCTGATCCGGCAGACCCGGCTGGGCACACTCTGATCCTGGCTGGGCACACTCTGAGCCCGGCTGGGCACACTCTGAGCCCGGCTGGGCACACTCTGATCCCGGCTGGGCACACTCTGAGCCCGGCTGGGCACATTCTGATCCTGGCTGGGCACACTCTGAGCCCGGCTGGGCACACTCTGAGCCCGGCTGGGCACACTCTGATCCCGGCTGGGCACACTCTGAGCCCGGCTGGGCACATTCTGAGGCTGGCACACTGACCGGGCACACCTGACGGCTGAGAGCCCGGCTGGGCACACTCTGAGCCCGGCTGGGCACACTCTGAGCCCGGCTGGGCACTCTGAGCCCGGCTGGGCACACTCTGATCCTGGCTGGGCACACTCTGAGCCCGGCTGGGCACACTCTGAGCCCGGCTGGGCACACTCTGATCCCGGCTGGCACTCTCTGACGGCGGCACACTGACGGGCACTCTGACCCGCTGGGCACACTGAGCGGGAACCCGGCTGGGCACACTCTGAGCCCGGCTGGGCACACTCTGATCCTGGCTGGGCACACTCTGAGCCCGGCTGGGCACCCTCTGAGCCCGGCTGGGCACACTCTGAGCCCAGGGCAGCTCTGAGCCTGGGATGCACTGGGCTGGCTCTCTGGGACATGGGAGAGGCGACAGGGCTTGCACACCCTCCATCTCCAGTACAAATTGCCACGTGCAGCTGCTGATTTCACACAAATCTGAACCGTCAGGATGCTGCAGAGCCAATTTACCGGCGTTTCCCCCAAATCCCAGCTGCCTCAGTGTCATCTCTGGGCACAGCCTTGCCATCACTTGCTCCCTGGGTGTCCCTGCAGAGCAGTGGCTGGTGACAAAGCCGTGCTCCACTCCTGCTCTGGTGAGGCAGAGGCCCCAGCTGCTCCGGGAGGGAGGGACGCCTCCCAGGGCTGCGGCTTAATGAGAACTGTGAAGCCCATCAGAGGAGCCGTGAAGGGGCGCAGAGCCGTCTGCCCCCCTGTCTCCAGTGACCTTGTTGTTTTGTCCTAGAAAGGAAGGGAAGAATATAGAGATAGATCAAATTAGCCGTGGACTGTCAGTGCACCACGGGGCCTCCTCCTCGGATGGCACGTGTGTCTGTTTAAGCGCCTGGGCTTGTCTCATTACTGTCATTAACTGTGTCACCAAGTTAATCTTTTCGGCCACGTATGTGAAGAGGAGATAAAGCTCCTTATCCGTCCCTCTGGAGTTCTCTGGGAAATGGCTGCAAGATAGTTTGAAGTGGTCACATGAAAGGTGTCACTAGATTCAGCAGAGAAAATGGAACAGGCAGTTTGCATACAAACTGATCTGCCAAAACGTGTGCAGCCTCCTCTGAGTCCTTCTGGAACAGTAGCCCACTTCCCTATGGATTAGTGATTGTTGTATCTGAGACAAGCCAGGAAAGGAGGGAAACTCTGAGGAAATTCAGCATTACATGGAATTGTGGAATTGCTTGGTCCCTGGAAAAATTAGCTGAGTCAAGTTAGGGAACAGAAACAGCAGCTGAAATAGTTATGCCAAATATCCTCAGTTGGCTTTACTGACCTGGTTGAACAGGACTTGGAGCAACCTGGGCTAGTGTCGCTGTTCATGGCAGGGTGGTTGAAACTGGATCATCTTTAGGTCTCTCCCAACATAAACCATTCTGGGATTCTGTGATTTACTTGCCGCACAGTACAGCTCTGGATTTTGCAGCAATGTCAAGAGAGTAGAGGCCAGAAATTAAAATAAACATATAATTATTATATATTATGCATATAATTAAAAATAATGCAGAATATTTTTTTAAAAACAGATAAAGAAAAAAATGCAGAGAAGAGGGAACAGAGCAGAGCAAATGAGTTGGGCTCTTTGTTTGCAGGCAGTGCTGGTCGTGGGGAGGCAGGGGCATTACTGCTCTGCCTGGGATGTTTAGGGGTGGCTTGCAGAGCACGCAGGTGCTACTCAGGTGTTACTCCACTTGCTCAGGTCTGAGGCGTGGGGCTGGCTGAGCTCTGTCATGTGCAGGCTCAGCCTCCCAGATAACAGAGGGACTGAGTGCATTTCCTTCTCCCAGAGCCCAGGAGTGCCCCCGTGCAGCTCTGGGGTGGGCAGGGGCAGGCACACAGGTATTTGGCTGCTCCCATGGTGTTTTGGCCAAATGTGCTTGCTTGAGCTGCAGGAGCCGGTTTGTTTCTCAGGCTGAACGCTGGGATATTTCCAGCCCTTGCAGGGTGTTACCAGCCGTGATGAATTAATGCTTGGGGAGCTCTGAGCTTGGCAGATGAAAGGCGCTGCGGAAGGGCTGGGATTATTATTTGTGGTTCTAATTTATTTGCCATCAAAGGGATGAGAGGGGTGAGAAAATGCCATTTGTTCTGGGGCTGGGAGCATTGGTTTGAAGTCTTTTTTCTTCCTTTTTCGTCTCCCCTCCCCATTGTGTGTTCCTCTGGGAATTGCGTGGAAATCCCTGCTCTGTCTTTTCTTCCCTGGGCACCCGTGTGTGAAGCAACCGTGCTGATCACCAGGGGCTTCAAGGGCTGCAGTGTGCGGGAGGTGCCGCCCTGCTTTTCAGGAGCAGCTGATTTCTGGGCACTGCAAATCACTGCCGGCTTCAGTGCGAGCCCAGCAGCAAAAAAGGGGAAACATTTCACATGGAATTTTGTCCTAAAAGCAGCTGGCAATGCCCTGAGCCCCTCTGCTTGAGTTCTGTGCCGTTCAGTGCTTTGCCTTGTAGTGGCTCGGGTTTGTGTGCTTTGGGAATTCCCATCCGTGATCAGTGGCACATATTTCCTCCTGGGACTGTTTTCTGTAGCAAAGTAGCTGTGATTTCAGGGGGTGGGAGGTGCTGGGGAGCGCACAGTCCGTTCCCAGGGCACAGGGCTGGGTCAGCTGGTCAGGGCAGCAGTGCTGGTCCTCCCCCAGTGCTGGCACAGGGGTCCTGGCCCTGGTCCCTGCCCCGTCTGTGTGCAGCCCCTCGGCTGCATTGTTCCAGCTCTGGGGTTTCTGTACAACCTGCAGTGGTCGTATGGGTGTTCATGCTGAAACTGTCTCGTGGGAGAGACTTGCAGCACAGAATGAGGGTTTGCCCCGAGCAGCAAATGGAAATTCACCCCTTATCTTTTTAGTGTTGCTTGTTGATTTTTTTAAGGCAGGTCTGTGCCAGTCATAACTGCCCATACTCTCCATTAATGTGATTAGAGGCTAAACAGAAGCAGGATAAATGGAGAGCTGTGACAATTTGATAGTTTTTGCAAAACTGCTCATTATTGTACATGAGTTTTCACAGGTTTTAAAGGCTAGGAGGGACAGTGGGGCTGGAAATTGATGCTGTGTAGCTTTGCTGCTGCTGGTTTTAGCAGAGGCTGAAGCCAGCACAACCCTGCCATGATGTGATCTGAGCCGAGCAGTGTCACCTCACATTGGCACCAAGCATGAGATGGCTTCTTGGGTCAGAGCTGCTTGTGGCACCAGCTGAGTTCTTGGGCTTCACTTCGAGTTTATCAATATGAATTTCAGGAAGTATTTCTTCATGGAAGGGGTGGTCAGACACTGGAATGGGCTGCCCAGAGAAGTGGTGGAGTTTCCATCCCAGGAGGTATTCAAGGACTAGCTGGACATGGCATTCAGTGCTCGGGGCTGGGTGACAAGGTGGGGATTGGTCACAGGTTGGACTGGCTCAGCTCTGATGGAGCTTTCAGGGCAGCAAATCCCTGTGCTGGTATGACACTTGACATGCCAAATTCAGTTATAGTGGGGACAATGTTTAAAACCAGTTTTTTGTCTAAAGCACAATATTTTGGCAGCAATTAACTCACAAGTTTTATCATATTCCCTAAGACAGACATGAGAGTGATCAGCAGCATGAGGAGCTGCTCCGTGGTGGGAGGCAGGCACGGCTGTCCAGGGACAGAGCAGGATGTGCCCACACCATAGGGCATGGTGTCCGCTGCCATGTTCAGCTCCATCTGTGTTTGAGAGCCTTGCAAAATGCTTTGGGAGTTTGTGTGACCAGAGCCTCCTTTGTGTTTCCCAGTGCTGTGATCTGGGGTTCCACGCCAGCCTCGCTCGCACCTTCAGGACGTACCTGTCTGCAGAGTACAACCTGGAGACGTCGCGGCACGAGGGCCTGGACGTCATCGAGAACGCCGTGGACAACCTGGACGCGCGGAGCGACAAGCACACCATCATGGACATGTGCAACCAGGTCTTCTGCCCGCCGCTCAAGTTCGAGTTCCAGCCACACATGGGGGATGAGGTAACGTGCTCACCTGCGGGGCTGCGCAGGGGCCTGGCTCTCCTCTAAACCATCACTGCGGAATTGTTCCGGACTCCTCACCCCTCTCTGCTGCCTTCACACGCTGCCGTTCATGTTTCCCTTCCTAATGAGACTCTGGGCTCGTTAGGGTTCCTCCTTTCAGGCTGCCTCTTGCTCCATGTCTGTCCCAATTAGGGAGCCCATGGTTTGGCTCTCTCTGCCCCACAGATCTGCGCAGGGGAGCTGTGATTAACCTGCTGTAATTGGGAGATGGCAGAAACCCTCGGTGCTGGCCTGGGTCCAGGGCACTGCTCACAGGACACACGGCAACACAGCCTCTCTGGAGGCTGCCAGGAGCTTGTGGGGGCTGGAGGGAATGGTGTGGGTATGGAAATGTGTGTCAGGTCCGTGCATGACCTGTGGAATGTCTCCTGTCTCAGGTGTGCCAGGTGAGCGCCCAGCAGCCTGTGCAGACCGAGCTGCTGATGCGGTACCACCAGCTGCAGTCTCGGCTGGCCACCCTCAAGATAGAGAATGAAGAGGTAAGGGCTGGGCTCTGTGGGCAGCACTGCTGAGCCTTTCTTCCACTGGAGCTTTCCTGGTGTGCTCAGGTGTCAGCCCCTCCTGTGGCAGAGCTGGAAGTGCCCACAGACTGCAGCCAGTGCTAGCCCAGGGCTCAGGCGCTGCCTGTTGAGGGGTTGTTTTGGCTCAAGATGTGTCCTTTTCCCAGTCTGCCTCAAACCCACGCTGTCCCATTTCCAATAGGTACGGAAAACGCTGGATGCCACGATGCAGACCTTGCAGGACATGCTGACAGTGGAAGATTTTGATGTTTCAGATGCCTTCCAGCACAGCCGCTCCACTGAGTCGGTCAAATCAGCTGCATCAGAGACCTACATGAGCAAAATCAACATTGCCAAGAGGAGAGCCAACCAGCAGGAGACTGAAATGTTCTATTTCACTGTGAGTCTCAGCTCAGGCATACAGGACACGAAGCATTAATTGCCAGGGCTGAGGCCCAGTTAAGAGCTCATTAGTGAAGAGCAAGAACCAATTCAGTCTCTTTAAGTACTCGTCTTCTGTCAGATTTGGGTCTGGAATGCATTTCAGTAGCAGGGCACTACACAGGGACTGACAATCCAGTGCCTGCCTCGTTTTTCTCTTTGAAGGAACAACTGGAGCAGCCAGATGAGATTCAAAAGTTACTGAGTGGAGTAGGAGAGGCTCAGAGCAGGGTGCAGACTCCAGATGGCCTCACCATGGGCCACCATCCAGGGTCTCTTCATAAAGGCCTTCAGGACTGTGAACTATGAGCCAAGTCTTCCTCTCTAGCCTTTACAGCTTAAATTTGCCCTTGGCCCAGGGATGAGCTGAAGCCACTGACATGCCAAGGAAGGCACAAAAGCAGGGCTGTGGTGTGTGTGCCTGCCCTGCAGCTCTCATGCTGCACTCCCAGGCAGGGCTCAGGTCTCTGTTCTGGTACCTGAAATACAGGCAGCAGCCATGAGTTCACCAGAAGTCTCCCTCATTTCAGTGTGGGTCACAGCCTACAGTTAACAGCATCTTGTGATGTATTATATATGCCTAGAAGAGCTTCTGCTTTCTCTTAGTAATATTATTGTAAACTGGGGGGAATTGCAATTTTCATTTGGAATTGTGCTTGGGATTACTTTAATGGTTTTTGCAGAGATTTGATCTTTCCCATTCTCCATCTTCCGTTTTCCATCTCTTGTCTCCCTCTGTGCTCTCACCTGTGTAATGCCTCGCTCTGGAGTGTTCTGGGTGTCTGACAGCCTCGCTGGGGGATGGCAGTTGTTGTGCACAGTGTCACCAGCTGCATGGGGCACCTGGCAGTCCCTGGGCTCAGCACTGGGAGTTCTTGCTTGCCATTGTTGGTTTGCACAGAGGCGAAGCCTTGGCAGTGCAGGGAAAGCTGCTTTGATTTCCTAGGCTGTTCCCAGAGGCCTGACAAAAGAAAGCCAGCTTTGAACTCTTTGTCCCTCCCTGCGTTCCCAGGCAGGAGGGGCAGCTCCAAGGAGACCAGGCTCATAAGACCATCAGGGCAGGGGCTGGGGCAGGGAGAAGTGATCAGAGCCTGCTGAGCCCTGCAGCACAGCTGGTGCAGCCTGCAGCCTCCCGAGCCCCCCGGCAGCAGTGAGCATCCACTGGGGGCTGTGTGCTTAACCCACCCCTTTGTTCTTTAATTCCAGAAATTTAAGGAGTATCTGAATGGCAGTAACCTCATCACGAAGCTCCAGGCTAAACACGACCTGCTGAAGCAGACTCTGGGAGAAGGTGAGTTGGGGTCAGGTCCAGGGAGGATCCTCCCATCACCTGAGAGGGTTTAAACTATGTGTCATCTGCCAGCCTCCCCTGTGTGTGTTCTCCTGAGTGACTGAGGGTTCTGTGCCTGGCTGCTGCTGCTCAGCCTAACCAGTGACACACAAACCCATGATTTCCTTGGATTTCTCCTCCCACTTTTCTTTGGGAGTGCACATGGGGAAATCTCTTTGAATCTGAAACTGTGTGCTGAAGTGCTGGGTTACTTCTCCAGCAGCAGAGATTGCCACTCACTCCCACTCTCTGCCTCCTTCCTTCCTCTCCCTCTTCTCCCCCAGAAGATTCTAATCTTCTCCCTCCGGATTTGTAATCTGTCTTTAATGGTGGGGGCACCAGGTGGGCATCTCTCCTCCCCAAATGCAGCTTCTCTCTGCTGGAAGCCATTCCTTGGGGGGTAGGAGCCAGCAGTGAGGGGGTGAGCTCCTGTGCAGCTGGGCTCTGCAGTCCTTTGCTGGTGGCTGATGTGGAGGGATGATGGGAACTTGTGTTTCTTACAGGTGAAAGAGCTGAGTGTGGAACAACCAGGTGAGCACTTTCTTCCCCTTATTTGCTCCTGGGGAGGGCTGGCACTGGCAGGAGGGGGCTGTGGGAAGGGGGGTTTGCTTTGCTGCTGGTGCAGCTTGGTGGGGTTCAGCCCCCTGTGCTGGCAGTCCCTGTGCCCCACATCCTGCTTCCCAGCTGCATGGCCTGGACTGCTGGGCTCAGGGGGATGGCAAGCAGCCCTTGGTTCTGCTGCAGTGTGGTTTCTGCCTGGCTGGCTCTGATGTGCCTGGATGTGCTTTGTCAGCACAGTGCAATGCCCTGGAGCGTAGCTGAGGTGGGGTTGTGTTCAGACAGGATGACACCAAGGTGTCCACTCACTCCCTGCCATCCCTCTTCCTTTGAGGACTTTAATACCTCCCTGAAATCCTCTCCCAGCTCTGGCTGCTTTACCTGTGAGTGCAGAGCATGCCTCTATCACAGACTTCATCCCTCTACTGCAGGAGATAGGGCTGGGGCAGATGTGACAGAGAGGAGGCTTTGATCTGTGTCCAGTCCATGGAGCATCTCCACAGAGCTCCAGTGGCTTGCTAGGAGTGTGCTGGTGTTCTGACAGCAAGACACAGGCCAGCAAAGCCTCTAAACAGTTCCCTAGAACATGCTCTCTGTGTGTCGGCTTGTTCCAACCTTGTTTGTGTTTAATAGAATTTACAATACCAGCCCCAAGAGCTCCGTTCCCTGTTAGAAGCGGAGAAGCAGATGGTGCAGCCTGGGCTGCCTTGCCAGGCAGGAAGGAGGCTCCTTGTGCTGCCAGCACCAGGGCTGGGCACCCAGCAGGGCACCGAGGTGCTGCCAGGACAGAGAGCCACGCTCAGAGAGCAGGGCTGTGCAGTGGCACCCCGAGGAGCTGAGCTGGCCCTGCTCCTCGGTGTGTGCGCTGTGGGGCCCCAGGGGCGTGTGCAGGGCTGGGGCTGCAGGCGCAGTCCCTGCAGTGTGTGGGGCAGGGCTGCTCCCAACAGGCAGCATCACCTCTGCTCCCCCGTTAGCCCTCAGAGGAGTGGCTGGAACCTGTAGGAGTGTACAGGCAAGTTGCTTAATTAGAGGCATCTGATTAAGGAGCCAGCAGATCCCCACTGTCCCCTTTGCACCGGGCTCTGTGTGGCGTCCGTGTCTGTTCCATGAGATCTCCTGCACGAAGGCTCCCAGCACTCAGTTTTGTGTGTGTCTGCAGTCGTGTTCTCTCCCCTGCAGACATCAGTACAGCCTGGGCCAGAGGGCAGCGCAGACATCTCTTTGGGATTTTGTGGTGTTTTTCTCCTTTTTGTAGATCTAGACACTGTATGTCCTTCATTATCCAGAGGAATTGGGCTGGGAATAGCATTAATGCAAGTGGCACTCTGGTGTCCTCAGTACTGCCCTGAAGCCTGTCACAGCCTCCCTGCCTTCTTGGTCACTAGCAGTGGGAGGGTCATCCCCATCCCTGGGGTTCCAAACAGAAGTTAGATACAGCACTGTGGAGGTGTTCCCACTGTCCTCACTCTGGCCTCTTTCTGTGTCAGAGTGAAATCTGTTTAGGAGCAAACAGGAATACCCCAGCATTTTCTGGGGTAGCTGTGGATATAGTATTTATTTTGGATATATCTCCTCAGCTGCTCTTGGTGCCTGTTCGGGCTGAGGGAGTGCTGAGCTGGCGGTGGTGGGAGGCAGGTGTTAAATCCAGCTGGCCACCAGTGCTGTTGGTTTCCTGCTGCAGTGGTGTCCGTGTGGGACACACCAGTGTCAGTGGCTGCAGGGTGTGTGGAGCTGCACATCAAATCCTCACAGAGGGACTCTTCTGTTTGATTTTTTATTCTCAGTTATAACCTGTGAGTTCTCACCCTGTCTTTGCATTTATGTTGGTGTTTTGTTGATTTATTTTGTTCCATTTTCTCCCAGGCCCCCCTGCCTTCCCCCTAAGCCACAGAAAATGAGGAGACCTAGGCCTCTCTCAGTCTATAATCATAAACTCTTTAACGGCAATATGGAAACATTCATTAAGGTACTTGCTGGCTTGCCGTAGGAGTGTCTGTGAACGCTGGGAATGGAATGGTGGCTTTCCTGTCCTGGCTGCTTGCCATCCTCAGGGGTCCCTCTGGCCCATCTGCACCCAGCTGGCGTGGCCAGCACGGCTTTGCCTCGGTGATGATTTCTCTCCATAGCTGCCCTGATGCATTCCTGGTGTTCCTGTCCCATCAGCTGTGTGCTCCAGACCCCACCCATGGCTGCTGGCCATGTGCACCATGAGGCAGTCCTGCCTGAGTGTCCTCATTGTCCTGCTGCTTCTACCCATCCTGGGGGGAAAGATTGCACAAGCTCTGCCCAGCCCTCAAAGGAGCAGCAGACACACCCCCTTCCTCTTTTTGGTGGTCATCCATCCTTGTGGCTCAGAAGGAAGATAAAATGACCCCAGAAGTGTTTCCCACTTTCAAGGACTGTCAGTCTGGGGTAGAAATCCTGTTGTAGGGGTGTCCATGTTGGAGGGCAGACAGGTGACCCTCAGCCTTACACACAAAGACATCAGTAACAGCCAGCCCAGCTGGCTCACCCCCTGCCAGCTGCTGAGAGTCGTGTCCTGTAATCCTGCTCTGGAGAAAGCTTCAGGGAAAACACTTGGGGAGCTGTAAAGACAAACTGTTGGATTAGGTGACTAATAGGCGTCATCTGGCTGGGGTTTATTGCCTCAAGCTCAGCCCTAAGCCCGAGGGCAGTGTCTGTACACGGCACCAGCACGGGGAGTGCTGACCCCACTGGCAAAGCCTGTAATCCCGTTAGGATTTGTGATTACTCCTGACTTAAACTGCTTTTTAAAAAAGTAATGCTCATTAAATCCCAGCCTGTTCAGCACTGAGAAGGAGGAATTACCTGCTCTAGAAATCCATCTGAGCAGGACTGTCCCGTGCTAGCAGAGACCCTTTGGGGGACGGCTGCCTGCCCTTGGGGTGTACAGCCTCACAGGCAGCTGGGCCATTGGCAGCTGCCCAGATGTCCCCTGGTCACCAGTGCCCCCATGGCTGCCCAGTGCCCCAGGCAAGCTCTGTCCCTGTCCTCGGGCTCCTGGGAAGGCCACAGGTTCAGGCAGGGAGGAAATCCCAGAGGCTGTCCCTGCAGGTCACTGAGGCTGGGATGCAGTGTGCCAAAGGGGTTTGGGAGGGAGGGTGGGAATCCCAAAGGCCTGTGTTGGCCCTTGCTAAGCTGCCATTGCATTTGAGCATTCACGGCCTCCGAAGGAGATGCTTACCTCTAACTGAACTTATCCCTGCTTAATCTGTTCTCTTTTTTCCACTCTGCTGCTTTTTTTGTGCTCAGAGGAAGGAGGAATGCACGAACAAGGAATCAGGTACTTACTGGAGACCCCAGATTCCCATCTGCGAGACAGAGGGAATTGCCCAGAGATGCCACTGTGCTCTGCTGGAAAAACCCAAAGAGAAATGTGTCCCCTTGGGCTGTCAGACATGGCCCACGGTCCCCTTGAGCTTCTGCCACAAGGGGCCTGGGGGGAAGCCAGAATTCACCACTGGTTCAGACTCAGGCACTTGGTTCCATTCCCAGTGGTGTTTGTTGGGTTTTTTAGCACCTGCTGACAATGGTTCTTTCCTTTGGTGGAAATATTGTTGTAAGCTGTGTTGTGGGAAGCTTATTCCATCAGCCAGGTATAGCACAAGTTTTATTTCAGCTCAGCATTCCACCTTGGGGGTGGAATAGCTGTGATGCCTCGTGGCAGTCTCCTGTCTGAGCCAGACAGGGAGCAGCAATGTTTCACACACCTTAGTGACAGCTTTCCTGGGCATTTTTGGCTGTACACGGTATCCTCAGCGCTCTTTGATGGCTCCATGTTTGTAACACCTCCTTTCCTGCCTGTCCTCTTACTAAACTCCACAGCTTTAATTTTCAAATCTCTGGTTTTGCAGTCTTTAATGCATTTCCCATGCTTTGTTAGCAATAAACCAGTAATTTTTCTCTTTTCCTTTCCTTTCCTGAAGGATTCAGGACAGGCCATTCCACTTGTTGTAGAAAGCTGCATCCGCTACATCAATCTGTATGGTAAGTTGGCTCAGCACAGCCCCAGCAGCCTGCCAAGGAGAAAGTACCTGAGTGAGCAGTGAGAGCCTGCAGGGACTCCCAGGGCTGCCTGCACTCCGTTCTCCGTGGCTTAGAATTCCATGGCATTGGCTGACTGGGCAGTAGTGAGGTTTTATTAGCCCTCACCCTTTCAGCACCTTGATCTGGGGGCCGTGGTTGGAGAACATGAGCAGAAGTGAGGTGCAGCAGGCTGTCCCTGCTTGGTCCAAGCCTGTCTGGTGCATCGACTCCTGGGTTCTGCTGGTTTGACCTGCAGGTATTGCCCAGCAGTTCCAGAAATCCCTCCTAAAGCATTGTTCTCTTCCAGGCCTCCAGCAACAGGGCATCTTCAGAGTGCCTGGCTCCCAGGTGGAAGTCAACGACATCAAGAACTCGTTTGAGAGAGGTGTGTAGCTGGGGTGTGCAGGTACAGCAAGGATGCCCTGCCTGAGCAGGATCCTTGTGGGAGGTGCTGGGTGCATTAGCCAGGCTGCAAAGCCTGTGTTAAAGCCCTTTGTGCTATGAGACATGAGCAGGTTTTATCCCTTCTGGGTTTCCCAGTGTTGTGTCTCTGGCAGTAGTGAACAGTTACCCAGGGAAGGAGTACGAGAAGTAGGGGTACGTGCAGAGGTCTTTTCCACAGTCATTAAAAACACAAGAGACATAAGGGAGTTTGTTGGGGACTCTGGTTCATCCTTCCTGCAGCAATTTGCCAAGGGAGGCACAGCATTCCCTGTGACTGGTGCCAGTCTGGCTGTGGAGGTGCCAGTGAATCTGCTGAGAAGATCACACTCAGGATGCCAGGCCAGTGAGAAAGGGAAAGCAGTCCTGCTGTCCTGAGTGGAGGGAGCTGTGACAGGGACAGTCCTGCTGGGAATATAGTGACCCTTAATCCTTGAGCAGCATTGGAAGGATCAGGATGAAGGTGGATGGGCCGATGGATAAGGCAGTGTTAGGATTGTCAAAGGCTGGAGGATTTGCACATCCAATTTAAGATGAATTAGTATCCAAATCTCAGCGGCACTGAAAGCCTTTCACAGATTTAAGTCAGTAGAAAGCTATCCAGAGCCGTTGGGTCCATTCCAGAGGTGTAATTGTATCCTCCAGCCAAGCCTGTCCTCTCAGCCTCTCACTCTGTGTCGTTCAGACATCCTCAGCTTTCTGGGTTGGTGCTGTAAATGGAAGGAATGCACTGAGCTGGAAACAGTGAAGGAGAAACAACCAATATCATCTTTGTCCTCAAGAAAGGTTTGAAATTCCCCAGTAAAACTGGTTTTCAGGAAACATCAGCATTGCCATTGCACACGAGGAGGGTTTCTAACACTGGAAAATTTGAATGTTCCACTAAATGAGGAAAACCACTTGTGCCGGTCCAGCTTGATGGTGATGCTGGATATAAAACCTTTTCTGTGGACAGGTGAAGACCCCCTTGCTGATGACCAGAACGAACGAGACATTAACTCAGTGGCTGGAGTCTTGAAGCTGTATTTCCGAGGACTGGAAAACCCCCTCTTTCCTAAGGAAAGGTTTCAAGATTTGGTATCTACTATAAGTAAGTACATGTGACAGCTCTTTGTGGGGAACTGGGTGGGACAAGAGAAGCACTAAATGGGTGTCCCAGCCTAAGCAGGGTGAAGAACTTTTCCTTTTGCTCTTGCAGGGCTGGGGGTTATGTGGAAGCTCCTCAAAGGCACAAGGGCAATAGACAGGTCAAAAGGCACTTTGCAGAGTGCACGTGGGGCTGTCCTTGTGTGTGCACTGGTGGTTGGTACCTTGTTAATTCCATATGCCCATTTGAAACATTTTGCTCTGGGAGAAAGGCAAGTGTTTTGAGAGTTTGTTTCTCTGGGTGTCAGAACAGATGTCTATTGACATAGGGTTTTATCCAGTTTGTATTTAGTTGGGTTTTTTTAAGAAATACCCTCTTTTGTAAAACCAGACTGAAGAAGTAGAGAACCCAGCAGGCAATAATGGGATAAATCAAATGGAAAAATTCCCCACGTGAAATACTACAAAGCTTTCCATCTTGGTATTGAGGCCAGATTTTGCTCAGAATTTTGATTAAATGGCAGCCTAACTACATGTTGTCAGTGAACTTTATTGTGATTAGCAAATGGCATAGTTTGAGCCAGAACAAGCACTTCTGTGTGATCTGCCTGCTCCAAAAAAGCTCTGGTGCTTGTCCTCTGCTTCCTGTGAAACAGCAGCCACAGGATTAACTCTCTACAGAACACAGGGGTAGCTTGGGGCAGGACAGCCCTGAGTCACCCCTTCTCTTGGGAGGGAACAGGTGTCTGATGGCAGCTCCGGGCTCTGCAGCCCTGTGGAGTGGAGAGCAGTGAATCTGAAAGCACTGACTCAGCACTGGTTCAGCTAACCTGTTTCCTGGGAGTTTCTAATTCCTATTCGGAGCAGCAGCAGACAGGAGCGGAAGGGCTCAGAAGGATCCAGTGCATAACCCAGAAGGGTAACCTGAATAAAAACCTCATTTAAAAATCTGCCCTAGAAAATCAAGCAGTGCTCTGTTTTCAGTGGTACATTGACTCAGGCTTTTGAGGAACAGAGGAGTTGTTGAGGAATGAAATGAATAATGCATAAACATTTATTTTAAAATCAAACCCACAGAAATGTCTTTATTTGCTGTTCGTACTTGTCTGAATATACGAATTCCCTGCTGGAGGAGCAGTGTCACCCATTCCCTTCCTGCACCTTAGTACCGGACTGATGGATGACCTCTGGAGACAGGCTTTTGTATTCCTCACTTACTGGGCCACTAGATCTGGAACAAGTCCCTCTGGTGCTGAGCTGTCTGGTCCTGAAAAGCTTTTTAAGGATGTGCTTTCTATCCGTGTGTTCCAGAAATTGAGAACCCTGCAGAGAGAGTGCACCAGATCCAGCAGATCATTGTCACTCTGCCTCGGGCTGTCATCGTGGTCATGAGATACCTCTTTGCTTTCCTTAACCAGTGAGTCTGTTTTCCTGCTCCACCAAGTTCCTCCTTGCTGTCCCTTTTGCCAGGGCTTCCCTGTCTTTGGTGCACGAGTTCCTTCTGGTGTTGCCATGGGGGGTTGTGCTTGGGTTCTTCCTGGCCCTGCTGGCCGTGGCTGTGTGCCCGGGGAGGGGACAGCTCAGAGCTGCTGTGTGCCCGGGGAGGGGACAGCTTGGTGCCAGTGTGTGCCCGGGGAGGGGACAGGTTGGTGCCGGGGCAGAGGGGACAGCTCGGTGCCGGGGCAGAGGGGACAACTCGGTGCTGGGGCAGAGGGGACAGCTCAGAGCTGCTGTGTGCCTGGGGAGGGGACAGCTCGGTACCAGTGTGTGCCCGGGGAGGGGACAGCTCAGAGTTGCTGTGTGCCCGGGGAGGGGACAGGTCGGTGCCGGGGCAGAGGGGACAGCTCGGTGCCAGTGCCGGTACGTGCGGGGCTGGGAGGTGTCCCCGCGAGCAGGACCGTGGCACAGCAGCTCCTCACTGTGTGCTTGCAGCTTGTCACAGTACAGCGATGAGAACATGATGGATCCCTACAACCTGGCCATCTGCTTCGGGCCCACGCTGATGCACATTCCTGACGGGCAGGATCCGGTGTCCTGCCAGGCCCATGTCAATGAGGTCATCAAAACCATCATCATTCACCACGAGGGCATCTTCCCCAGCCACCGAGAGCTGGAGGGGCCTGTCTATGAGAAGTGCATGACCGGAGGGGAGGAGTACTGGTGAGCTCTCTGCAGGGTTCCTGGGTACAAACACCTTCATCAGGCCAAGAGGCTCTTGCACACTGGACCATTTGATTTAGTCTTACCAGTCAAAACAGGCAGTTCCACCAGGTATTTCATTTTATTGTGCTGACTCAGTATTTTAAACCTCAGTAAGAAACATCAGAAGAAACTTTTTCCAGGGCAAATACTAATACTGATGAAGATTTTTTTGAGCTGCAGATCCACAGAAGTGTGTTCAGCAAAACAGAATTTTAGGTAAATTCTATCCAAATTCCTCCTAGGCTGGAAATTTTGAGTAAAGACCCATAGTTCAATCATAATTTGCTGGTTGGATGAAATCCCTTGGCCTGTGGTTAACCCAAACCTTCCAGTTCCCTTTGTTGCTGGAATTCTAACCCAACATTCAGGTCTGGGTTTAGCAAACCATGATCAGTAACACACTTGAACAGATTTTCTACAAGTTTCATACATTTCTGAGATCTCACCATGCCTTATACTAGTCAGCTGCCACCATCCTTCCTGGTGCAGCAGAGGAGCTAAAGCTGAAGCTCACTGTGAATTAGGGAATGGGGCATTTAACTTGGTGTCACTTTGAGTTAGTTTTGCCAAACTCTGCTAAAGACACAAGAGCCAACAGAACACGACATTCTGGGCCTGGTGATTGTGGTGTGAGTGTCTGCTGTTCTCAGCAAGTTCAGGGGTCTGCTGTGGTTTGAAATCAGAGAATCACAAATCACAGAATTAGTTAGGTTGGCAAAGACCTCCAAGACTGAGTCCAGCCTTTGACCAAACACCACCTTGTCGCCCAGACACATCCAGTTGTTCTTGTACGCCTGCAGAGATGGGCACTCCGCCCCCTCCCTGGGCAGCATGAGGGGTGCTGAGTGCGCTGGGAGCAGTGTCATTTGCTGTGTGACAGCCAGCTGTGTTCCTCTGCAGTGACAGCCCGCACAGCGAGCCGGGCACCATCGATGAGGTGGACCACGACAACGGGACAGAGCCGCACACCAGTGACGATGGTGAGCAGGACTGAGCCGGGGCTGGGTGCGTGCCAGCACTGCTGTGCCTGCAGGAGAGCAGCGAGCACTGCGGGCTGAGGCTGGCTGCTGGCAGGGCTGGGCTCAGCAGGAGGCGGCTCTGTGCTCCCCACGCGCCAGCAGCTCCAGCCGCGAGCAGGCGGTTTGGGGAACGCCGCTGGCACTGCCCTGGGTGGGGAGCCATGGCAGGGCTTGCTGTGCTGGGAGGGCTGAGCACCTTCTGCTTCCGACAGCTGCTGCCACCCTGGCTGTGTCCTGCCTCGGCAGAGCACATCTGCCCTGAGAGGCTGCGGGGAGGAGGGAGGGCTCACCTGGCAAGTGGGGCCACGGGAGCAGGAATGGCACAGGGGGGGCACACGAGGCCAGGTGGCTCTGGGCATAGGGAAGGGCACAAGGAAGGGCACGGTGGGCCAGGCAGCTCTAGGCACAGGGAAGGGCACGTAGGGCTGGGCGGCTCCAGGCCTGCTCTCAGCTCCAGGCAGGAGCCGACAGGCCTGGCAAAGGGAGGCAAGGGACCTGCTGTGCAGCCAATTTCACACTTGGGTGGGCACGTTAATGGCTCCAATTGGGATTTCCGAGTGATTAGCTGTGGTGCCAAGTGTGGAGCAGATGAGCAGCTGTATTTTGAGGATTTACATATTCCCTCTCCTGCTTGCCTTGCATACACTCCCTGCTGGTAGCCCAGCGTTGTGTCAGGGCTGTGGGAGCCCTCCTGGCTCTGTCCCCTCCAGAACTATCTCCTCCTGTGGTGCTCCCAGACACTCTGCCCTCATGTGGGGGTTGCTTAAGGTGGGGAAGATGAATCTGCTGAAGTGGCCTGGCCTGTCCCAGGTAGGACTGGAATGGGGCAAGGGTCCGATGCAGCATCCTTTGTCCTCCTTTGGTGTCCCCTCCTCTACATGGGTTTGGTTCCTGAGCAGTGTCGGGTCACACACTGATGGCTGCTGAGCCCACAGTCAGTAATGGGGCACAGCAAGTTTCAGTGTTTAATGAGAATGAGGCAGATCTGGAGGAACTGGGGGGGCTTGCCCTATTTTGCTGTCATTTTCTGTCTGCCAGTCTCCAGGTGGGGATTGAAATGATCCACTGTCTCAGATAATCAAGGCATGCTAACGCTCTAACAATGGCAGGGGTGGCTGGGGAGCGGCAGCTGTTCTGCCACCCAAGCAAGGCACAGTGAGGGTCACTCTGGTTAATGAGGAGAGAGACACTCTTGCTGCTTTGCAGTTGTTTCTTTAGGATTCCCCAGCTGGAAACGGATCTACATGCGAGCCAGGCTCTTTCACAGGTTCCTCAGTGCTGTTGGGTGCTCCAGCAGCTCCTGCTGTGACATCCTTGCCCAGAGGCTTAGAGGACCCTGGTGTGCTCATGACCTTCCAAAGTGAAGTTCTGGCTCAGCCCTCCTGTATTTCAGGCCCTGAGCTCCCAGTTTGTGAGTCATGGGTGTTTAGTAGAGCTCACATTAGGAAAAGTGGGGAAACAATGAGGCAGAGTGCTGCAGATGGTGGGGTGCAGAGCAGCTGCCTGGCTGGACTGGTATCATTATTTCCATGGGGATCCCCAAAGGGGCATTAGTTGCTCATCAATAATTCAGAACAAACTGTCTCCAGGATGAGGAAGGGAGGAGAAGGTAAGTGGGGTTTGATCACAGCATCTGACATGGCTTGACAAAATCGCAGGCTGGAGGATAATGGGTTTCTGTAACCAATGTGGGTGAGGGTGCCATATGCACAGAGGGAGATTCCTGCTGCTCCCCATCTGCTTTGTAGCTGTTTGTAATTGCCAGTGGTTTGTGAGTCTGAGAGAGGTCCCAGAGCGCCTGGAACAGCAATAGGAATTGATGAGTCTGAAAACAAGAAGGCTTGTGCTCAGTGTGAGCTGCTCTGGGGGTGCTGGGCCACAGCAGCACTGTTCTGTTGTTCTGGTGAGGGGCTCTCTGGGGTTCAGCCTCCCTTTAGGGCCAAACTGAGCTGCTCTCGCTGTGCCTCTCTCCTGTGCAGAGGTGGAGCAGATTGAAGCCATAGCCAAGTTTGACTACATTGGGCGATCTCCACGGGAGCTCTCCTTCAAGAAAGGGGCCTCACTCCTGCTGTACCACCGGGCGTCAGAAGACTGGTGGGAAGGGAGACACAACGGGGTGGATGGGCTCATTCCCCACCAGTACATCGTGGTGCAAGACATGTGAGTAAAGTGAGGGTTGTTACAATCATGTGCTTGCACAAGGTCCACTTCAGTCACCTAAAATAATCAGTCAGTTTTGCAGTTTGTTTAATGACTTTGGTGAGAAATCTGTGCCTGTTCACTTCTCCCTCTCTGTGTATTGTTTGGCTCCACTTGTTTCTCATTTGGGCTGATAAAGACCAGTACTAAACATTGTACCTCAGTGTACCTGGGCCCCATTTCTCATTGACTCCCGAATGTGGTGTGACCCAGGCTTACCACTGGCCTTGTCCCTGTGAGCATTGGCCTGGGTTGTTCAGTGCTCACCCGGCCCGTGGGCAGATCCCAGGGCCCTTTGTAGGTGCTGCTTCTCCTACAAGTACTGTATCTGGAGCCATTACAGTGGCAGCCACATCACAGGGGATGGGAAGGCAGATGTGCACTGTTTCCAAGTTCCCAGGGACGTGGTGGCCCTGGCACAGCTCCTTGTTATCAAAGGGTGGGGCTGCTGACGTGGTGGTGTTCAGCTTGGCGTGGCATCCGGGCCCTGGCTAGCCCGGGGCACAGCCCTGTCACTGCTGTGGTGTCCTTTCCTAGGGATGATGCCTTCTCTGACAGCCTGAGCCAGAAGGCAGACAGCGAGGCGAGCAGCGGGCCATTGCTGGACGATAAAGCCTCCTCCAAGAACGACATCCAGTCACCCACAGATCACATCTTGGACTATGGCTTTGGGGGAGTGATGGGCAGGTAACTCACATTCCTGTCACCATGGAGGGGGTCGCTGTCACACGTGTGGACAGTCAGGGTGTGGGGCAGGGCAGGATGGGAGGGAATGCTCTAGAAAGCACTGCAAGGTAATAGGGGCTTGGAGGGGATTTCATGTGCACTGCTAATGGGGATTTAACATTTACAGAGGGTACAGGGGCCCTGAGCAACCTGGGATAGTGGAAGGTGTCCCTGCCCATGGCAGGGGGTCAAAACAAGATGACCTTTGAGTTCCCTTCCAACCCAAACCACCCTTATGATTTGATGCTGTCCTTTTCTTGGTACTGGCTAAAATATATGTTTTCCCTCCTGCCTGAGTCTTCTGAAGCTGGAAGGCTCAAATTTGGTCTGAGCTGCGCTCAGGGCGAGGGGTTGCCTTGCAGCATGCAGCAGTGGGGCTGATGGACACTGACCTGTGCCGTGCTGGGCTCTTTGCAGGGTGAGATTGAGGTCTGATGGTGCAGCCATCCCGCGGCGCCGCAGCGGTGGGGACACCCACAGCCCGCCCCGAGGGATGGGGCCCGGCATTGACACCCCTCCCCGAGCAGCAGCCTGCCCCAGCAGCCCCCACAAGATCCCCCTCAACAGGGGCAGGATCGAGAGCCCTGAGAAGCGCAGGATGGCCACGTTCGGCAGCGCGGGCAGCATCAATTTCCCAGACAGGAAGGCCCTGGCTGACAGCCACCCTCTGAGATCCACCTGTGGGTCCACCCGGCACAGCAGCCTTGGAGATCAGAAATCCCTGGAAGCAGAAGCTCTTGCTGAGGTGAGAGGGCTGGGAGGGCACCAAGAGGCTGCAGGAGCTCACTGGGGAGGGCCTGGAGCCCCTTCACCTCAGACACGGTCACAGTGCTGCTGCACACCCAGCTCTGTTGGGTTGTTCTTGGAAAAAATACTCACCCAGATGATGTTAATTTTCACCTTGAGTTTTGTGGAGCTGCTGGGCTTGGGAGTCATGAGGCTTCCTGGGAGAGTATTTTCGCTCATCATTTTAGGAGCTTAAGAGAATGAATTGGAGCTAATTTGATAGTTATTTCCCTTCAGCTAATCCTTTGAATGTTACCTGAGGCTCACTGAGCATTTTGTAGATATTATAAAATAAGGACTTGTCTACACCAGGACAACATTAACTAGAGTGACTTTTCAAACAATTGACTCTGGTGCCTTAAATTGCTTTTCCAATGGTCTTGCTGAGTGGCCTTAATTAAGTTAAGGTGGATTTAAGCAAAGGCAAACTAGGACCTCTCCATTTGTACAGGAGGCCCCAGCACTGTAGCCATAGGCAGTAGCTAGTTCCCTGTGCATGGGCACTTCTGGTTGCACTGGGTTCACCTTCTGGGGGATCCCTGTGGACAGACTGTGGAGCCTGGAGGTGGGCGGGCACTGAGGGGCTGGAGCCAACGTCTCCTTGGCTGCCTCAGGCCTTGTTGCTGCCTCTCATATATCCATGGCAAGCAGCTGTTGTGCTGCTCACTCCATAAACATCCCTGTGTCTGTCCCTGCCACGTGCCATTGTCCTGTGGGCACGGGGCAGCAGAGGCCCCATACATCCAGTGGAGGCTGCAGGGCCTCTGTTGTGAGGCAAAGCCAGCCTCAGTGCTGTGGGGGAGCTGTGTGAGCAGGCTGGTGTTCACCCATCACTCCTGGTGCTCAGGATTCATGCCCTTTGGAGCTGGTGACTAAGCTCCTGCTGACCTGGGGAGCACAGGGCACCTTAGTGCTCCCAGTTTGGGCTTCACACCTTCTCCCAAAGCTGCTATTTTCCCTGGGAGCTCTCAGATCAGAGACCCCCTCTACAGACACGCATGCCAGGATGGTGGGGTGGAGTGCAGGGGAGCAGGTGGTGCCGTGGCACAGCGCTGATGTGGCTTTGGCCTTGCAGGACATCGAGAAGACCATGAGCACGGCGCTGAACGAGCTGCGGGAGCTGGAGAGGCAGAACACGGCCAAGCAGGCGCCCGACGTGGTGCTGGACACGCTGGAGCCCATGAAGACCCCCCCGCTGGGCGCCGCCAACTCGGAGCCGGCCAGCCCGCTGCACACCATCCTGATCCGGGACCCCGAGGCGGCCATGCGGCGCAGCAGCAGCTCCACCTCCGAGATGATGACCACCTTCAAGCCGGCGCTGTCGGCCCGGCTGGCCGGGGCGCAGCTGCGGCCGCCGCCCATGCGGCCGGTGCGGCCCGTGGTGCAGCACCGCTCCAGCAGCAGCAGCAGCTCGGGCGTGGGCAGCCCCGCCGTCACCCCCACCGAGAAGCTCTTCCCCAGCAGCTCGGCAGATAAATCGGGCACCATGTAGGGCCGGGGCGCGGGGACTGCGGTGCCCGGACGCTGGGAGCAGGGCGAGCCTCGCTGGGGGGGCAGGGGTCAGAGCCCTGCTGGGGAGCCTCTGTGGAAGGAAACACGTGTGGGGCCTGGGCCTGGTGCTGTACATACGTGTGTGTGTATGTGCATAGGTGTGCACACACCCCATCCATGCAGAAACACTTCCCGAGCTTGCAGTCCTACAGCAGGAGGAGACGGCAGGTCTGAGTGTTGGCACTGGAGAACACACTCAGTGTAGAAGTATATATTAAAAACAAAGTGTACAGAATTCAGTGACTTTTAAAAACAGTAGATTTACCTCAGAAACTGGCTCTGAAATGTCCTCTCTTGAGACAGTGGGTTGGTCTGGGTTTCCAAGGCTGTCTGTGTGCACCTGGAAGCCCACGCTGCAGCAGCTGTGCGTCAAGCAATACAAGGGCCATCCTGGAATTTATTTTCTGTACCTCTTGGCATTGAGAAAAAAAAAAAGGGATGGGAATGCAGTGGGGTCTGTTCGCTGCTGGGCTGTAAGAAGAGCTGGAAATCCATACATGACCATGTGTGACCGGCCAGCTGGAGGCTTTCCAGTCCTGAATCCTGAGATGTCTTCATGTGCCCGTGATGCCCTGGCAGCAGGGACAAGCAGGGTGTGTGCCATGGATGGGAATGGAGTGAAGTGAGTGTCATGAGTGGGACAGAGTGAGGTGTGTGCCATCACCCTCGTGCAGGAGGAGGACGCTGCGCTGCACTGGGACTGTGGAATGCTGCTTCTCTGCAAGTTCTCAGAGTGAGCAAGGACTAGTGACCAAACCTGTGGTAAAGCATGGAGTAACTTACAGAGTTTGGAGATTCTTCATCTCTCTTTCCCCACGTGCTTTTTCCTTTTTTTTTTTTTAATCAAAACCCAACCCAGTGGTCTCTTGAGAGTCAGGCCTGAGCAGCAAGGAGGGGTCTCAGGTCAGAGTGGTTGTCCTGCATGAGAAGCATGAGCCGTGTCTGACCACATCAGATGCAAAACTGGTCTGATGGGTGATACTTTGCACTTTCTGTACTGTACCATATAATACAACAGTTTGAGTTTATGCAAAAGAATCTACATTTTGTTTTACCCAGAGAAAAAATATGCAGAAGGCTGGGGATTGCATGGTCCTGTGTGATAATCCAGACTCCTCTGTAAGCACTGAATCTGAGATGCTCCGTGCTTCTCCTGCAGCTTTTCCTTGTACAGATTTCCATGCAATGCCCATGGTTTGATTTGGCACTTCCCCATGGTCACATGCTCGTGTCTCCTAACATCATCCTTCCTCCCTGCTATCTCTGAGCCTGCTGCTCTGTGCCTGGGCAAAGAGCCTGCAAGCCCTCCTGACTCACCCAGCAGCCACTTACCCTGCCTGGGGCTTTGCTTTGTCCGCCCTTCATCTTCCTCATCTCTCCAGCGCTGCTGCGGACCCCAGCTCTGCAGGAGAAGCAGCCTGACTTCCAGAAGGCAGTGGAGGCACTGACCAGGGTGGCAGAACCCGTCAGTCCTGCTGTGGCTCGTGTCTCTTTGGCTGGGGAGCTCCCATGTGTGCAAGACTGCCTGTACATGGACACGTGTACCTCTGTACCTGTGCTGTCACAGCTGCACCCCATCTCTGCCCCTCCATGGCTGCACCCCCGTGCACCAGGCACAGAGCTGACATGGCAGGCCCTGGGACCGGCTGGTGCCTGTCCCCTGCCCCTCGCACGTGTCCCCTCACGCCCCGCTCTGCCAGCCCTGTAAATATTGCTGTACTTGCTTAACTGCTCGAAGGTAACTGTTAACCTGTAAACTGTACAAAAATAGGCTAAAGTTAGATAAAGCCGATGCCACTCAACAAATCTTTGCACTTAGTAGGTAGCTCAATGTAAAAATAAGCCCAGTAATACTAGTAACCCCGAAGGGAAGCGAAGCCGCCGGCACCCCTGGCAGAGCCCGTGGGGAGCAGCTCTGCCCATGTCCCTCCCTGTCATGCTGGCAGGGCAGACGGTGTGTGTGCGTGTCTGTGAACGTCCTTGGCGTTTGGTTCTCGTTGGTGTTTATTTCTCCATCATGCCCCTTTCCTGCGCAGCCCTGGCACTGCCCGGCCTGGCACTGCAGCTGCAGATGTTCAGCCAGGCTGGGCTGGTCAGGGACCTGTGCTGGGGAGGGAAGGACCCATTTGGCACGAGTGCTGTGTATCCATTGCCAGTAATTATTACTTTTGTTTCCATTTAGTTCCTGGAGAACATTCACTTTGCCAGTTTTCTGGTTTTTGTATGCTTTCTGAGATGACTTGAGAGCAAACCCATCTTCATTAGGGGTTTTATTTCCTCCCTTACTTCTGACCATACGGTACAAATTCCAGTGTCTTTCTATTAAATTATTGCCTTTCATTTTCCTTTGTTTTGTTTTGTTGTGGGTTTTTAATACAATTGTTTTCTTATCTTTAAGTGCCTTTTTGAGCACCAAAACAAACGGTTGGAGTTCAGGCCTGGGGGCTGTGCACACATGGGTTCGTCTGGGCAGTTGTGTTGTGCTGGGGGTGATTGCTTTTAAAGTCCTTCCATTTTTCTGTTTGATGAAAAGGGAACCAAGACTTTTTGCTGGAGAATAAACTCCCCCTTTGTAATATGGTATTCCAAGTGTAGTTTTAACTACTGTAAATTTAAGGGAAGAAATGTATTTTTCTGTAAGCGAACTTGGCACAAAATTGAACCACATACATTGTAGGAGCATCCTAACTGGAACTTGCTCATGGTTTGTGAGTGACTGACTCTGATCCTCGGTACCTCCCTGAGGGCACAGACTGTGTGTGGGCTGCAGAGTTCACAGAGCTTCACTGTGACAGCCACGGCCGAGCTGCCGCCGGAGCCAGGGTGGCTGAGCTGTGTGAGGGCGGCTGCTCAGGGCAGCTGTGTCTGCTGTGCAGAGCGAGCTCTGGGCCCGGCTCCCACGGCCCTGCCCCGTCCAGCCCAGCCCTGCCGGCCATGGCCATGGCCTGCCGGGGGTGGGGCTGAGGGGAGCATGGTGTCACTGCGGCCCTGCCATCCATCCCGGCCATGGCCATGGCCTGCCGTGGGGCTGAGGGGAGCATGGTGTCACTGCGGCCCTGCCATCCATCCCGGCCATGGCCATGGCCTGCCGTGGGGCTGAGGGGAGCATGGTGTCACTGCGGCCCTGCCATCCATCCCGGCCATGGCCATGGCCTGCTGTGGGGCTGAGGGGAGCATGGTGTCACTGCGGCCCTGCCATCCATCCCGGCCATGGCCATGGCCTGCTGTGGGGCTGAGGGGAGCATGGTGTCACTGCGGCCCTGCCATCCATCCCGGCCATGGCCATGGCTCTGCCATGAGGGGAGCATGGTGTCACTGCGGCCCTGCCATCCATCCCGGCCATGGCCATGGCCTGCTGTGGGGCTGAGGGGAGCATGGTGTCACTGTGGCCCTGCCATCCATCCCGGCCATGGCCATGGCTCTGCCATGAGGGGAGCATGGTGTCACTGCGGCCCTGCCGTCCATCCTGGCCATGGCCATGGCCTTGCCATGGGGCTGAGGGGAGCATGATGGCACCATGGCCCTGCCGTCCATCCCGGCCATGGCCATGGCCTTGCCATGGGGCTGAGGGGAGCATGGTGTCACTGCGGCCCTGCCATCCATCCCGGCCATGGCCATGGCCTTGCCACGGGGCTGAGGGGAGCATGGTGTCACTGCGGCCCTGCCATCCATCCCGGCCATGGCCATGGCCTGCTGTGGGGCTGAGGGGAGCATGGTGTCACTGCGGCCCTGCCATCCATCCCGGCCATGGCGTTGCCATGAGGGGAGCATGGTGGCACCCCACCGTGCCCTGGACAGACCCTCACGCCTGAGCGCAGGCCCGGGGTGGCCATGACTGCACTTTGTTCCTTGGGCTGAAGTCCCTGGTAGGTGGTTTTTGTGTCCCAGGTGTGTTATTTAACTAGCAGTGTTGTGGTTCTCGCGGGGCGGCAGTAGATGTCCCGAGTCTGATTTGCTTTGCGTGGCTGGGCTGTGAGATCTGTGGGGACGGGGCTGGTTGTGCTGGGAGGCCATGGGGAACGCCGGCTGCTGCCCGCTGTACCGGCCATCCTCCTCCTCCTCTTCCTCCTCTGGTGTTGTCTCTGTAACGTATGGTGAGATGCCGTCAGCTAGAGTGTCTGAGTGGGTCCTCGTGTGTGCTGGTGATGCCATGTAGATGAAGCCACTGGTTGGGTGTGGACTCATCCTGTTGAATAAACTGCTTAACTTTTCTCAAAAACGTTGTCTGTGGTTTCAGAAGATTCGCTGCCTCTTGCCTGTGCCTCCTCCCCACACCTTCCTCTGCCCCACAGCATCCTGCCCTGCCCTGGGCAGTACAGACACTGTCTCCTGCCCCTGCAGCCAGGCTCTGGGTGCTGTTTATGGGTGCTGAGGGGATAAGAAACATTCTAAACAAACAGCCCCAGAGCCCTTTGCACTCAGGCTGTGAGGAACTGTGCTGGACTCTTCAGGCTGCATTATGTCTCTTCCCATTGTTTTTTTTTCTTTGCTGCTGGGTTGTGGCTTCACTTCCCTCCCATCTTGGCGGCATGGAGAGACGGAGACCTCCCCGATTCCATCCATCACCCATCCTCGAGGCGGGGCAGCTGCAGACACAGCTGGCGATGCTCGAGCCGGGGTCTGCGGGGGCCACGGGCAGGGGGAGGGCTGGGCAAGCTGCAGGTGGGGCTCGACCTGCACCACCCTGTCCTTAATTACCCCTCCTTAAATACGGTTAATGGGCTCAGCCTCAGGGGAGGTGAGTGCAGGGTGGGCTCCGGGCTGCCGCGCCCGTCCTGGTCACCACGCTCTCCTCGGCACCGAGAGCAGCTGGCAGCGGTTCTGACACGGCCCGGTACCCACCGCAGGAGCATCCTGGGCACCGCCCGGGGGAGAGCCCGGGGTGGCTCCGGCAGGTCCCTGGGCAGCGGGTGCGTGTGGAGGAGTGGGGTTTGGCCAGGCCCTGGAGGGTGCCAGCTGTGTGCGACACTTGTGATGCCTCTGCGGGGTGTGTGCCAGGTGTGTGCCAGGTGTGTGCCAGGTGTGTGCCAGGTGTGCTCGGTGCCCCGCTGGTCCCGCGGTGTGCCCGCAGTGTCCGCCCGCTGCCAGCAGAGGGCAGCAGCGCCCCGCGCCCGGCCGGGCCGAGCGACCCGCACGGGGAGAGGGGACCGGACCTTTTCCCTTTTCCCTTTTCCCTTTTCCCTTTTCCCTTTTCCTTTTCCCTTTTCCCTTTTCCTCCGGGCAAAAGTGCTGCATGGGCTGCCACTGGCTGATTGAACTGAAATTAATACCTGATTCTCTCCAGAGGGTCCAGTTACCCAGGTAAGGCGTAATAATCATTAACTCCAAGTGTGAACAACAAGTTGAATGTGTTTATTAATTTCTGTGGCGCGAATGCAGCATTTGCATTTGAATAACCTTTCCACACTGCCGCGCTATGCCGCGTGTGCTGGTTTCCTGCTGAAGGCAGGAATTCCTTTTAGCTGGGTATGTGGGCACTGGGAGCCTGTGGCTCCGCGGGATGCTGCTGGCATGGCGCACAAGGCAGAGCCAGGCTGCTGGCACGGACCCCAGACTGAGCAGGGACCGGCTCCTCCCATCCCGCTCCAGGGGATCAGGGCAGGGAATTGCTCCAATGAAAAACTGTGGAATGCAGACAGAGAGGGCCGGGTGGCGATGCTGCCCCAGCCAGCCCTGCTCTCTGCAGGTGAGGAGCTACAGCAGAGCCCCTGTTGGGAATGCTGCCCAGGGGCTGGGGCAGGGCAGGGCTGGAGGTGGCAGTGCCTTGGGTCTGCCTCAGCAGCTCCTCAGTGAGCACCGGAACCCTCCAAGGTGATGGAAGGAGCTCTCAGCCTGCTCCAGTCATCTCTGGGGTACCTGACTGCCAAGGAATGGCCTGGGGGTGACTTGCCTTTAGCTTGGATTGGTCCAGCAGCTCAGTATGGATGGATCTCACTCTGAGTGCCCCACGGGGCACCCAAGGGCACTCTGGCACCACTCATGCTCATAGCTAATGAATGAAAAAATGACATAGAAATGAAATGTAAAGGAAATGATGCAGAACTTAGCGATTAGTGCTCTGAACCTGGACTCAAAGTGAAAAAAGTGCTCTCAGTCCTGCTGACTGAATCAAATCCAAATCGCTAATACATTTTAGTAATTTTTTTCATGTGCAAAGACATTAAAATGCTTTTAGTGAATGAGGTAAAGATTTTCCATTGATGTTTAAAACTAAAACAGAGCTGTGTGCTGTGGGCGCCCAGAGCCTGCTGTGAGCTCATGGCAGGGGCTGTGCATGGCTGCCCTGTCCCTCCTGTGGCCTCTGAGTCTGACTGCCCCGGCAGTGCCATCTGTGCACAGCCATGGGAGCCAGCATGGAGCCCAGGCTGCAGAGAGGGCCATTCCTTCCCAGTGGGAGCCAGGGCCATGCGGGATGCCTGGGGCCACCTGAGGGTAGTGCTCAGCCCAGCGCCCCAGCTCAGAGGGATTCTGCAGCCCCTGCTGCTGTTTCAGCTCAGATGTGGCTGCAGATCCCTTTGGGCAGCAGCTCTGACTTGCCTGGAGTTCCCTGCTCTTGTGAACGTTTGAGAGATGCTCTGTTACACTGGCTTTTGGAGGGTGGATACGAATTGCTGAGGCTGTAGATTTATGGCACCCTCATTGCTTGTGCCTGGACCATGCCCTGCTGGGCCATTTGGGGCCCTTTTTCCTGCCTGATCCCCTCTGCCCGTGGCACCCTCGGGTCTGGGGCTGGCCAGCAGCTCAGCCTCCCAGGGCAGGAGTGACCCCAGCCCCAGGCACGTGGCAGAGATTTTCCTGTGTTGTGTGTGGGTTTGGAGGCATTCCCTGCAGCATATGTCTGATTTCCTGTGCAGAGGAGAAAACACTTGCCAGACGAGACTGATTCTTGAAACTGGCCAAGTGTTTTTCAGCTGTCAGCTCCCCTGGCCCTGCCCAGTGATGGCTCATCAGCCGTGGGAGGGACAGTGCTGCACCAGCCAGTGCTGCTGTGGTTTGGTGCATTCTGAGCTTGGTTTCAATTTGAGCATTTTTCTCTGAATGTTTGGCTCCCTGCTCCAGCACAAGCCAATGTCCCCATGTCCCTGCAGTGGAGCCCTTCCCCTGGTAATTCAAAGTGCTGATGTGGTGGGTGTCTGGAGTGTTCCTGGTGCCCCCAGCTGTGCGCAGCCCCTGCCCAGCTCAGGCTGCAGCAGGACCTGCAGCAGGCAGGGCCGAGTGAGCCCTGGGGAGGCTGTGCTGTACCCCATGCCTCGGCTGGCTGCAGGCACACAATGAAAATAGCACTATTTACACAACTTTGGATAACTTTATTTCCCCTTCATATACACCTACAGCCTCACTGTAGAAACACTGGAAACCTGACTTTAGCAGGCCTGAGAGACTGCAGCATTATCCATCTTCTGTAAATGCTGTGGAGCAGTTGGAAACCTTTTTATGATCCAGCTCAGCTGGAAAACAGCACCACATTCCTGCTGCCCTTTGGGATCACTTCCCTTGCTTGTGGGGTGGGAGGCAGCAGCTGTTGAAACATCTTGGTTTAAGCGTCTCATGAGATAAAAGTGTAATTTGCTGGATTTTAATATCTCGTGCATCAGATCAGCACAAGCATTGCAGGTAAACCAGCCTTGCTCTGTTCAACAGAGATGCCTCTGTCCTCCCCAGGAATCTTCCAGAGACTTGGGCTTGGAGTCCTTGATGCTGCAAAATCTGTGGCGGTTTGTGTGTTGGAAATGAAGCTTCAGCTCTGGAGCAAAGCTTGTCCCAGGCCTTTAAATCTAATAACAGCCTCCTGACAGCATCCAAAGGCCAGGCACCCTCTGACAGCTCCTAATTCCACCCGAGCCCCATCAGCATGAGACTCATCTCTGGACGTGCACACGTGTCCGGCTCTATCTAACGAAGATAAATTTCTTAATTAGGATTTGCAGCTGCCTGGGGCACGGGGAGGTTGTGATGAGCAAGAGCTTGGCTGGGAGTGAGTGCAGCTCCTTTGGCTGCTGTCCCAGGGAGCTGGTGCAGTGAGGATGGGGCTGGGTGGGCTTCTGCAGCCTGGCCAGAGCCCTGTGCTCCTGTGACTCCTGCAGGAAAGGGCTGTGAGCAGTGCTGGTCACCAGCCCAAACCCTGCTATCCTGCTCAAAGCTAACGAGCTCATTCCCTCCTGGATGGGTCTTGGCTGACAAGAAATAACTGCCCTTGGCTGCATTACCCCCCACCTGCTGCTGCTGGACACCGGTGAAACTTGTGTTGGATTTCTGTCTCTAAACTCTTGCTGCATCCATTTTTTCTCACCCCCTTCAAGACAGCTTTTATAAAAATAATATATTTAACAATGACTGGGCAAGTGCTGAGGCTGGCAGAGCTGTACCATGGAGCAGGGCAGTGCTGAGCTTGTGAGGCAGTGGCTGAGGGTCAGGAGGCTCTCAAGAAGGCTCTAGGGTGAGATGCAGCCTTTTTCTTAAAAGAAAGAAAGAAAAAATTTAGCCTTACGTAAGTCCAAACATCTGCTAGTGCATGACTAATGCCTTCCCTGCTCCCTGGTGTGGCAACTGAAGTCCATGGGAATGATATAAATGATTGTTTCCTGTAAGAAGTTATACATTGTTCACAGGGCTTTTGGGGACAAGCCTTGTGTGCAGCCACCCCTTCCCTTTTGCTGCTTGCTCGTGGCTTTGGATCCAGCTGCTCCTGGCCCTGCTGCCATGAGCTGACAGCAAGGGCCAAACACACTGTCCCCAGCCCAGCTGGTGCCAGGGTGGATTTATTCCTGCCAAAGTCAGCTTGAGTGGACAGTTCCCTGTGTTCAAGTGAGGTTCTTGATGTACAGTGCTGCCAGCTGAATGAGCTGGGTGCTGCCTGTGGGTGTGCCCAGTGTGGCAGCTGTGGTGGCACCGCTGTGCCCGCAGAGCAGGGCTGCTGGCACTGGGCTGCTGGAGCCTTCCCCAGGACAGGGCTGGTGGCAGCAAGAGACAGAGCCAGGGGCTGCGTCCCTTTGGGTGTGAGGGTGCTGCTGAGGGCTGGCCTGTCTGAGGGGAATGCAAGGAAATGTTTTACAGCCCCAACAGCCAAAGTGGCCCCCAAATGTGGCTTTATTCCCACAGAGCTCCCCCATTGTGGCAGTGGTACTCTGCAGCATCTTTATAACTCTGCTCACCTGTTTGCCTCTTGATTCCAGTTTAGACCTTGTGTGGATCTGGTGCCCCCTGCCCGTCCCAAGGCTCCCACCTCCCCACATCCCAGTGGGACTCCTGTGGCTGCCAGTCTGCCCAGTACCACCCAGCAGAGAACGGGGCTAATTCACTTCTGTGCTGAGTTTCTATTGATATGTCCTGAATTTTGGTGTCATTTCCCTGCCTAGATCTCAGTCCTGGCCACTCTGGGTCTGTGTTTCTGGTCAGAGCAGGAGGAGCTGCTGGGTCCAGCAGAGGTGAGTGCTCCTGGCAGATGGATGGATGCAGGTGTCAAACACTGCACCAGCCATGCTCTGGGTTCTGCTTTCCATGGTCTGGGACATTAACTGCTGCCAGAATTACTAATGGGCTTCTGCTTTTAGCCTGAGTGCTGCAGGCTGCTGCTCCAAGGTGGAGATCATGGAGTCAATTAAGTAATTACCTGGTGTTTCAGCTGCCAGCACTCGAGAGGTTTTGTTTTTCACCACTGGCCTCAATCCCAGCTAACATCTCACCCCAGATCATCAGCAGCAGTTTGTGCATTATTAGAGCAGGCTGCTGCGCCATGGAGCTGCTTTTTCTGCATGTTGTGGTGACAAATGGTTCCTCCTCCCTCTGTTTAGTCTCATTCTGGCACATAAATCCAGGCATAAACAGGCTAAGCTCAGCAGAAGCTGAAATTGCCTCTTCATAGCTCTCTTGTCTGAGTGTTTTACCCTTGCTGATTTGATGAGCAGCAGTTCACCAGTGAAATGCAGAGTGGGCTGAGCTGGAGGCGGCACACAGCAGCACGAGGAGCAGCCAGACTCTGCTGAGGCCCCACGATCCAGGGAAATGCATCTGCAGTGGCTCCTGGGACTCCTCAGCCTCTTGGTGAGAGTGCTGGGCGTGCTGGAGTGTGCTAATGTGCAGGACAGGGCTGGGGGGAGGGATCCCTGCCCTCGGGCACCTCTGGGCACAAACGCATAATCCATGGCAAAGCATGGCAGCCTTGTTGGTGAGAGCTGTGTTCTTAATTAAATCAGAGTTGGGAAGTGCTGAGGGGGCCAGAGCCCTGTGAGGAGCTCTTGGGCCTCTCTTGCACTTCCCGGTAATTCACAGGGAGGATAAATGAACCTTCACAGGAGCAGGGGCATGGTTGGGGAATGTCTTACCCTGGCAGAGAGGTGGAGAGGAGGGAGGTCTGCTACCCTTGCATTGCAAAGGCTGAGAACTGCTTCATGCTTAGGAACAGGGGAAGGCAGCTATGAAGTGATAAAGACAGCAGCACAACAAGCCTAACAGTTTTTAGCAAAGGAAAGAAGTCCCAGCAATGGGCATTTTGGTGGCAAGTCAGCAGACATATGGCACAAGGGACTGGCAGCAATTTGTAGCCAAACTGCTCCCAAGTCCTTTTCCTAGTCCCAAGTCCCTTTCCTAGCTGAAAAAGGCTAAATCTGTGCAGGAGAGCTGGAATGTCAACTGAGAAACACTTCTATTAATGTGTTGACTCTCTTGCCTTTGGATTTCACCTGATTTACCCACTTTTGTCTGCATGGGAATGCAACTTGTTGTTTCCTATTTGTCAGCCCCTGCCTGTGACCTCCATTGCAGGTCTCAGGTGGGATACAGAGCACTACAGTTACACACGGATTAACTGCACAGGGAACCACTGAGAGAAACTAGGCACTGGAAAGTCAAGTCATCTCCCCTTGAGAAGGAAGGGCCTTAGCTTTCCTGGGGCTGGCATGTTGTTTCTGGGCTCTTGCTGGTGCTCGTTCTCAAAATGCTCAGCATCCTCATGTTTCTGCAAGCAGCTGAACTAATTTAAGTCAGTTTTTTTTCTTTTATTCCTTTTTTTTTTTCCTTTGGTTTATTTAGAATGATGGGGAAGGGAATTGCACCCAAGCTAAGAACCAAATGGCCAAAGAGTGACTCTAAGGCACAGAGCTGGCAATAGAATATGCTGTTGGGAGACAGTCAAAGAGAATGGAAGGTATTACAGACCTATCACTGTGTCTAAATGTGCATGGAGTATCAGTGTGGGAGTTTTATACTGGAGCAGTTTGCAGCTAGTGAGATTACTCATGATTTTTCTAACATTTACTGGATCAGCATCAGTGTCCAAATGGGAGCTATCTGCATGTGCAAAACAATGTCTCTGAAATGTCAACAAGCGTTGCTTGTTGCTGTTGGCAGAAGACCCAAACCAGCAAAGGGCAGCTCACCACTGGCTCATTCCCTGGCTCCGTGTCCCTGTCCCAGGTCAGGGCTGTGCTGTTCACCTGCTGCCTCCTCTCCCCAGGTGCCTGTCCAGCAGCCACTGTCATTTCATCCTCCCTCAGGTCAGCCCAACTCAATCAGCATTGGTTTACTATGAAATGCCCAGAGTAATTTTATTCATTGTGTCCATCTTAAAGCACTCCAGGAGAAAGTTTAAATATTATTTCTGGCTCCTTTGGCTGCTAACTCTCACAGCATTTTCATGGAAGTTTCCACGCTGCTCTGTAAAACAGTAAGCTTAGGCCAACATAAGTCTGCTTTTGGCTGGCTTATGTTGGCCTAAAATCATTGCAGTAGACTGAAAAACAAAAAAAGACAGAAGGATTTCATTTGTGCTTTCAAGTAATTTCTGTGTGAAATGACCAGATACTTGTGGAGCTGTGGCACACCAAAGCAGCAAAGGCTGTGTTTGAGGGACCTGCCGGCACAACCCCTGCTGGGGTGATAAATTGCTTCAGCACGAGGGCTGGGAACATTTTGACCAGTGAAAGGTGGTTAGTGTTTCCTGAGGCCTGGAGGGCTGCGAGGGAGGCTCTCAGCATCTCTGGCTGCACACGAGGCTGCCAAGGGAATGGCAGGGGGCCCATGGAAGATAGCGAATGAATTCCTTTACTTTGCGCGCGTGTGTGGCTTTTGCTTCACCTATTAAACTATCTTTATCTCAACCCACAAGTTTTCTCACTTTTGCCCTTCTGATTCTGTCACCAGTCCCACTGGTGGGGGAGTGAGGGAACGGCTGTGTGAGGCTTGGGCGCTGACTGGGGTTAAACAACGATGATGTGGGACCTTTTGTTCCAAAAGTCTCAACATCAGACTAAATTTAGCCCTGGAGAAATCAATAAATGGTTGCCAACTTTAACACAAGGGCACAGCAAGGTCAATGTTAAATATTTCTGAACAATTTTACCCATGGTTTCAGGTTCTTCTCCTTTCTAGTTGGGAATGATATGATGAGAAACTTTCCACTGCTTTAAATATTAAGGAATCTCCGAGAATACTTAGAAACAATTAACTCAAAATGTTCCCTGTTTTGGGGTTTGGTATTTTAAGTACAGTGTGTTCTTCTGCTGGTTTTTCAGCCAATCTACATGCTGGTGTCCAGAGGCTCATTTCTGTGGTGCATTTGTACATCTATAATGAAGAATGCCCAGTGACACACACACACACACGAAGCAGACCTTGGTGGAGTGTTAGGTTTTATTTTCAAGATCCATGTACTAAAGGCAGCTGAGGATGAGCTGATTGTTTGTTAGGGCATGGAGGAAAAAACATTTCTGCAGGAGGCCCTGAGCCCCACAGGGGAACAAATGCTCTTTACATTATTAACTTTGCACAACCAGATGGGAATTATATAAAACTCCACTTAAATATTTTGTCTCAACAACACAAGTGAAAATCAGTAGGTTTTGGAGATCTGCTTTTTGTCAGGCTGCTCCACCTCCCGCTAAGCTTTTCCATACATTTCTCTGCTAACAGAACAGGGCAACAAGTGTATGAAAATGCAATTGGGACCTCCTGGTATTTTAATTTAAATGAGTATTTCAGGGGCTCGGAAGGAGGAGATGTGTTCTGTGTATAATAACAAGTTGTAGCTTGGTCGTTCAGCAAGATAAAGGAGTTTATTCCTGCTCCACAGAAGCCCAGAGTGCCAATGAAACAGCTGAGCAGGGAGGGTTTGCTGCCCCCCAAGCAGGGCTGAAGGAGCCTCCCCGTGGCTGTGCCATGGGTTCAGCCCCCAGCACTGCACCCCAGCGGGAAATGCTCACACAAATGCTCACACACCCCGGGCTAAAGGGATGGTCCTGCCACGCACCTGAGCAGGTGGGTGCTCTCCAGCTTCTGCAGCGTGCAGGATTCAGCTGAGAGCACAGATTTTCCAGGGTTCTTTTATATGGTGCTATTGCTGTGGAAATAGTTTAAATTGTTTTATTCAGCAGCAATCTGTGTGGATGGTGCTTGGCTGTAAATTCACTGCCCTTTGCTCTTCATCAGTCCACTTAGACAAAAAATAAACGTGTTGATGCAAAAATGAACCCATGAACTCTCTGTGCCCATTCCTGGGTGAGTTCATTCCCATCCAATAAACTCCTGTCAGAATGTGTGAACCAAGATCTGCCCTGTGCATGAGGGAACGAAGAGAACAGAAAATCGTAGGAGTTTAATTAATTAGGTCACAGCTCACAGAGAAAGCAGAAATGGATTCCTTAAGGTGAAAAGAACAGGCACTTAAGTGGCAATGACAGTATTGTGGAAAATCTAGCACTTTTGGCAAGGGGCATGCAGTAATCAGATCCATTCAAACATATGAAGTCAGAGAGTCACAGTGCCCAAGGCCAGCAGAGAGCATTGTGATGGTTTATTCTGACCTCCTCCATCATGGGGGTCATGGAGTACCCTTTATACAGATATATATACCAGCGTTACTGAGTGCCAGTTGAGGGAGCTGGGCTTGATTCAACAATCAGACTAGCTCAGATCAGGAGCAAGAGCATAGAAATTGCACTGCTACAAAAAAAACCTCATAGGAAAAATCAGGCACAGGTGCACGGAGTTTTCAGGTAAGAGCACGTTTGAGTCAGCAGCAGCTGCAAAAAGTGAAAGGCTAAAACCACACCTGTGATATGAAGTAAGCAGAGGAAGGTAGTGCTGTCCTGTAGAGTATTATAGAAAACGGTTAAATACGCTTCGTGTGTGTGTGTAAAAACCTCTACTACAGCACCTTTACCCATCAGGAATATCGTTAACAGAGCGGGGCAGCCCCCGCGGCCGGGCTGGCTCGGTGCCGGGTCTGCCGGCACAGCTGCACCGAGCCTGCGGCTGCAGTTGGATCCCACGCCCCGGGGCCTTCATTTCCCCGAGCTCGGCAATACCGAACCTGCCCAGAGCCCACGGGGCGCGCTCAGCTCTCATCACTCACTGCCCGCCGCTTTGGCGGCCTTCAGCCGTCCCGTTTCACTGCCGCTCCCACCCCCGGTCCCGAGAGTTCCTCCTAGTTCCTGTTCCTGTTGGTTCCCATTCCCGTTCCCCATAGTTCCCGTTGGTTCCCGGCGGTTTCCTCCCTTCCCGGTTCCTGTTCTCCCATTTCCGGTTTCCCCTAGTTCCCATCCCCGTTCCCGGCAGTTCCCGGTGGTTCCCATCCCCGTTCCCCGCAGCTCCCGTCGGTTCCCGGCGCTGCCGGAAGCGCGGCCGGAAGCGCGCGGGGCGCGCGGGGGCCCGCCGGCGGCGGAGCGGGGCCGTGGGGCAGCACCGATGGCGCTGGCCGTGCCGCTGCTCGAGCCGCCCTGGCCGCCCGGCCTGGCCCCGCTCAAGGTGCGTGCGGGAGCGGGGTCCCGGGGCGGGGTGCCGGGCCGTGCCGCTCGCCCCGCGCTGCCGGGCCTGCCGCGGCCAGCCCGGCCCGGCCCGCTCATCCCGCTCTCGTTGCAGGCCGTGGATGACTTGCTGCGCTGCGGGATTTGCTTCGACTACTTCAGCATCGCCGTGATCATCCCGCAGTGCTCGCACAGCTGTGAGTGCGGGCGGGGGCGGCTGGGCTGCGTGTCTGTCGGTCTGTCTGTCTGCGGGGAGAGGCCGGGAGCTGGGATTGTTCCGCCCGGCAGAGAGAAGGCGCTGGAGCCTGCAGCAAACGTGGAGAGAAACTACAAGGGCCGAGAGTATCAGCACGGGGGGGGGAATGGCTTCCCACGGACCGAGCACAGGGTCAGATTAGAGATCCAGAAGAAGCTTCCCTGGGAGGGCGGTGATGCCCTGGCACAGGTGCCCAGAGCAGCTGGGGCTGCCCCTGGATCCCTGGCGGTGCCCAAGGCCAGGCTGGATGGGGCTTGGAGCACCTGGGACAGCGGGAGGGGTCCCTGCCCATGGCAGGGGTGGAACTGGCTGGGCTTTACGGTCCCTTCCCACCCAAACCGTTCCAGGGTTCTGTGATTCTCTTTGCCATGGAAGCTGGGAGGAGCTTTGCAAGATGGAAGCGGCCAGAACCTTCCCTTGTGTAGTTCCTGCTGTAATATAAACATGTGGCGTCTGGCATTCTGCATTTAAATATCTTTCTTAACATATTGAGGGTGGTACAAATACAAAGCTCTATGTGCAGAGTATTAAGAGCTCAAATTTTCCATGCTGCTCTGTCTGCCCTGGGAGATATCTGCTGGAACCTGGCCCCAAGTGCTTTGCTGAAGCCAGATTAGGAGGGAAGTACCTTGCCTTTTCTCACGTTAAAATAAATGCTTGTGATTGTTTGGTTCAGAAACTGTAGCACTTCCTTCCGTGAAGGGGGACGTTGTAGTTGGCAGTGAAGTTTAGTTTAGCTTGGCAAAGCTGTCACCGTTGAAGCCAGTGTGGGGAGCCACAAAACTGGAAATTCTCTTCACTTGCTGGTGGTGCAGCCTGCCTGGGGCGCAGCGGCTCCAAGCAGCAGTCATTGCACACGTGGGCCTGGCCCAGGGGCAGGTGCTGGGCTGTCAGATGCTGGCAGCCTGGATCTGCCACTTCATTCAGTTATTCATTATTCATACAGTTAAACTTTGTTTCTTTATGGGTTTCTCATCCTATTTCACTTCTTACTTTTGAGCATTTAGGTGGATTTGTGGTTTTAAGTGTTAATTGGTGCATTAGACCCGGTTGGATTTGGCTTGGAGCAACCTGGTCTAGTGGAAAATGGCAGGGAGTGGGATGAAATGAGCTTTAAGGTCCCTCTCAACCCAAACCATTCTGGGATTAATTAATGCTTCTGCTGCTTTTCCGATGCAGTCCCAGAGGGTGTGTGAAGTACAGATCTCTTTCAGGAGCTAGTGCTGAGACTTTGAGCCATGATGATCTAGTGAGGGAATGTTTTCCTGGGGAATGATGAGACTTTTAAAAACCTGAAGTGGCCGTGAAAGCTCACGGAGAAATTGACGAAGTGTAGCAAACGCAGAAATTTACTGTGACACTGTGGCATGTTTCACCACCCTGTGTTGAGGCGGGCTGGGGTGGTGAGGTGACATTAGGCTGTCTCTCAGCATTTCAGTGCTGTCTCCCCTCCTTTTTAGCCTCTTCTTTCAACAACAAGCTGGTATTATTTTGGAAAGGGGCAGAAGAGCCTGGGGAAGAGAGGGGATTGTGAGTTTATGTGGAGGGATAGAATGTAAGAAAATAAAGATAGTACAGAAAACAATCTCACACCTGAGGAGATGCAGCTGTACTAATCACCAAAGATTAGGAACAGGCCTGCCCTTAATAGGCCACAGCTATGTCCAGTAAGAAGACAAGTGCTACAAAAGAGGGGGTTAGGTGGGTGAGGAGAGGGATGGAGTTTGTTGGCTGTACTGTGAAGAAGAAGGAGTCAGTGCTGTGAGGAGCTGCACATGAGAAATCATGAGAAGGTATGGGAGCTTTGCAATGAGATGGCAACAGGTTTGTCTGGGGCTATGCAGGAAGATGAAAGTGATCAGCATTAGTCATGTCAAAAACCCAGCATGGTGAGGGAGTGAGCAGTGCAACCACTGCTCCAGTGGTGGGGGCTGATGAAGGGTTTCTTGCACTGGGGAACAAAAGGAAACAAACATCAGCTTTAGGTAGAGGAGCTGATATTTGATGTTGAAACATGTTTGCATAAAATACAGATTGTTTTGCAACAATGATAATCTCAATTCCATGTAAAAATAGTGTGTTTTCAATATTTGTGTATTGTGGAATAGCTGGCATGTATTGTACAAGGAAATACACGAGCAAGGATGGGGAACTGCATTTGGAATAATGTTCAAAATGATGTGTTTCCTTTTTCCAGATTGTTCCCTTTGTATCCGCAAGTCTTTGTCCTACAAAACCCAGTGTCCAACGTGCTGTGTGGTAAGTGTGGTTTTGGTTTGGTTTCTTCCCCTCAGTTTATTTTTTATCTTTTGGCAAATCTCAGGAGCTTTTCCCTTTGGACCGCACCAAATAATCAATTCTGATTGCATGGGCAAAGTGTGGTGCTCTCGCATCTGGAATTCTCCTGTTCCAGAGGCACTCCTCTGTCAGTGCAGGCAGAAGGGGATGGAGCATCAGGCCTGGGGCTTGGCTCGGGGCTGTGTGTGCCATCTGTCACAAAACATTTAATGTTAATTTGTTAAAATACTCCATCATTTAAACCAGCAGTGCTGAAACATAAGCGCTTTATTTTCTGTGTGTGAGTGGCCCCATTTCATCTCAAAATAAAAATAAAATAAAAAAATTAATAAAAGCTTTGTTTAAAAGAAGTGCAGAGAGAGTTGCAATGAGGTAAAAATCAGGAATTGTTTAAAAAGAATGAATTGAATGCACAAAGGCATCTCATAATTAATATTTTCATTACATAATCAGAAGATTAACATTTCCCTCCATCAGTTTTCATGCTTTTTTGCTTAAGGTTCTTGCCACCTTCAGAAGATGGTTTGGTTTGGTTTTCAAAATTATTAGACCTGTGCTGCAGTAAACCATTGTTGGTGCCTGGGCACACTGGGCTTTGTTTCTTTAGGTTTATGCTTTGTTTTTACCTGTTACCTTAATATCCCAGACTTAAGTTCTCAGGCAGTTATTTTAATATGAGACATTTTTGTGGAAGAAGTGTTTACCCTTTAAGCATCTTAATTCCTGTAGCACTTTAGTGGGGGTAGTTGAGGCATGGAGCCAAGAAGCAAGTTATTGATCACTTGAACATTTTGTGGGCACTTGCTGTTTTCACTGCATTTGAATGTCTGTTTGTTTAGGTTTGCTTTGGTTTGTTTTTTTGCTTTTTCTTTCTTTCTTTTATAGGCAGTCTCAGAATCTGACCTGAAAAACAACCGGATTTTAGATGATCTAGTGAAGAACTTTAATTCTGCAAGGTATTGATGTAATTGTATAGCTGCTCTCTCTGGTTTGGCAGCTGGCAAGCTGTGACTGTGTGTGACCAGGCTCAGAGCCCTGGAGGGGAGTGGTGTGAGAGCTGAGCAAAACAATTGTGGTGTCACAGAAGCAGTGTCCAGGATGAATGTTCACACTTTGGGAAAATCCTGCAGTGTTCTGGCTGAAGGGTACTGCACACTCAAGTGATGTGGAGGTTTTACAAGCTTATTTTGGTTCTGCTTCTGGTTAGCTGCTCTGGAAGTTACAGTCCCTGCCAATGGGTAGGAAGTCAACAGATATGTCAGGATTCTTTGGAGGAAATAATGGTGGTAAAGATTTTCTTCAGGATCCTTCCTGTGTGTGCAGGGGAGATTCTGAATAGAAGGACTTTGTCCAGTGGTTATGGTCACCTTGTAAGAGCATTCTTTTGGTGAAGTCATTGGCTAGGAAAAATATAGCTATTGAAAGACTAAAAATGTGAATTTTCTTGGCTAAGGAAAGTGATGGAGTGCTGTGCTTTCAGCTTGATTTCTTAGCTACTTTTCTGTTTGTTTGTAATTCATTTTTGAGCTTCCCATCCCTTTAAAAGACAGGAAGCACAGAATAAATATGACTTGGTAAAATATCACGACAGTATCACAACATGTATCATAGATGATACATCAGTAGATACATGAAGTTCCTGGTATTATCTGTTTTCTTTTGATGAGAAGCTACTCAGTGATTTGCTGGGAATTCTGTGGGTGTTCCTGTCTCTGTACGAGACAAATGCACTTTCATCTTTTTCTCTGAAATTAACTTGGAGCTGGAAGTCAATGAGACTCTTGGCTTTGTAAGTGACAAGAAGCATAGTTCACTTGATGGCTTTGTTTCATGAGAGAATTTTTCTCTGATGAAGATCATGGAATGTAGATAGATCTAATCTTCTATATGACCACTACTGGATTTAATTGATTTATTTGAGTAATTTAAATCCTATGGTTCCCCTGTTTCAGCTTGAATTCCAGTGCTTCCTAGTGATAAATGGATTACTATTTTTTTTGTTAACGTCTAATTTTGTGGGGAACAAGTAGTGCTGACTTGGATCCATTATGATATTGAATCTTAAACGTTCTTTTTTTTTTTTGGACTGCTTTAATGGATCAGTATAAATCTTACCAGTGAGAGTAGTTCAATAACCTTTCCTTTTGTGACTTGGAGTTCAATCAATTTCTCACATGAAGCTGGATCAGTGGGGCTGTGGAGCCCAGTCTGGGCTGGGTGGAGGGAACCAGAGCAGGGTCTGGGTGGCAAAGGCTCCCTGCTGGCTGCTCTGGTGGCACAGACCCCTGGGGCAGCGCAGGCAGTGGTCAGTGTGGTGTCCAGGGCTTGGCACCTGGGCTGGCTCTGTCCCCGGGGCTGCAGGTGCCCTGAGCTGAGGGGACACTGCTTGTCCGGAGAGCGTTGGTGGCACGAGCATCGTTCAGTCAGAGCAGCGCTGCTCTGTCCTGCTGATGGTGGAACAGGACAGATCTTCTGTCTCCCTCCTCCTTCACCGTCTGCTTTGTCTCCCCTTGGCTGTCCCCAAAACCAAATCCACAGGCCAGGGGTTGAAGGGCTCAGCATGTTTGAAAGATCAAATGTGTTCTAACTTGACTTTGAGTCTTGGGTAGTTTGATGTTGATGAAAATTAGGCCTTAAATCTTCTCAACATTTCACAAAGTGCAAACCCATTTCTTAAGTCAGGCCTGGAGGGGAAGAAAATGGTAATGTTGGTGGCACTTAGAGTGAAAGCTGTGCTCCAAGGTCAGCGTGAGCAGGGAATGGGAATCGTTCCAGGCAGACCGAGCACTGATCCCGTTTGTGCTCTGCTCAGCATGAGGTGTTTGCGCCCTGGATGGGCTGTTTGCAGGGGATGGGAATTGTTCCAGGCAGACCGAGCGCTGATCCCGTTTGTGCTCTGCTCAGCATGAGGTGTTTGCGCCCTGGATGGGGTGTTTGCAGGGGATGGGAATCATTCCAGGCAGACCGAGCGCTGATCCCGAGCACTGATCCCGTTTGTGCTCTGCTCAGCATGAGGTGTTGCAGGATGATGGGGATGTGTGGGAATGCAGCTCCCTCCCTGTGCAGAGGGTGGGCTCTCAGTGGACGTGGAGGTGTCCTGTGCTTCCTTATGGCCGTGGGTGTTTCTGTGTGTGCAGGGAGAGGAGCAGGCTGCTGTGGCTGTGCAGTGCCCTGGTGAGGGCACACCCTGACCCCAGCGGGGCAGGAGCTTGGGGGCATTGCCATGAGCACTTTTCTGTTCCCTCACCTGCCCGTGCTCTGGGGCAGGATTCATGGCTCTGGCCAGGCCAGGAGAGAAGGATGAGGAGCAGTATTTGCATGAGCTCACCTTAATCAAGACTTCTCTTATCAGTTGCATGAGGCCAGTATCTTTAAAAATAACAGGTAAAGTTTTGTGTGAAGTGTAAAGAATTGATTTCATTGCCCTCTACTAAAGAGATTATTTTGAGAAAATTTGTCAGTTTCTGCATCACCTTGTTAAATAGAAAAGTAGTAGTCCTTGCTGAAAAGAATCTCCGGTTTTCTTCATACATAGGGAAGAAAAATGTTTTTACTGTCAAGTTTATCTCTGTTTCCTAGTCAGGGTTACTCGACAGGTAGTGAGTCAGAGGAATAAACACATCAGCTCTGGGTGCTGGAGAGAGCAGGTGCTGTCATTGCTGATACAGTGATTGAGCAGGAATGCAGGAGGAATTTCAAGGAGATACATTGCTTTTAGTGCAGTTGGGACTGTTCCGTGCAAGTTCTTCCTAAGAAGATTCACAGCTCTGTCTCTTCCTTGGAATTTATTTATGTGGGAGCCTTAGATTCCCAACAACTCTGCTTCATTGCTGCTTCAGCAAGAGAGAAGTAAACAGACTGTAAAATGGGAACCAGGAGCTTGATGAAGGACACTTAGTTTCTGTGGGTGTTACAGATCTGAAGGAAAAAAGTGAGAAGCTGTTTATGCTGTTGTTGAAGCAGAGGGAGGATGTTTAGAAACCATCCATCTTTAGTTAAACAGGTGGTTTTTACCTCCCTGCCCTGACCCATCTCAGAGACTGAGGAGGATGGGTCTGGCAGGAAGGTTTGGGTAGTGGCTGTTCTGACACCTGCTTGATTCATCTCTCAGCCTTCAAAGGGAAGGACACTGCTCTGCTCATAAACTGTGCATTGTCAGCTGTGCTGCAGTTACTGCTTTGTGCCAGGAAGGTAAAATTCTGTCAGCTCAGAGCTCGTAGCTGTCCATTAAGCTCTTGAGAGTATCACAGATAATGCTGAGACCATACACAATATGCAGAGGTTTTTGAACACCATGTAGAACTGATGTTTGCCATAGGATCAGCTCCCAGGTGAGCTGGCCAGGCTGGCAGTGGCAGAGGCTGGACCCCTCCATCACTGTGTGCTTTCTCTGGGCTTGATGAGTGATGGATGAGCTTCTAGTTGAGTCATGCTTGTCCGAATCTCTCCAATCACACTTGTCAGAGTTTCTGTGATTAGTGAGAAATTTGAGTGATTCACTCTGGTGCTGAGGGAGGGGGGCAGGTGACAATGTTCTGTCAGAGAGGCCAGGGCTGTGCCAGGAGTGTCTGCTGTGCCAGGAGTGTCTGCTGTGCCCTGGCTCTTCTGTCCCTGGCGTGTGGGACTGTGAGATGTCATCACCCAGCTGCTCATGAGCCCAAAAAACCACATTCTGGGAGAAACCAGTGTGTCCCCCTTTTGCCCTCAGTCCTAGCATTTTCACAGCCAAAAGAGAGCGTGTGTTGGCAAACAAGTTTTCAGGTTCCTCACGCATGCAGTGTGCTAGCTGTGTGTTTTCTCCTGGGTGCTCCTAGGCAGCAGCTGTTGCAGTTGGTGTTGGAAGCTCCTGCAGTTCCATCCCCCCAGGCCTCCAGCCAGCGTCCAGCCCAGAGCCACTGGAGTCCTGGTTCTCAGCCAGAGTCCGAGGAGGTGCCAGCCATTGACAGCTCCTTAAGCAAGGACAAAGTCTGCACCTCCACGGAGGCAGGTGGCCTGGCATGGACTGGTCAGAAGAGTTTCAAAACTGAGGAACACCATGACCTACACAGCACTTCTGCAGAGCTTGGTGGTAAAGACAGCAAAGTGATTTCACAAGAGATTCCTGGGTGCGCCCAAAGTCATGAAAAGCCTTCTACATCTGTGCTCAAAGGAGACAAGAAAGGTGAGGTGTTTGATTTCTGGTTGTGTCCTGCTCTCTCCCCAACGTGTGGCTGGCTGTATGTGTTAGAGGACCCTCAGAACGTGGCACTCATCCCATTTCTCTTGTGGTTCTGCTCTGTGCTGGCACGTTCAGCTCTTTCCCCTTTAACTGGCCCGTGCTGCCTTCACACCACTGCTCGTGTGGGACAGCTCTGCTCCAAGTGTGTTCTTCATGAAAGAGCTTGAACTGCTGCCAAGGACTTAAACGGAATTCAGTGCTTATGGATTCCTTTGCTTTGAATAACAACACGGAAAAACAATAGTTGTGCAACAGTCTTAGTAAAAATGAAGTAATTTCTCTTCTCCTTCCCCCTAATGACTAAACAGACACTGGCATTTATTCTGCTCTTGTATCCTTGAGCAGGTTATTTTATAATGTGTTTGTTATTTGAGGGGTGAGCCTGAACTCAAAATGAGCACGGCAGCAGTTCTGTTAATATTTTTGTTTCCACACTCTCCAAAAGAGTCATCTGCTGTATTCTTTGCAATTCTAGAGAGTTAAGGTGAATTTATTTGAAGCATGAAAAAGCTCATTTATACCAATCAACCACAATAAAATGGCAGAATCCTCTTAGTTCTGATGTGCTGGCAGCCATCCTATTGACCTAGTTAAAAGCCTAAATTAAAACAAAACACCATGTAGGAGTACACCCCTGGTTCTTAATAGTTCAAATTTAGCTGTTGTTTTGTGTAATGATTTATTCATCTGGAACTCTGAAGTTCATATGTATTCATTAGCTGGATGGATCCTGCTGAAAGAGGTACCACAGCCAGGAAGGGAGCCACGGGAAACCTCTTGTGGTTTTACATCAGACCTGCTTGTGTTGATAAGTTAAAACTCACATGAAATTTTACTGCTTATTTTTGAGCAGTTAAAACTTTCACTTGCTCCCTATTCTATGATATTTTTGAATCTTTGAGCATGCACCACATGGAAGTTATGCCCACAAATGCAAAGTAGTTGGTCAGACAGTATTTGTGAAACACCTGGAGTGAGAGGGTTTAGTGTTATTTGTTCCTGTTCTGAGAACTCAGATGTAACTTCCAGTACAGTAACAGACAGCTCAGGGCTAGTGTGCTTTGTTATTGTCCCAGCTATTAGTTTTGTTTTAGAGGGAAACATTTGCTCTTTGCTGTTACATCCACACTAGTAAATTCCTTCTCCCTTGCTTTCAGTGGAATGTCCTGTTTGTGAGGTTGCTATTCTGGAGCAATATATAAACAAACATCTGGACAGCTGCTTGACCAGAGGGGAGAAGAAGGACAGCCTGCGAAGGTAAGGAGCAGCTCTGAGGGCTCCAGATGTGTGTGGCTGGTTTGAGCACTGCTGCACTGAGAGCTGTGTGCTGCTGGGGCATCATAGTGGTGGTTTGTGTTTGTTTCTGGCTTCCGTGCTGTGTGGAGCACTCTGAAATCACTGTGGGGATTGTCCCCCCGTGAGAAAGAGTGTGGATTGCCGGCTCAATTACTCTTTGACTTTTAGTAGCAAGAAAACAGTGGCCAATGCTTTAAAAATTCATTGCAGGGAGAGCTTAGTCTGTGTGTTGTTCTTGTCACCTTTCTGCTCCTTGGCATTTAAATTCCCTTCAGATAACACTGATTCCCATTTTTCATTTGGTGAAGGAATTGCTTCCTGCAGTTCAGGTGTGCCAAGAGACATTTTCTTCAATAGCTGTCAAGTTAAAGAATAAAAATTGCACCTTTCTTTCCTCTCTGTGGGGCTGTTGAGGTTTCCTGAAGATCTCAATTTCCATAAGATTAATGCATTCCTTTGGCTTTGTGCCCCTGCCCTAGCATTGGTCATGGTCACCACATTCACATCAGAAGTGGAGTTTCAGTTTGTTTTACTTACAGCAGAAATTTAGGCTGTTGTTATTTCTGACTGATGAGACTGAGGAACTGGGAGGATTTGTACTTGAATGCTTGTTTTCCCAATTCCCCTGAAACTTGAATTAGAAAGTAGTTTTATGTTAAAGCTCTTGTTTTGTCCAGTCATGCTTAGAGTGCAGTCTGTAAGCTAAAGGACTTTCAAGATGAAAAAAATGGTAAATGAATATTGAAATCTGATGTTAGATTTAATTTCCATTTGGAATGGTTTAGTGCTTTCTCTGTTCTTAATAAATGGAAAAATAAGCCAGATCTTTCCTTGGTGTCACGCCCATGTCCCTAACAGGATTTAAAGTTCTGCTTATTTATCTCTAGGCTGCTTAGGCGTCCAGCAGGTGTCAGAGCAGGCACTGCCCTGGGGCTGGCAGCTCTGGGCAGAGCCTGCTTTGTGCGTTTGGTGCTGGTAGCAGCACATCCCTGTGCTTCCCTGAGGAGTGGGAGCTCTGTTTGTTCTCAACCCAGGCTGTGTTAACAGCTGAGCAGTTCCAGAATGAGCTGCTCATTCAGCCCCCCAAAGCTCCACAGGGGTAATTCCAACATGTGAATGTGTTTCCAGGGAACGCTGTGTTTCTCAAGCATGGGAAACCCAACCAGCATTAGGATTTAAACCTGTTGTGAGGTGTTTTCCTGTGGCTGGCTGCTGGAAAGCTGTCAGCACACTGCAGGTCATGCTGCTGGTGAGCTGGAATACACACCAAGCTTCTGTAGGACTTTCAAAAGATTTACTTTAATTATTCAGTGAAATTTTTTATATTTCCCATAAGAATCTGAAAAAAACTTCCCTGAAGAGTGTATTGTGGTAATCCATCTTCTGTTTACCAGCCATGCTACAGGGCTGGATGAGAGTAAATGAATTATTGACAGTTTTTGTGTAAGGCTTTTTTTTAACCTTGAAATTTTCAGTGTGATAAGTTGAAAGTGCTGAATAGTTTTCAAATAAATCTATCATTTTCACAGTGGAAAGCTGTTAACTGCTCTGTAATCCAGAGTAATGCAGCTGAGCTTTATTTTGCTGCAGAAAGAAAAATGTCTAATTAAATGCTGTTCCTCTATGAATTACTGCAGTTGCAGAAGATGAGTAAGGCTGCAGATGGGTTTTGGCCCCTTTGTTTTTCCTGGTTTGAGAGTATCTCATCAGGAGGTGTAGGGCAGCCTGAGCTAATTCAACAGGAGGAAATGTTCCGCTAATTTTAGGTGACAAAAGTTGTGCTAGGACTTGAATTTTCTCTGGCAGTTTCCTGTAATTAAGTTGTTTTCCCCAGCTGTGCCAGGAATGTTGAGTCCTGACAGAAAGCAGTGGAAAGCAGTAAATTTTGGATTCAGATGTTATTCCTCTGGGAACACTGTTACATGTCTTTAATGTCTCTCTATCACCAAACCACCCTTCTGTTAGCTGGGAGCTGCTGCCTTCAGGTACATGACTATTTTTCTCAAAGACATTTTTCCAGAAAGCTGCAAAATCTCCTAATTTGAGTTTTGGCTTGATGTTTTAATACTTTTAATATTTCTCCAGCTGATTCAAGTAAGCCATGGCCAGCACTGGGGTGGAAAAACTAAGTTTCTTTCATGTATATGTTATCCTGAGTGGGTGAAGTACCCTTAAGTAATTGTAAATAGTTTGATTTTCATAGGGGTATTAATTAAATAAAGTCTCTTTTGCTTTCCTTTGGCAGTTCTGACCACAAAAGGAAGTTGATGTCCAAAGTTGTTTATAACCTGCTGTCGGATCGGGATCTGAGGAAGAAGCTCAAGGAGCATGGTCTGTCCACCTCTGGGACCCGCCAGCAGCTCATCAAGAGACACCAGGAGTTTGTGCACATGTACAATGCTCAGTGTGATTCCCTGAACCCCAAGTCTGGTAAGTGAGAGGCTGCAGGGAGGTTGCTGCCATCCCAAACCATCAGTCTGCATTTCCCCTTCTGCTGGCTCTCGGGGTAGGCTCAGCACTGGTTTGACTGCTGGAGAAGTGGAGCTGGAAGGATTTATCTTGCTAAGTCCAGATCAGTGCAGAATGCTGCTTTAACCTGCTGGGGGTGCTCGGGCTGAGCCCCCACTCAGTGCTGCTGGTGGATGGAGTGGCACCCAGCCTCTGCCTCGCTCACCTAGACGGCAGGAAGAGTGCTGGGTGTGTGGTGTGCACTCCAGCTGCTCTCCCCCGTAATGCCAAACTCTTCTGTGCTCAGAACCTGTGCCCAGTAATGCCAAACTCCTCCTGTGTTCAGAACCTGTGCCCAGTAATGCCAAACTCCTCCTGTGTTCAGAACCTGTGCCCAGTAATGCCAAACCCTCCTGTGCTCAGAACCTGTGCCCATAATGCCAAACTCCTCCTGTGCTCAGAACCTGTGCCCAGTAATGCCAAACTCCTCCTGCCAGAACCTGTGCCAGTAATGCCAAACCCTCCTGGGTTCAGAACCTGTGCCCAGTAATGCCAAACTCCTCCTGTGTTCAGAACCTGTGCCCAGTAATGCCAAACTCCTCCTGTGTTCAGAACCTGTGCCCAGTAATGCCAAACCCTCCTGTGCTCAGAACCTGTGCCCAGTAATGCCAAACTCCTCCTGTGCTCAGAACCTGTGCCCAGTAATGCCAAACTCCTCCTGTGCTCAGAACCTGTGCCCAGTAATGCCAAACCCTCCTGGGTTCAGAACCTGTGCCCAGTAATGCCAAACCCTCCTGTGCTCAGAACCTGTGCCCAGTAATGCCAAACCCTCCTGGGTTCAGAACCTGTGCCCCGTAATGCCAAACTCCTCCTGGGTTCAGAACCTGTGCCCCGTAAAGCCAAACTCCTCCTGTGCTCAGAACCTGTGCCCAGTAATGCCAAACTCTCCTGGGTTCAGAACCTGTGCCCCGTAATGCCAAACCCTCCTGTGCTCAGAACCTGTGCCCAGTAATGCCAAACTCTCCTGGGTTCAGAACCTGTGCCCCGTAATGCCAAACCCTCCTGTGTTCAGAACCTGTGCCCAGTAATCCAAACCCCTCCTGTGTTCAGAACCTGTGCACAAAGGGTGAATTATTAAAGCCACACTTAAGATGCAGACGTGCGTTTTGGGTGGTAGCAGGGAGCCTGAGGTTGCTGTGGAACACCAATAGCTGAGCTTCTGAGGAAGCACAGGTGCCAAATTCCTGGAGTGTGCTTAAACCAGTTTGGAACAGGTTTTATTCTTTCACAGCTTAATGAGCTTTTGTTCTGCCTGCTTCACTGTATGGTGAAGTGTTTGTTTTAATAACTGCCCACAGCTGCTTGGCAGTGCTGTGGAGATGATGAAATGCAGAAAGAGATTTGTAGAAGTAAATGTCAAAGTAAACTGTGCAGGGTTCTGCATAGCTGTGGCTCTAGTTAAATGTTACAGTTATGTTGTTTATAGGCTTTGGATGTGTCTGACAATTGGTGAAGTTGGTTGTAATTCCTCTGTGAGCTTTCCCCTTGAGTCTGCTCATGGTTCTGTTGCCCTGGAAGGTGGTTTGGGGGACAAAGTAAGATAAACAGTAGATGCAATTCTTGTGTCTTCCATTGAAACATCCAGTGTAAAATGAAAAATCTCTCTGAATGGCAGCCTGTGTGCCACAAGCACTGTTGTGTGCAGGAGGGAGGTTTGGTGGGATGTGGAAAGACAGCATGGTTGCCTGGGATTGGAGTCTGAGCTTTCCCTCTTGGGGGGCTAATGCTGTTTGTGTTTTAAATGCAGGGTAGTTTCAGTCTGTGCTGGTACAGCTTTTTATTACCCAGCTCCTGTTTCAGTGATCCCTTTCTTGTATTTCCAAACAGTTGCAGAGGTTGTTAAAGAGCTGGAAAAGAACGAGAAGATTCGGGTTCAGCTAGAGTGTAAGAAACCTGGTGAAAATGTAAGTGACTGCTCCTGGTTCTCACAGAGGGGTGGCCAGCAGAAACTGCAGAGAGGGCACTGGGAATGTCTGCCTGTTGTTTCATTGTGGGAATTCCCAGCTGGCGTATTAGAATTCACATCAGCATCCTGTAGTGAACCTGATTTTCTCACACCACACATTTGTCTTGGGCAGTCCTGGGTGCACTGCTGAGCTTTATGCCCAAACCCTTTAGGTAGGAGCAATTTTTGACTGCAATAAAAATTCTTGAGTTAAGTTCTCCTTGGCCATGCTGGAAGATTTTGACCCTTCATGGCAGTGTGGGGAATATTTTGCTTCCTAGAATTCTCTAGGATTTAGCTAGCAAATTCCATGCTTCCGTATCAGCAAGGGCGCCTGTTCTCTTCCCATGACATCTGATACTTTGGTGGCTTTTGAAGCCTGTTTGTTGCACAGTGGTAGGAATATTTTATATTTATATAATATGCTGAGTGTTACGTGGGGTGGCTTGGTGCTGGTGACTCGGTGGAAGCAGGGCAGGACACTGTGGACATGTTCTGGAAATGTGGATTAATGTCATGAGGTACTGAAGGCTGGGGGGGAAAACAAATAGTTGCTTCTTCCAGTTTTAAGTCTGTAATTTTAAAGTCTGCAGCTTTAACATCTTTATATTTATGTTAAAAATATTTGTGTGATTTCTGTAGAGCTTGACCTTCACAAAGGACCAGACAGAGGAAGAAATAGATGAGATCCACACTGAATATCGTAAGTAACATGCAAATTTCACCTCACTTTGCTTTTAAATCTACCTTCTTTTCCTTTGAGCTGAAATACACACACTGATTGCCTCCAAAGGCTTCTCTATTTATGCACTTTGTTCTTTCTTAGTGTGCTGCCATGTTTGCTGGCCATGGAAACAGCAGAGCAGGGTGTGGGATGTGCAGTTGTGTGGTCACTGGGAACCCTCTGCAGCAGAGCTGCTCTGAAAGGCCTTCCTGAGCCCACCAGGGCACTGGCCTTCCTGCTCCTGGCTTTATTTTCTTGGCCTGTTGTACACATTTAGAACAAAATATATTAAATACTGTCTTAATTTTTCAAAGACAGGTGTTTGATTGGGTTTAGATTGCTAAAAGGGCATGGCTACAAGATGAATCACTTGGAGATCTTGATAGTCTCAAGCAGGTTAACTGAAAATTGAGAAGTTAAAAAATTAGGAAAAAGGAGAAGATAGAAGAGTATTTTAATGGGAAGATATGGTTTTAAAATTAATAAAAAATATTGACCAAAGAGGCAAATGGTAAGTGGTGTCAGGTAATTATTTCTCATAATAAGGAAGAAATCATGAGCATGAAAAAAGAACTGTATGTTAAAATTCAAGAACAGTCTGAGATTAAAGAATTCTTATCAAATGCCGTTATTTCGCTGTAAAACAGATGGACTTTAAAGCTTTAAAAAGCTTTATTACACAATGAAGCTTTTTTTTTTCCTTTTATTTTACAGCATTTGCACCCCAGACCCTAATTCCCAGCTGAATGGATAAATGAACTCTGGTGTAAATTCTGAATAAAGCCCCTCAAATATGTTTTTGTTCTGCTTTTCCATATGAAAAAACACACTGAGGCTATGAACTGCAGAACAAACTGTTTGCGAGAAAACGCTTTTTTTCTGCTTCTTTGCATTTCCCTGGGCTCTTGGCAATTTGCACATTGCACTGTTGGCATTTTTTTGCTGTTTATGAAATAGCAATTAATACTTTGGCTTGATGAACCTGAGGATGGGAGCTCTGCCTGGCACTTAGGGCCATTGTCATTGGCTTCTGCCCCACAGGACGCAGGGACACCCCCAGCCCACTGCTTTTTTTGTGGACTCTATTTAAAGAGTTGAAAAGTCTACAGGAAAGGAAATACATCTGTGAAAAAAATATATTTGGTTGCCTTTTCTGCTTATAACTCTTTTTATTTGCCATGTTCTTTGGAGGTCTGCTGCTTTGTCTTGTGTTTAAATATTTGTCGTTCTGTCTGGGGCTGGTTTACGTTGCTGCAGTTTGGTGGGATGTGCTTGGGGTGTCGTTTCAGCACCACACTGATTTACAGTGTAGCTGAGCAGTGCTTGTGTGCCAGGACATTTCTTTTCAAAAAGCTTTGTAGTTCTGCCATGAGCCAGCACAACAAAAGATAGTAATGCTGGAAAAACTGAAGTGCCAGAGGAATTCCGTAATGAGAGTGCAGCAACTCAGACACGACATCTGAGACAGGACTTGCTTTTTATTAACAGAATTTTTGGCCTTATGTGGTGTTTTCAGCTACTCGGGGAAAGGGAGTCTGTGTCAAATCTGTTTCCTTCTGTGGGGCAGAACTTGGTGTTTTATAATGAAATACATCAAAGAATTTCTTCACTGGAAGGGTGCTCAGCCATTGGAATGGGCTCCTCAGGGAGGTGACACAATGCTTGACAGTCCTTTCTAAGGAGAAAATCCTGCTGATGTCCAGCCTGAGCCTCCCCAGCCCAGCCTGAGGCTGTTCCCTCTCCTCCTGTCCTGTTCCCTGGGAGCAGAGCCTGAGCCACACCTGCTGTCCCCTCCTGGCAGTGGGGCCCTCCCTGCCTGGCCGGGCTGAGGTGACCCACAGCATCCTGCTGAGGACACCGGGCATTTTCCAGTGTTTACAGCCTCTCAGTAAAGCATTTGCAGTACTAAGCTTAAACAATTCCATTGCTTTGGCTGAGCACCAGAGGAGTGCTTAAAACGTGATTGAAAGTGCAGAGAGTATTTGGATTATTAACTTACTTAAAGGATCTGAATCCCAGCAGTGTGATGGGCATGACACAGAGCCTGAAGTGTTCATCCGTGCTGTGCTCTGGGCTGTGGGCAGCTCTGTAACAGCACAGACACAGATTTGGATCCTTAATAGAATGTGGAACATATCACAGTGCTGGGTTGGTTTTCCTCCACTGTAACAAAAATGTTTTTAATTCAGTTTTAGGCGTCCATTTCTGTTCACATCCTTGCAGTGTTTGTGCCATACCTTAGTCCTGTGGGGATGGTCACTGATGCTCTGTACCTTTCAGGAAACAAACACAGAAGTGAATTCAAGTTCTTGGTGGATCAAGTAAATAAACGGTGGAAGAAAATGGGTGAGAGGAAAGCAGAAAGTGCTCAAAACAAAGAGGAAGTTGCTGTCAAAGAGCTGCCAGCAGCCGCAGGTCAGCCACATTTTGTATTGTCCCCTCTTGGACCACACTGAGAAATGCTGGATTCCCAAAGAAATGGTCTTTCATCTGTTGTTGTTCTTCTAGACCCTTTAAGGGGAAAAAAGCCCATAAAGATCAAACAGACCCTAAAGTGATTTACTGCTATTGATTTTTGTGTGGAACATAGCATGACCCATAATAAATACATTAGTTTGGTTTCTGTGTGTTGGGTGTGGATGTGCTTTATCTGGGGCACGTTCCAGTGGGTTGAAAGGGGGTGTCAGGTTCTGGCTCCGGTTTGCTGCAGGTGCTGAGGATGGCCACTCTGCAATGAAGGTGAGGGTGGGTGCTGCTTGCTGCCTTTCAGCCTTCCAGGATCTTTACTGTGAGAGGGGGTTGGTAATTGGGAGCTGCAGAAGCATTTGTGGGGATTGGATACAGGAATTTTCCATCCTGAGACTGAAGCAATAAAATCCTTGGGCTTGTTTTAGGCTGTTCATGCAGGATGTTGCCCCTCTCTGACTTGCTGTGTTTTGTGTTTGTACCCTGGAGCACAGTGGGAGGTGGGAGGGCATGGCTGCAGCTGCTCCCTGGCTGGGAGGAAGGAGCAGGTTTTAAAGTTTTAAACTGGTTCTCCATCCTCCCCAGCCCCAGACATCACCCGGGGAGCACTGCCTGCGGGAGCCTCTGGTCTCCTCTGCCTTGTGCTTCCTGGCTGCTTGGGCAGGGAGCCTCTGTCTTTGAATGTGGCCTTAGAAGAGCATTCCTCAGCCTAATAGAACTTGTGGATTTCTAATCTGAGAGACTGAGTTCTGGAGAGCCCCCTGGCCAGAGTGGGACGTGCTGCTGTCAGAACGCTCAGGAAAACATGGCAGTGTCGTTTGCCCCAGCTCTCCCAAATCCCTGTGCTCTTGAGCTGACTTCAGCTGGGCCTCTCTCCAGCACTGGCTCTTCCAGAGCTCTGCAGAATAAAAAGAAATGAAGAGAACAGTATAATAGTATGAATTTTATCCTTATTGTTTCCTGCAGACCTTGGAGCAGTGCATGATCCGTTCTGTGTGAAGGGTAAAAGTTAAAGGAATCTCAAGGATTCCTTACAAACAAATAAATAAGATTTTAAGCTGTTCCTCTTCTATAGCAGAAGAAGAGGCAATGGGTTATTGGATAGTGGGGTCACAGCCTTGATTTCCAGCTCTGGAAGGGAGGGATGGGCTGCTGTGGATTTTGGGGTTTCTGTCTCCTGTGTGAGCTGTTCTCTGTGTGCTGCCCTGCAGGCTCTGAGAAGAGCTGATGTAAAACCATGGAGTTTTTCCAAAAGAGTGATCAGGTAGAAAATAACTTGAATCAGATGTATCATTCTGCATCATGTTCAGAATGTGGCAGCACCTCATTTGGTTTTGGCAAACCTGCACAATTTCCATTACACTTTGTTCTCAGAGCTTCCAATAATCCTTGGAATTTCAGTTTTATGCAAAACATCTGCACTCAGATGACTGTTTATAAACAACTGAAAAAGCAAAAAGGTGATTTACAGGGGAGGGAACAGCTGCCTAAAACCTGTTTGCTCTTGGTTCCTTGTAACAGCAATTGCCTTTGTATTAAACTGGGAATTACAGCGTGGGGAAGAAGGCAGTAGTGGCCTGATGGTAAGCTGGTAGAGCCAAAGCTTTGTCTGCGTTCCTTACCCACTCGTGGTTGTGTTCTCATGGAAGTGGTGGAATTGTACAATTGAAAGAGATCTTTGGTTTGGTTGGGGTTTTGTTTGTTCGTTCGTTTATATTAATTTCCTCCTCCATCTCTCCCATTGCCTCTCCTGTGCTATTGGTGATGTAATTTAACCTCACTCTGTTTGTGGTGACATTTTAATCATCTGTTCCTGATTTACGTCATCTTGCTTTTCATCTTTAAGTTTAAAATATGTTTCCTAGTCTTTATAACTTTTAAACATGGGGCTGTGCTTTCTCTAAGGGGAAGGCGCTGTAAGGATTTGATATATATTGGTGCTAAATAATTTGATTCAATAAATATTAACTGTGCTGAGCTGCATTATTGCACAGGCCTTTGCTATTTTTACCCTGCTAATTTCAGAGAGTTGTGTTTCATTAGTTGGACAACCGACTCGCTGGGATCTGCTGGTCGTTTTCAGCAGACAAAAATATGCCCCTGATGTTTAATTATGCCTGATAGCAGGACAGGGCAAGCTGAGCTGAATCCAAAGATTGTGAAGCCCCTCCACGCTCTAATTAAAGTTCTTGGCCATTTCTGTCCTAACCATTGCTGGAGGGGCAGAGAAGTCGGTGTGGTTTGAGCAGGAGCATGGCTTGGGCCCTGGGGTGGAGCCAGGAATGTCTGTGGCTGCCAGAATCAGTTATCACTGAGATGGGGCTGCAGAGGCTTTGTGTCCTGAGTGATTTTTTAGTGAAGTAACTCACTTGCAAATGTTTGTGGGTATGGCATGAGGGCAGTCTGTCTTTTCATACCAGAATTTTGAACATGTATCTGTTTTCTCTTTGGAGGGGCAGAAGGTCTCTTTTCAGAGAACTGATCATCTTTTCATTGAACAAAACACTTGACACAAAAAACAGCAGAAGGGTTTTCAATTTTTGTCTGTTGTGTTGCCTAGGAATTATTTTTCCTGTTGAAATGGAAATGTCAGTGCACTGGCCTTGTCTGAGCTGCATAAGGAAGTAAATCACAACTGAAAATAAGCCTGTTAACTTGGTCTGTAAAACTTAAAGCTCAAGCTGTCTGATGTAGGGGCTGAAGCACAAGCAGCCAACAGCACTCATTAAGTGCTTGCTAATTTCTGAAATGAAGTTCCATCTTATAAAATGTGTAACACCTCCTCACCCTTTATTTCTCTCCTCGTGTTTGAAACTCGACAGTGAAACATTTCTGGTTCTCAGGGAGTTGTTGGTTGGTTTCTTTTTTTAAATATACAGGAAAAGAAATTCAACCTTTGAAACTGTCAAAGTTTTGGAAAATAACTATGTGGGAATGAGATGTTGGTATTTAAATGTTTATAACTGAATTTTTTCTTGAAAATCTTATCTCTAGGCTGCAGAATCCTAAACAATAGTATTTTGCATTATCATTCATTCTCATCTCTGTCTTTCTACATGGTAGAACCTGGGGAAGAGGATCCCACAGCTGGAAAAGCCCAAGCACTCCAATCAGAAATTCCTGATGGTCAAAGAAATGAATCTCATGGCTTGAAGGAATGGCAGAGATCAGCCTCTCCTGAGTTCTCACTGTCATCTGGCTCAACATGCAGGTCAGTGAGGCAGGCCTGGCTCTGCTGTGTGCTGGGGGAGAGCTGCTGGAAGAGCTGTGGCACTGCCAGGGAGCAGTGCAGGCACCCAGCTCACAGGAGGGGTGCTGGCTGGGCTCACAATTCCTTCTGCACCTGCTCCTGGGCTTCCCTAGCTTCAGGAATGGAGCTAAAGTACATGTAGAAGTCACTTGATACTTTGTAATGCCTTCACTTTATCACCGTCTTACCAGGGGGCTGGGATTGTGTTAATTGTAGTGAAATAAATCCAGCAGAAATCGAACAAGAGTGATTTAGATGTTGATGGTTTTAGAAGTATTGTGGTATTGTATCAAGTAATGGGTTTCTGAGGCTTGTGTTTTTCTGATAACGAGAGGGTATCCTTTGCCAAGAGTAAATGTTTTTCACATTGAAATGTCAAAACTGGAAATATATTTGGAATTCCAAATCTGCATGCTGCATTCCTGTGAGGAGGGCACTTCTAAATGGAGGGCTGTTGTATTGATGAATGAAAACAAAATGAGGGTGTTGAGTAGCATATAGAATGTAACAGAACGATCCACAAGTCAGAGTTGAAATGTTTGTTCTGCAAAAAGATGCTGCAAAGAAATCAGTGATTCTTCTGTTTTCTCCTTCATAAGGTTTGTCCCTTTTCAGTTTCATGTCAATACTTGCTAAGGGAGTAGTTGATCAAGATTAGAAATTCATCCATTGTACACTAATCACTGATGAACTGATATTATTCAAAGGTCTGTGCTAAAACTGAAGAAATGAGAATTTTACTCCTGCTGGAGAAAAGATCCAGGCCAGGCATGGAGGCTGTAGCAGCGCCCCAAACATGCTTGTGCTCTAGAGAGATTGATGATCCCACCCAGAGAGCAAACTGTGTGTTACAGATAAGCACCAAAACACAGCCATGGCTTTGAAAGGGTAATTTTTCAAAGCTCTGAAGTCACGGTTGCACAGGGCTTCCACAGGCCTGCAGTGCTCCATATGAATAGTCCTGTGGAATTCTTTGACTTTCTGGGACTGAAGCCAGATTTTACGCAACTGCTTAAACAATAGGAAAATTAGAAAATAAATTAGGAGGAACAATGATAAGCCAGTTAATGAGCCATGTAAAGGAAATATTCCATTATAAGTGTTTTATATAATGGCAATAATATGCAGTTCTTTAAGCAAGTTATTTTTTCTTAAAAGTGTATTTAACACAAGTGTTGGTTCTTGATGACCAGAGTAAGACCTGAACAGCAGACAAAACCCAACATTGGCTGTGTCTGAGATGCTAAAACACAGTCAGAATTTTGAAATCCTGGTGGGAAAGTGCTGTGTCCGCAGCCTGTATAAATCCCTGTGCTGTTGGAATACCCAGAGTGACTGCAGTGTCTGCCAGGAGGGGTTCAGGCCATAGGAAAGGGCCCCATTTGCAATAAATGGGGCTTTTTGGCAGTGAGTTTAGGAGCCATTGATCAGGATCCAAGCTCTGGGTTTAGCAGGTCACTAAATCCTTGGATTAATCATCTTTACATAAGATGAGCTTTAGTTCATCAGCAGAAGAGGTAGAAATGGGAGTGCACTGGATGGCAGCAACCCTCTGAAATGGGTGACGTGGGTTGGCAAAGCTGGCAGGATGGAGTGCTTGGAAATGCTGTGTGAGCTCTTCCTGGGCAGCTCCCTCAGGCTGAGCTTGGAGGCAGTGCTGTCCTGCGCCCTGGCCATCGCTGTCAGAGAGAGAAGTGTGTGAAAATGTGTTGATCAGTGCAATAATTGCCTTTTATAGATCTTCAGGACTTTTTAACTTAATAAATCTTGCACTGCTTTGGCTCAGCGATGATTTGCATCACAGTGTTTGATCTGTGAGTTTTGGCCTCACATGCGGATTCATTGTGAAAGGATGAGGATACTTTCTGCTATGCTGTTGATTCATACTTTTCTTCTCAAAACTTTGAGCTGTAACAAATGGCAGGAGCTGTGAGGCCTGGTGGCAAGTCCTGGGGTGGTGGTCAGATAGGGCCAGCTGGTGGCCTCTGATGTGTGTGGTGGAAGCTCTTACATACAGCCTGTGTCCAGGAGGACATCAGTCCCTGGTCAGGAGCCCTGGGCTGGGGACATCTCTGAGCCCTGGAAGCAGGAGTTGTGGTAGGGAGTGCTCCTGGTGCTTCAGCCACCACATCCCACTGCTGCCAGACCCCTCAGGGAAGCAGTTCAGGAAGATGCAGCAGATCTTTCCCTTTTCTCAAGGAACAGCCTCAGAGCTATCTTCTTGGGCTGCAGAGGAGGCTGTGGGAAACTAAGGAAACCTGGAGAGAGTCAAGGAAAACAGCAAGATGGTGGAACCTGTGCAGGGTTTGGTACAGACAAGAGCCCTCTGGGCAAAGCCAAGGCTGGCAGACCTCTCCAGAGACAGGAGCATGGATCCGTGGGCATGTGCTCTGAAGAGGAGGCTCTGCAAAGCCGGAGATGGGAGCATGAAGCCATGGGCATGTGCTCTGAAGAGGAGGCTCTGCAAAGCCAGAGATGGGAGCATGAAGCCATGGGCATGTGGTCTGAAGAGGCTCTGCAAAGCCAGAGACAGGAGCATGGATCTGTGGGCATGTGGTCTGAAGAGGAGGCTCTGGAAAGCCGTGGAAGATGCTGTGTTGCACAGCTCATCTTGGACATGGCACGGTGCCTGGCTGCTCCAGCAGCAGGCTCATCCCGTTCCTTGCAGGGGGACAAGGTGCAGGCAGGATTGCAAGAGGGGGAAAGCTGCTTGCCCTCACTCCTGGGCATTCACCTCCAAATGACATTGGTAAAACAAGATGGGCTAGAGCTCATCTCTTGTGCCAGCACTGAGGGAAAACATGCCCAGAGCCTGGGCCAGAGCACATGGATGGATGGGAGGATGCTGGCTGCTCATGCGAGGCCCAGGAGGAACCTAATCTGCCTTAAAATAAACCAATTCAAAGGGCTGTTTGCTCCTCTCAGTTTTAGAGCGAGAGGCATGTCATTCACACTTACATCAGCTTTTTTCTCTCTATTTTAGGGTGGTGTGTTTATCTTAAATGAAAAAGAGGGGGGTGGTGTAAGTCATACCCAACTGATGGTCAAGAAAGGAAGAGTTGACTCTTGGGTGACTGACTGTAAGGGATCAGGGGAACCAATCCTGAAGGATATGGAGTGGGACAATTGCCTGAGTCACTGGAGGTGCATTTCTCCCAGCGTAGAGGCATAAATAAATGCAGGATCACCCTGCTCCACAGGATGCTGGCTGCATCTTGAGCAGTTCAGGTGAAGAACTTTAATCATTTTGGCTGTAAAAATTGACTAATCTGGAAATGATCTGTAAAATTGTGGGAGAGATTAGTGACCTTCACTTAAGGAAAGGACAGAAAACCTGTTGTGGGAATTTGTCTTGAATTTGGAGTCTGAATGAAGTCTGAAGGGGTGTTTTGCTGTGCCTGGATTCAATGTAGATAGATACCTCTGAAGCATTGAAAAAGCAGAAAAACACTGGAGAAATGAACAAAACAAAAATTCTAAATTCTGTGATGTCTTTAGCCTCTGTGGGCTAAAATTTATAGAAAAAAACCCCTTGAGAATGAGGTGGCTGTTTCTCTTATTTAATTCATAATCTTCAGTTTAAGAGCTAATCATTTGATGCTAAGAAGAGGGAGGAGTTTTCTTCAGGGAAAGAAAAAGTTAATTTAAAATACAAATTCAGTTGGTGGTCAGAGTGGCTTTTGTTTAGTTGACAGTGGTTTTTGATGATTGTTTTTCAACTGTGGCATATTTGAGGATATTTTTTTTAATTTTCAAGCGCGTTTGTCCCCTGGCATGTGCCAGAAAGGTGTGTGATTACCTGAGCTCCAAAGGCAGCCTTGCTCGGGCTCGGTGGCTGAGATTGATGACCGGCAGAGCGGGATGCAGAGAGCTGCTTCAGAGTGGCTGGCGTGGGGCAGTGGGATGCTGGAAGGGATCCTGAAGCAAAGGGCTGTTGGCTCCAGCTGGAAGTTCAGAGCCCTGCTTTGCACAGCTACTGCAGCTCCTCAGCCTCTCTCTGCAATTAGGGCGTAGGAGTTAATTGGCTTCTCTGGGGACCGATGGCTGTGGCGTCAAGGGCCCCTTCATGGCTCCATGTGTAGGCCAGAGGTGGAACTCGCTCCAGGACGTTTTGTACTTGGTTTTAAAAAAGTTTGGTAGGCCTAGACCATGGATTCCACATGTGAATTCTGAACGCACATTACTGGTTTGAACGTTAGCCAGACTTTTTCAGTTTTATTGTTTTGCGGCGACAAACGCGGTGGGTGATAAATGCTGCAGTTTTCAAGGCAGGGAAGTACATCATGTTCAGGCCTCAAACCTGTTCTTTTTCTATTTTGGGGGACTAAAAGCACACAAATAGCCCTGTGTCCTCCCCAGTTCTTTTTTAAAATGCAACTGGAACATCAGAGTGGGGTTTGGAAATATGATGATAACTCATTCCCTGGGCATCCACTTCATGCACCGAAAATGAGCTTTTGATGGGCTTCTAATTCTGAGAGTAAAAACAAGGTTGACTGTCAAAACGTTTCCCATCCATTTTTGGTATCTTTTTCCTTTTTATCTGTATGACTGAATGTGCATGTGTTGGAGGTTACTCTAACCTGGTGTTGTTTGTCCAGCCAAATTCCTGTTGGTTCTGTAGTTATCGCCACAGGAACAGCTGAGGACTCTCACTTCACAGGGGAGACAGAATGGCAAAGGGTGAAAAAATCCTGCTGTCTTACCAAAATTTTATGTCACACTGATTTATTTAAGAGAGACTTTAAAAAAAGAAGGTACACTTTTCCCCCCAAGATGTCTTGCAGATCCTCTCCAGAGAAACTTTCTGGTGCCTGAGGATACAGAGGTGGTGTAGTTACCACTTAACATACATAAACATAGAACTGTCTTGTGTGTTAAAAAATGGTAATGAGACCCTAGGGATAACTAAAAATGAAGTGAGACAGAAGCTTCTGGACTGTGCTGTAGGTTGGTGTTCTTTCTCATTGCTGTTGGTACTGGAGGGGTTGGTCTCAACCAGGGGTTCTGCTGCCATTGCTGAGTGGAGCCCTGCATTGCTGTAGGTGTTGCTGAAATAATTTCCATCCATTTTATTTTCCCCTTCAGCACCAGTTCAGACATTCTGGCAGATGTGGAAGGATCTGAGACATGTTCAGCGTCCTCTGACAGGTGAGTAGAATATCCAAGAGCTGAAGTCCTTGGTATGGGTTTAGGTCTGTAGCTTGCTGTTGGTGGAATCCTGGAGAAGCAAATGCCTCAGGAAAGTCAGATTCTTGAAGAATCCCCACAGTTCTGGGAAGCACAGTTTGGTCAGTGTATGTGGAACCTTGAAAAATGATCCCTGCGTCCTCCAAGAATCCACAGATGCCCAATCAAATATCTGTATTCTAAGGGATATATAACTATATATTTTAATTTAAAAAAAAGGAGAGGAAACTGCTTGGTTATGGAAAATTAAATCTGATCTTCTATTACATTTGAAAATTCCATTGTTGACAGAGCTGTAGGTGAGGCTGACAAGCTGAACACGCTGGAATTGAGCATCTGTTTTGATTTACTTCTGTTTGAGATTAGAAGAGCACTTCTTGGTTGTTAAAATCTCAGTGTCTGCAAGTCTGAATCATGATCCTGTTTCCCAAATGAAAAGCCGTGTGAAGGGGCTGGGGAGAGCTGGAGAGGGCCGTGGGTCCACGAGGCCCCTCGGCGCTCTGGGAACGTTGTGTTCAGTGCCAACGCCAAAGCCCAGCTGGATCTGACTGCTGGATTCACACAGATCAGCCTGGGCATGGCTGGGGGTCCCAGGGATGCAGGAGAGCCATTTCCATCGTGGTGCAGCTCTGAAACACAACTCGTTCCTGCTGTATCTTAGTGTGTATCTGGTGGCAGTCAGCAGATGTGGACTTGAGCATCTCAGAGTTGTCCATTGTTATTTTCAGTTGTGAATTCCCAGTTTAAGACGAATAGTCCCTGCAGGATGGATTCAGCCTAGCAGATGGTATAAACCAGTGTGCACTTAAAAGGAATGTTTAATTAGCAAAAGCTGTTGACACATTAGTGGCATCTTTCATGTCAACACTATGTGGAATTTTAAGCTCCAACTGAATGACAGAAATCAGCTGCTTCATTTACATACAGCTAGTTTAAGAATTTTTTCTTTAAAATTATCTGTGACTAAAAATAAAACAGTTGTTGAGTTCTCTGTGGAAAATACTTTGTCCATAAATGAGGAGAGTGCCTGGCAAGGCTGCAGGCCCCAAGTCCTCCTTTGGGGGTAACACTGACCAACCTCTCATCCTGCTTCCAGGTGGCTGTGCCCCAAACTGCTTTTTCTGATAGAACATCCTTATGGTTTTGTCAGTGCCAGGGGTTGTCCTCAGTTATGGACACAGAATCTAGGGGGTTGCTGCTGTTCCTTGGGTTCCACACTGGTCTCTGGGGACAGAAGAAGAGGCATTGTGATGACCTGTTCCTGCGGGCTCAGGGGCTTTGGGATGATTTGTGGTGCTGTCGCCTTCCTCAAATGAGAAGGCAGAGAAATATTTCACTCCCCATGCTTGGAAGTGTTCAAGGCCAGATGGACAGGGCTTGGAGCACCCTGGGATAGTGGAAGCTGTCCCTGCCCATGGCAGGGTGGAATGAGATGACCTTTAAGGTCCCTTCCAACCCAAGCCATGCCCTGGTTCCCCATCACCTGTAGCACATACATGTGCAGCATCTGGGTACTGCTCGCAGTGCTTGTGCCCAGCAGCAGTGTGTGCTGTGCTGGGGCCCTGCAAACCCCTGTTTGCCCTGTGTTCTCTCCCCAGCAGCAGCTCCGTGGCTCTGGCAGGGAACAAGAGGAAGCTGCGGCGGCCGCGCGTCCCCGAGGAGAGCGGGGCGATGCCCCAGGGCAAGAGGAAGAGGAGCTAGTGCTGCAGGCATGCCCAGCTCAGCCTGGGAAAACCCCTCCTGGCTTTTCCCCGTTCTCTGAGTGTCTGGCTGCTCAGTAAAATGCTGTATTTTCACATCACTGCCATTCCAGCTGCCTTCATCACCAGGCTGGTGGGTTTGCCCGCAGCCCTGTGGGCCGTTGGTGGTTGAGGTTGGGCACAGAGTCCAGAGCCCTGCAGGAGCCTGACCTGGCTCCTGTGCCCGAGTTCCCTTGCTGGTGCAGCACCTGGGCTGTGTGCTGCCCCTGTTCTGCTTGCATCCTGGGCCAGCCTCATGTGCCCTCCTGGGAGCAGCTGCAGGATGCTGTTTTGATTGGGGCTGGGCAGGTACTGGTGCCCCAGTTCCTGGCACAGCCAGGGGAGGGAGGGACCAAGGGATGCAGGGAGATTCTGCCCTACACTAACAGGCTTTTTATATATGTCTTTGTAAACTTAATCAGTATTATGTGTCATTATTTCAGTTTGAAGTCCTGAAACTGGGAAGAAATCGGAAGGTTGTTGACATAAGTATTTTAGCTTTCAAACAGTTACATTGAGAAGTGTGATCTTCCTTAGGAGGTGGTGGGATTTTGTGCTGCAAGGAAATGAAGGAAATGCAAGAAACCTGAACACTAGGGAAGGCTTTGAAAAATAAAGCTTGAAAGGAAAATATGAAAATACTTCAGGTGCTTTTGCTGAGCCCTGAAGATTTGGTCAGTGGGAGCTTGGCAAAGGCGGCACAAAGTCTGGGTAAAATTGAGGGTTATTGTGTCTTGACTTCAGAATGAAGCTGGGATTCAGGAATAATCCTCCTCAAACCGTGGTTCCCAGGAGTATTTGTGTTTGGAACAGGCTAAATCATGGCACATATAAATATCATAAGTGCACGGAGTGGAGTGATGCAGAGGCAAAGCAGAACTCTGGTTGTGTTGATTTGGTTCTTTTTTTACTAAACCAAACCTTTTGAAAGACAGTTGTTGGTGTCTGCTTTAGGGCTGCCTTTTTGTCACAGCAGCTCACCTCAGGCATTGGAATTGGTTGCAGTTGGCCAGTGAACGGTAATGATACTGTAAATTAGTATCATAAGGGGCTTTCTGCAGGCGTTGGCAGAGCAGCTGCTGCTGTAGGGAGGGCCCTGGTGTGGGCACACCGTGCCTGCTGTGGCTGCAGCGCTGACATTCCCACTGGAAATGACCTGAGGAGCCACGTGCCACGGGAGCTGTGGCAATTCCAGGGGGCAGGAGAGGGGAGAGAGCAGCTGACACGTTAAATATGGGCACAAATCAGACTGGTTTGCTGACAACCTGTGAAGATTAAGGTTTTTAATATCACTTATTGTTGTCATCACCATTTAACGTCCAAACTGGTGACCTTTGCCTGAGCTGGAGCTTTTCCCCTCCTTTTGATGGAGCTGTGGGCTGGTGCCAGAGGAGGGTGGTGCCACTTGTGGGGTTGACAAACCGTGAGTGGGGTGTGTGGCTATGAGACATGGTGCAGGGGGAGGCTGCAGGGAGCAGACACCCTGGGCTGAGGAAGAAACGTGGATTTGATGGTCTGCCTCATTCCCACCCTGGCAGAGTGGGGGCCTGGGCAGGACCCAGTCCCTGTGCCACACCCAGGGCCAGCTCCAGCCCCAGGCAGTGCCAGGAGTGGCTGCTGATCCCCCGGGTGCCTTAAATGATGCACATCTCACCAACCCAAGAGTCACAGGAACTGCATAACATAAGGGAAAAAACAGCAGGGAAGGAAACACAGTGTCCTCGCCGCGCTGTGCTGTCCCCTGCTCCCCTGGGCAGCTCTGCTCCTCCGTCACCGAGTCAAGGGGCACTGGGAGCAGCTGGGGACAGCCAGGCTGGGGGCACTGGGAGCAGCCAGAGGAGCCGAGCTGGCGCTGCCGGGGGGGATGCTCAGGGTGGTGTGGGACAGGGTCCTGCTGGGGCTGAGCACGGCCCCATCGTGGGGAAACCCCACCCACCATTGTGTTCTTGGGGTGAGTAATCATAGGGTGTCTGCATCCTCCTGACGCCTTTTCACTGGTGGTGAGTGGTGTTTGTGACATCCCCACAGCCCAAGCCTTGGGCTGGGCAGGGCTGCGAGTCCAGGGCCCCCCTGTCTCACCCTGCTCTGGGGTCCTGGGCACCCTCCATCCCACCCGGCTGTGGGCCCATCCCTGCACTGGCTCCAAGGCAGATGCCCGATGACTGTGGCTCCCCGGAGAGCTGGGAGTGGGGCAGGAGCTCCCAGGGGACTGATCCTGGCAGCCAGGGTGGGGCTGGGCTGGGCTGCCCCTGGAAGGCTTTGGGCAGGGGATCCGTTCAGCAGGAAATGAATTCAGTCACGGAGCAGTCCCTCAGGCCGGGGCAGAAGGGCAAAAGTGGAAAGAAAATAATCAAAAAGTAAAAATGTCCTGTTCCCCCAGCCCGGCAGGAGCCGTGAGAAAGGCAGCGGTGCTGGGAGCGCGGCAGGAGCAGGAGCAGAGTCACCGTGCTGGGCAGGGGCCTCCCTGCTGCCTCCCGCCGCAGGTGCCCTCTGGAACGAGCAGCTGGGGCTGACCCTGGAGTGTGGGGCAGGGGCATCACCCGGCTTTGGTGGGCTCTGCAGATACCCGGGAGGGTCTGTGGGATTGCTTTTGGCAGGCAGGGATGCCTCGTGCCCAGACTGGGTGCCAGGTTCTGCCTGCTCAGAACAGCTGCTGCTCTGTCCCCAGACCTTCCCTCGAGCTCACTGAGTGAGCTGGGCACACGGGAGAGCTGGGGTCACTGGCACAGCTGGCACACAGCTGGCACACTCCTGGGCACTCGGGGAGCTGGCACATTGGGTGCTGGCACACGGGGAGCTGTCCCAGTGCCCCGGGCTGGAGAGGTTCCCTCGCAGCCAGGACCAGGCACTGTGAGCTCAGGACACGGAGGGTGGGCTGAGCACCCCGGGAGGGACCTGTGGCCCCTGGGGACAGGCAGGGTCAGGGGCTCTCAAGGCCACTTCTCCCAGGGTGCTGTGTTTGCTGGCAGGAGTTAATAATAAAAACCCTTTTGGCTGAAGGAGGGTCTGTTTTGATAGAAGAGCAGATATTCTGGAATTGGAACACCTCACACAAACAGAGGAATTGAAGATGAATCACAGCTACCTGCTGGGCAAACCCAACACCAGGATCTGCTGCCCAGAGGAGAGAATAATCATGGTTCTGTCCCACCGTTGGCATTGGAGGAGCCAGAGGGCCTGAATTCAAAATGATTTGGACAAATTGGGGAGTTGGCTCCAGAACAACCACCTGGAACTAAATAAAGAAGAGCATGAATTACCAGCCTCAGGAAGAAGGTAAACACATTACTGCAAATGGGAAGTAATTAGTGAGGCTGAAAAGTTTATATAAATGTAGCTGGGCTTCATTTTTGTAGTGAAAGCTCAGTGCTCTGGTTAATTATTTGGCCCTACAGAGGTATTCCTGGAGCCTGGTTTGGGGATTTCATTGCAGGTATTTGGTGGGAGAGAAATGGAGGCTGTGTGGAAGAATCCTCACCTCTGTGGCCATTCCCAGACACATCTGCTTAGATGCTCACACATATCTACTGAATTATCCTGAGGATTGCAGCCTCCTTCGTGTCACTTGGCTAAGATTGTTGTAGTGACGAGCACCAAATGCGACTCACTTTCCTTTATACACATATGCAAATAAATGTAGAATTTGCATATGAATATATTAAACCAGACTATATTCTGGTTTTGTTCTGCCTCTATCTTTACCTAACAAAATCTCAGATAGATCTTGTTATTTCTATTTTGTTCAAAGAGAAAAGTGCCTCACGTTAGTGGGCAGAAGCATCAGGGTGTGTGCAGGGGCTGCAGGCAGTGCTGTGCCTGGCATTACCTGGGTGATCCCTGGCTCTGGGAAGGTTTAGTGAATGGCCCAGATCCAGGAGGTGACACTGAGTGTGACACTGGGCGTGCAGGTCCTGTAACCCCTGTCTGTCACTGCTGCAGGTGCAGCCCCAGGGGTCTGGGTCTCACTTTGCTTTTCATTATTCCTTGATGGTGAGTGGGAGTTCAGGGCACTGCAATGAACAGCTTGAAGTTACACACACATGTAGTCATCCCCCCCAAAAGTAGTAAAATGATTGTATTATCTCCCAACAGCTTGGACCTGAAGCCTCTGTTAAAAACCGCGTGGATACATATTTCAACTTTATTATCCCAACTTGTTACTCCCAGGGTCTGGGCAGGCTCCATTGGTTTTATGGGCTTTGAGGCCATAATGGGATGAAGCAAGGAACATTTTAGCACAAACAGTGTCCTTGGGAGCCCTGTGCAGGCCTGGCTGCTCAGGGAGGTGCCTGGGAGAGCCTCTGTCCCCCTTTGCTGGGCTCGGGGTGCGATGGGCAGGTGGGAGTGGGGCAATTCCCCAGAAACCGCCCTGCATCCACCCTGTGAGGCTCTGCCCAGCCTGGGTGGGACTGTCTGGATGACAGGATCAGCCTGGATTATCGGCTCAGCAGGATCCATAGCCTGCTCTCCTCTAAATGGGTTTAAGCTGGTTGATTTGATCAGAGCCCTGCTGCTGTGTCCCAGGGCTCACCCTGGGGCAGAGGTGGCACCTCAGTGTGCTCTGGGATGTGTCTGCAGAGGCTCTGCGTTTCACATGGAGTGCCAGGGACTGCGGGGCTGGAAATGTCTACTGGCTCAATGCCAGGAGGTCCAGGCTCTTTTTTCCAGGATTTAGCTCCCAAAGCTGGAAGAGCCTGACTCGGGCTCCAGTGCTGGTGTGGGCTGGAGGCCATGGGAGCGGAGGCTGATGGATTTCAGTGAGCTGGGGACCCAGAGGAAATGGTTTGAATCCCACAAACCTTTTAGGAACATGATGTGAAAGGTTCTCTAGCCCTGAGTAAGTTTAGTGTAGTCCCACACTTCTTTTCTCTTCACACTGGGGAAGAGAAGAGAAGAAATTATCTTGATATGTGCATGAACTCATATAAATTCTCTATCTGCTGTGAATGCTTTATAGAACTCAAGACTGCAGCATCCAGGTAGATCCTCCCTTCTCCATTTGTCTCCATACACAAGTCAGCTTCTCTGGCTCCTTCTGCCTTCCCAGTGATGTTCTGATGACTCAGTTTCCAAAACCCTCCCCAGCCATGGCACAAGTGTGACAGCCAGATAGTGTGACAGGCCAGCAATTCTGGGACTGACCATGGCTGCAGGATTTTTTCTTTTTCTTTTTTTTTTTTTTATTGCAACCCATCTGAGGACTGGGTTTTTTTGTTGTCGTTGTTGTTGTTCAGCTAACAAAAAGAGATACCATGGCCAGAGGATGGAGCAGGCAGGGATGTGATGGATGACACGGCATTACCGAGCAGTGTGACTGTCACCTGCATCTGAGCACACAGGTCTGGACTGGCTTATGTTCCCCCTGAGCAGTGAACCCAGAAACACAAGGAATTGGGTGTATGGGTTTGGGACCAAACAGTTCTGTGCATTGCTGATATTGCCACGTTTTGTCTCCAAAGCCTTGTTTCCTTTGGGGCAGATTACAATATTGATTTTGTATTTTTCTGGAAATCAGCACACCAGCTGGTGAGCCATGGAGGAATTCAATCTCAGACTTGAGAATTTACTCATGGGCACATTTAAGAAAGACACAGAAAAGCTGTAATTTACTGTGCCCTCAGGATGTTCCCAAGCCTGATTTAACACCCAGCATTCATCAGCTCTGTGTTGAAGCACAGGTATGCCTTTTCCATGAAGATGTGTCCATGGCACTGCTCATTTCCATGGTTTTAGTAGATTTACCAGAGTTAGACTTCCTGCAGGCTGAGTGCAAGCAATGAGGACTAGGAAAAAATTATAGGAAAAAGAGAAATTCCCATGCAGGAGCAGCCAGGTCCCATATCCTGGCTCTCCAGCCTGCTGTGGGCTGCAGCCATGCACGAGTTCATGGGCGGCTGCAGCTCCATCTGCAAAGCTGTGGCCTGGGCTTGACATTTTGCCAGCCCTCTTCTGTCCTGGGGACCATAAAGTTGTGATTCCAGATAGCTATTGGAAAAACAGCTATTTCAGATCCAGCAGTAAACCAAAATGCAATTAAATTTAGCTTTATTTAGTGTTTGTGCTTTTGATTATCCCAAAGCATGTATTTTAAAATAAAACTGTTTCCAGCTCCATGGCATCCCTGAACATTTAAAGCTGGAAGAAGTAGGGGATGACTCAGAAAACCCTTTGATTCTCACAGGATTCTTTGCTTCAAAATCACGTGTGTTTGGGTTTTAGTCATGGAGCAGCTGCAGCTTTGCCTGAATAAGGACTGAGCATGTCTGGCTGTTGGGGGCCAATGCCCAGCCCTGGTGGGATCCCCTGGGGAAGGGCACTGGGAGCTGGATGTTATCCTGATCAGTCCCCAGATTTCAGGCCCCGGGTGTGCAGTCCTCACTGAGCTGCTCCTGCACCCCAAGTCAAGGCAGTGTGTCAGAGCACATGGCCCTGGGAGCAGTGTGGCACTGGCATGGGGACAAACAGGGTCAGTCCTGGCACAGCTCTTCCCCAGCTGAGCACCTGGGCCTCCTTGCTGCCATCAAATGCACTTCAGAGCTGCACAGCGCTCCTGGAGGGGCTCAGCTGCCTCGTGCAGGGGCTGCACAAGGGGCACTGGGCTCTCCAGCAGTTCAGGTCTGTTCTGGACGGCAGCTGGCTCTGTGCAGCTGTGAGTGACAGCTCATCCAAGGCCAGGGAGGAGCAGTGGCTGCTCTGCCTCACCACAGGCACCATCTCACGGGTGCTGAGCCACACCTGAGCTCCCAGGACATCCCTCAGTACCTGCAAGGTGCTCGAGGAACTGAGCAGAAGCCAAGGGCAAACCTTTCCTTGCCTCCACTTTGCCCCCAGCCACCTCTTCCCTGAGAGCTCTCCCAGAACCAGCAGAACAGTAAACAAAGCAGCATTGCACATGGTGAGCAGTGATTCCCACAGCAGTTTTATTGCCTGAAGATGGAAGAACGTGAACCCTAGAGGGAAGAACGTGCCAAAGTATGTAACATTTCTTCATCTTGCATGGAGCTAAAACTTCCCAAAAATCTTTAAAAATAGCTGCAGGGATGTTTGTTCAGCGCCTAAGGCTGGACTGAGGAGGATTTGAGATGTGACTTGGAAGTGGGGAGCAAAGGGTGGTGATGCTGGGGGCCTTCAGGGCAGCTGGACTGAGGGCTGGACTGGGAGGGTTCCATGCTCTTCTCAGCATCCCACCTGCACTTTCATGTTCTGGATCCCTTGTAGGGAGCCTGAAAATGGGGACAGCCATTGAGCTGTGCTGGTGAGCTGGTGACAAATGGTGTCACTCATAGCTACTGCTTTCTTTTATAGAAATAATACTCTGAAATCTTCCTCCTGAAAGAAGAGGGAAGTTCTTGGTGGGTATGTTAATTGCCGAGTGACCAGCTCCTGAGCCTGCTCCTCGCCTGAGCCTGCTCCTGGGACGAGGCCGGGCTGGCACCTACGGCGGGACCTTCCCTGGTGTCCTGCGACGGCAGCGCCGGCAGGGCAGGGCAGGGCTGGGGGTGAGCCTGGTCCGTGCTCCCACCCTCGCTCCGCGGCGTGCCCGGAGCCGCGGCACCGGGGGCTTTGGGCTGTCGGCTGCGCTGGCCCCCGCCCGTCCCCGCAGCACCGCTCCGCCGCTCCCCCTCGCGGCACCGCTGCGGGGAACCGGGGCTGCCCGGGGAGCCAGGGCTTTGGGGAACCGGGGCTGCCCGGGGGAGAGGGGCGGCGGGGAACCGGGGCTGCCCGGGGGAGAGGGGCGGCGGGGAACCGGGGCTACCCGAAAGCGGCTGCGGGGAAGCGGCGCTGCCGGCGGGGTGCGCGAACGGCCGCGCTCCGGGCAGGGCGCGGGGAAGATGCTGAGGCGGGTCCGGGTGCGGGGCCAGAGGCCGCGGGCGGGCCCCGAGGGGCCGGGCCGGACCCGCCTCTGCCCGCCGCCCCCGCCGCTCGGCCGGCCCCTGCGCCGGGGCTGGTGGCGGGGCGGCCGCCGGCGGAGACGCCGAGTGACCGGCGAGGGGACAGGGGGGAGCCGCCAGTCGGGGCACGGGGACAGGGACGGGCGGGCAGAGAGAGCGGCACGGCGGGGAGGGGACGGCAGGGGACACGGAGCGGGGCACTCGGAGAGCCGCGGAGCACTGAGAGCCGGGGAGACGCGGAGAGAGCGCGGCGGGGACAGCCGGCTACCGCACAGGAACGCATCGGTAGGAGCTCTGCCCGCTCTCTGTCCTCACCCTGCCCCAGGCTCGATGCGGGCCGGCGCTGGCCATGGAGAAGCTGTACCTGGCGGGGAGCAGCACCTGGATCATCAACAGCTCCCTGGGGAACGGCAGCCTCCGGCTGGAGAACCTGAGCGCCGGCAGGAACAGCACCGCCGACCCCCTGAAGAGGAACGAGGACATGGCCAAGGTGGAGGTGACAGTCCTGTGCCTCATCCTGTTCCTCGCCCTGACCGGCAACCTGTGCGTGCTCCTGGCCATCCACACCACCCGCCACAAGCACTCCCGCATGTACTTCTTCATGAAGCACCTGAGCATCGCTGACCTGGTCGTGGCCATCTTCCAGGTGCTGCCCCAGCTCATCTGGGACATCACCTTCAGGTTCTACGGGCCAGACTTCCTCTGCCGCTTGATCAAGTACCTGCAGGTGGTGGGAATGTTCGCTTCCACCTACATGCTGCTGCTGATGTCCCTGGACCGCTGCTTGGCCATCTGTCAGCCGCTGAGGTCCCTGCACAGGAGGGCCGACCGGGTCTCTGTCCTCCTCACCTGGCTGCTGTGCCTGCTGGTCAGCATCCCTCAGATCCACATATTTTCTCTAAGGGATGTGGGGAACGGGGTTTATGACTGTTGGGCAGATTTCATCCAGCCCTGGGGACCGAAAGCCTATGTTACCTGGATCACCCTCATGGTCTATATCATCCCTGTGTTGATGCTGAGCATCTGCTATGGCTTAATCAGCTTCAAAATCTGGCAGAACGTGAAGCTGAAGACGGCTCACGGGCCCAGCGTGGGTCTGGGCTCGGGCTCCCGCGGCGGGATGGTGTTTGCCAGGGTCAGCAGCACCAGGCTCATCTCTAAAGCCAAGATCCGGACAGTCAAAATGACCTTTATCATCGTGCTGGCCTTCATCGTGTGCTGGACTCCCTTCTTCTTCGTGCAGATGTGGTCTGTGTGGGACACCAACGCCCCGCAGGAAGGTACAGCTCCCCTCCCTTGCCCTGCTGGCCTTGGAGGCTCCGCTCAGCCCCCGGGGACACCCGGGGGAAACTGCTCCGGGCTGGGCTTGGGGGTGGGAGGAGAGGGGAGAGAGTCCTGAGCACAGAAACCCCGGCAGGCAGCATCGGCTGAGCCGCAGCTTCCCCGGTCGAGGGCTGCTGGAGCCCTGGCAAACTCTGGGCACTGCGGCTCCGGGGCCGGGCAGCGCACAGGGTGCTTGTCCCTCGCTGGCCACTGTCCCCGCACGGTGCCTGTCCCCGCACGGTGCCTGTCCCTGCACGGTGCCTGTCCCTGCACGGTGCCTGTCCCTGCACGGTGCCTGTCCCTGCACGGTGCCTGTCCCCACGGTGCCTGTCCCTGGTGCTGCTCTGGGGTCCCTGGAGATTCCCTTCCCACCCCGGGTGCTGGGACACGCTGCGGGCTGTGCGGGAGCTCAGGAGAAAGCTGCACAGCCTGAACTCCTTTCCTTTGTTGTGTCGCTTCTTCCTCACTGACTTTTTGCTTTCTGCTCTTGGCCTCTTCTCCCTCTCCTCCTGCTGCATCCACCCCAGCACTATGCTGCTGCTATTTGATCTCTGACTGGAGCACGGTTCCCATAGAAAAACCCTGATTTATGAGCAAAACCTTTTCCTAAAGATGTGGTGTCATGGATTTGCCATTTTTTATATTTGGGCTGGCTGCTGTCATCCCTGAAGTTGCAGATAGAACAGAAAGTGTCCCCTTCCCTGGTCCGACACGGCTGGAGCTGCGCAGGTCTGTGCTGTCCCCACCAGACGGGAGAACCACCTGGGAGACCTTAAGCAAAAATTCTTCACGACTTTGTGAGGCGGGAGGAGGGACAGAAAAGTGCACCAGGGATGAGAGTGCCTCGGACAGACTGAGCCAGCCCACCAGGAGTGTGCGGTGCCAGAGACCGAGGAGGAGCTGCTCCCTGGCGGGCCGGGCTGTGCCTGCGGGCTCGGGGCAGCTCGCCGGGCTCGGCTGCTGAGCACAGCCCTGCCCGTGCCGAGCCCATCCCTGCTGAGCACAGCCCTGCCCGTGCCGAGCCCATCCCGCTGAGCACAGCCCTGCCCGTGCCGAGCCCATCCCTGCTGAGCACAGCCCTGCCCGTGCCGAGCCCATCTCTGCTGAGCACAGCCCTGCCCGTGCCGAGCCCATCCCGCTGAGCACAGCCCTGCCCGTGCCGAGCCCTGCCCGTGCCGAGCCCATCCCGCTGAGCACAGCCCTGCCCGTGCCGAGCCCATCCCTAGCACAGCCCTGCCGAGCCCTGCCCGTGCCGAGCCCATCCCTGCTGAGCACAGCCCTGCCCGTCGACCATCTCCCAACCTGCCCGTGCCGAGCCCTGCCCGTGCCGAGCCCATCCCTGCTGAGCACAGCCCTGCCCGGGCCGAGCCCATCCCGCTGCACAGCCCTGTGCAAGCCCCGTGTCCCGCAGCCCGTGTGCCCCTGCGCTGCCCAGGCAGCCCTGCTTTGCCTCTCCTGCTTCTCTCTGCTCCATTTATTTCATGCACCTCCCTGGGTGCTCCAGGGGTTTTCCACCTGATTCAGGCTGGTCAAAACCTCCAGTTTCTACATGGGCTCTGGGGTGAAGCAGCCCTCCCTCGTGCTGTATTTTAATCCTGCAACCTTGAGGGCTGCCCCTCCCTTCCCGCACACAGCACTCGGCAGCACCCAAATCTCTGCTGCTTTGCTGGCCCTCGATGGACAGGATTTGTCCATGCCAATCCTTCTGGCTGCCTGGGGAACCTTTCCCTTGCTCACCCTGTGCCGTAGGCCTTGCAGCACTTTCCCCTTTTCCCTTTCCGCTCCCTCTTTGCTTTCAGGATGAGCGCTCTCCAGCCCCTCTGGGCTGTGCCCCACTCGCCACTCGCTCTGTTCCTGTCTCCGGGCAGCCCGAGGCTGCAGCACAGGGTGGGAGCTCGGCCAGGACCATTGCTGCAGGCAAGGAAAAGCCTGGGGTGGATACAAGCGTTGGCAGACCCCAGCCCTTCCTTCCAGGCTCTCCCACTCCTTTTGGCTGCCCAGAGGCACGAGAAGGACAGCGCCTCTCTGCAGAGCCCCGGGGCTTTGCCTGCCTCATTCCCACAGCCTTGCCCTGACCCGGACCCCTTCCCTGTGCTGAGGCTCGGGTGCTTGCCCAGGCAGCATGGTGGGTGCAGGAGAGGGGTACCCCGTGCTGGGAAGGGAATGTGGCTGCTCCTCCCCTCACAGCTGCCTGGGCAGAGGAGAAGGAGGGCAGGGGGTCCCTGGGTGCCAGCGGCAATGGAGGCACGACTGCACCCCAGTGAGCTGCACTGGGGTGACTGACCACGCAGCAGAGATCCCCCTTAGGTGGCCACACACCCCAGAGCCTCTGTAAGGCGGATGGGAGCTGCATGTTATGATCCAGGCGCTGGTTTAAGCACTGGGGACCCTCTACAGGAGGCTCCTGCTGCACTTCACAAGGAACACCCGCGGGACTCTGAGCTGGGGGTCAGAGCTGGCTCAAGGCACCTGTGAGGACAAGAGCAGGGCTGTGAAGCAGCACGGCTGTTCCACCTTCCCCTCGGGGTCCGTTCCCCTGGGGCAGGTGCCCTGACACGTGGGATGTGAGCCACGGCCTCTGTCCGTGGTGGGAGCTGGGGACCCCCTCGTCCCATCCCTCCTGTGCTGGGTGTTGGCAGCAGAGCCCCCCCAGCCCTGCACCCCTCCAGCAGTGCCTGGGGATGGGGCCATCCCTGAGGAACACAGCTGGCAGGTTCAGCACCCCTCGGGGTCTCTGGTGCTCCTGCCAGGAGGGGAGCAATCCACCCTCCAGGCCTGCCCTGCAGTAAGCTCCCTGAAATTCAATTTGCTTCCTGCAGAGAGGAAGAGCTGAGTCAGCCCTGGCTGGATGTTTTCAAGTGGGTAGAAACACTGGGATGTATTTCAGGTCTTGTGCCTCCATGTGGAATTATTTTTTAGCATATACTGAAATTAATTATTGTTGAAATATTAATGTTACTTGAAATTAATTATTAATTATTTTTTAGAATATACTTGAAATTAAAAGTAGTTGGATCAGATGTCACAGGAGCAGGAATTACGCATCCATTGGCTAAAGGTGAATTTGGAAGGTAGCATTTATAGTCACATTCCGTCACTGGTCTAAAAGCTGCCAGTGGATTTTTGCAGAGGCATGAAGGGGCCAGAGCAGCCAAACCAGCCGTGCTCATCCTCGCTGCTGGTGCATTCTCTGGGAGCAGAGGGGCTGAGGAGATGAGCTGGAGCACAGGGAGCGGGACAAAGGCTCCATCTCCACCCGCAGCCACCTCATGGAGGGCACGTTCCCCCTTGTGCTGGTGCCACCATCCCCTTGTCACCAGACGGTGCTGATCCAGCCTCCCAGGTGGGACAGTCGGTACTTTGTGCTCTGGGCACAGAGAGCAGCAGCCAGGACTTGATGTCCCGGCACTGCACTGCCGCCATCCCCTGCCACCGGGGGATGCCAGGCTCCCTGATGTGGGAATGTCCTCTGCCCTGGCACAGCACTGTGTGGGGAGCATTAATTCTGGGGAAAGAAAGATGACTGGAGAAAGGTGCGGGGAGAGCACCGGGCAGAGGGCTGGGCCAGGGCCGGGCTGGCGGTCCCTTCCCCGCTTCGGGCACCTCGAGGCGTGCGGGTTGTGCCGGGGCAGCCCTGCCTCCTGAGCGGCCCAGGGAACGCCGGAGCGAGCGGGGAAACGCAGCTCTTGGGGAGAAAACCGCACCCCGAGGCGCTGGAACTGAGACTCGTCCCCTCCTTCCCTCCCCTGCAGCAGCAGCAGCTCTCAGTGCTGTCCCTGCGGGCTCTCCCTTCCCTGGTGTTCGTACGGGCTCTCCCTTCCCTGGTGTTCGTACGGGCTCTCCTTTCCCTGCTGTTCCTGCGGGCTCTCCTTTCCCTGCTGTTCCTTCGGGCTCTCCTTTCCCTGCTGTTCCTGCGGGCTCTCCTTTCCCTGCTGTTCCTTCGGGCTCTCCTTTCCCTGCTGTTCCTTCGGGCTCTCCTTTCCCTGCTGTTCCTGCGGGCTCTCCTTTCCCTGGTGTCCCTGCGGGCTCTCCTTTCCCTCTGGTCGTCGGGCTCTCCTTTCCTGGTGCCCGCCTCTCCTTTCCCTGGTGTCCCTTCGAGCTCTCCTTTCCCTGCTGTCCTTTCGGGCTCTCCTTTCCCTGCAGGCTCAGCCCTGCCGTTGAGGGGCCTTGGGGTGCCTGGGGCTCTGCCGGGGGCTGTGCCGTTCCCTGACACTGCCTCTGTCTCGCAGCCTCCCCGTTCATCATCGCCATGCTCCTGGCCAGCCTCAACAGCTGCTGCAACCCCTGGATCTACATGCTCTACACCGGGCATCTCTTCCACGACCTGATGCGCCGCTTCCTCTGCTGCTCCACGCGCTACCTGAAGTCACGGCCGGCCTGCGAGCTGAGCAAGAGGAGCAACTCCTCGTCCTTCGTCCTCAGCTGCAGGGCCACGAGCCAGAGGAGCTTCGTGCAGCCGCCCACGACGTGAGGCCACGGCAGCCGGACCTTGTGCCTCTGCTGCGCTGCTCCGGTGCTTCCCAGGGGAAAGCCGGGCCCGGGCAGGAGGGGTCTGTACACAGGTGTATATATGGCTGTAAGCATGTACAGAGGCGTTATTTAACCGAGACGGGAGTGGGCGAGGAATTCTGCCTCCAGCTTTCAGTGCTGCCTGGGATTAGACAGCAGGAACCCGTTCCTGAGCCCCAAACCCTGACTTCAGCGGCTTGTGGATGCCACCAGGAGGGACAAAGGACGCGGTGCAGCGGGGGCAGGTGCGATGGAAGGGGCTGCAGCAGCACGGGGAGGTGGGATGGGTGTCACCCCTGCTACGTGGCTGGGTACTGTCCCACTCCTGCAGCAGGATCCTGCAGGATGGCAGCAGCTGGCACTGCGATCTCAGCACAGAGTGCTCGCTTCACTTGCAGCCTGTGGGGCAGAGGCAGCCCCTCCCTGCAGCCCTGCAGCTCTGCACCATGCCAGCCTGCACCATGCCAGTCCTGCATCCCTGCCCCATGCCAGCTCTGAACCATGCCAGTCCTGCATCCCTGAACCATGCCAGCCCTGCACCATGCCAGCCTGCACCATACCTGCCCTGCAGCTCTGAACCATGCCAGCCCTGCAGGCCTGCACCATGCCAGCCTGCACCATGCCAGCCCTGCTCCCCCTGCCTGGGGCACAGACAAGGGCAGTCACTCCTGATGTCAGCAGGGAGCAGCCTCGAAGGAACAGCGCTGTGGCCCGGCTGTCCCCAGCACATCTCTGTGCCCTGTGCCCAGTGAGGCTGGGCAGACGGCTGCCAGGAGCCTGGGGCACGGCTGGGGCCGGGATCAGGATGCAGGCAGTGACCCTGGCAGAGAGTGCCCTGCAGCTCCTGCTCGGGGCTCTGCGGGATTGGGCACTGACCCTGCCCGGGTGTGCCCAGCAGCTCCTGCTCGGTCTGTGCAGGATCCGGCGGGCCCTGGCTCCGACAGGGACACTCCTGCCGTGTCCCCGAGCCAGGCTCGGCCCTGGCTCACCGCAGGTCCAGCAAGCCTCCTACAGCTCCGAGCCAGTCGCTCGCTCCATGGCACAGGGCATGCTCACGGCATGGATTTTTATTGTTAACTAATACTGTAAATAAAGTTTTCTGAGTGCGTCTGGTGGAAGGCGGAGGGAGGCGCGGGGGAGCTGGGCTGAGGGACTGCGGGGGATGGATGGGAAGCCCCGAGAGCCCGCAGCCAGCTGCGCTCTGCCCCGCAGCGGGACCTCCCCCAGCGGCACACAGCTGGCGGCGACACGGCACTGCACGGGGACACAGCTGGGGCTCTCGAAGGGCGATGTAAGCTGGCCTTTCATGATGGGAATGAACACGAAAAATGCATTTAAATGTGTCCTTTATTTCTTCACTGTGGCCAGCAGGTCCATTTGCACCTTTCCTATCCTGACATTCCTTTGAGTTTTTTTTTTGTTGTGGGAGCTCCAAGTGAGCTCTCAGCACATTTGCTGACTGGCTGAAATCCTCAGGACACCGTGGAGCATTTTCTGCCCACATTCACCTTCCTTGTCCTTGAGAGCCACAACCTCCTGCACCAAGCAAGGAAGGAGGGGTGTTCCTTTCTGGAGAGTCTGAGGTGCCTCCCCGGCCAGGGAGGAACGGGAGCCGTGGATGTTACTGGGATGGAGGCACGGAGAAGGGAGGGAGCTTTGGGACTCATAGGATTTCCCTTCAGCCCCAGCTGCCATTTCTGGAGGTGTCTGGGGGTCAGGCAGGGCCATGCCCCACGCCCGGAGGTGCTGCAGCCCAGAGGGGCCGTGGCTGAGCTCCGGCAGCAGCCCCAGGCTGCGGCAGAGGCGGAGCAGCGAGAGCAGCTGGGGAGTGCCCCAGTGAATGCCCTGCCAAGAGCTTTCCAGGAGGGCAAAAAGTGGAACAGAGGGGCTGACAGGTGTGCCCAGGTGTTGGGAGCCCAGGGAGCAATGTGGTGGGGACATCAGCATTTCAGGCTTTTTTGGGTTCAGGCAGTGAACTATTAGAACAACACCACCACCACCACCACCAAGTAGTATAAGCCCATTATACGACTGATTTTAATTATTTTTATTCTCACCAAAAAATGAAGGGTTTTTTTGAGACTTTCCCCCACCTCCCTATAATTACCTAAATATCTTTTTTTTTTTAATTACTCCATCCTTCTTGGGCCCTGATGTTGCTGGAGCTTGGGTACCACATTGCTATGGAATAACAGCAGTATACAATCCCAAGCCCTTGGAAGAGCTCCAGCAGAAACCCTGGCTCTTTCTCGTCCTTGGCGTGGCACTAGAGAAGTCTTTGGCTCCAAGTCTTTGTTGGAATCCAAGGGGAAGGCGCACATGGAGACAATTGAGAGCAGCCTCTGAACAAGGAGACCTCCTGGGCCCTGGTTCAGCAAAGCACTTAAGGCTGGAGCCAAAAGAGCATTCAAGGGCCTCAAAGTGAAAGTGCAGCTCGGTGGAAGAGGGACTGAGCAGTTTATTGACTGTACAGGGGAGGAAACAGCTCTGAGCTGCACCTCTCGCCCCTGGCTCCTCTCTCCCTGCAGCCAGAGCAGCAGGGTCCTGGCAGAGGCTCCCTCCTCTGCTCTCCCAGTCCATCGGGGCAGAGGGACAGCCTTGGCCTGTGGGATGCACACCCCGTGTGGCTGGAGCTGACTGAACGCGTGTCTCATGGAGATTGCCTGAGAAACCAAGCTAGGCTTTGCTCAGAGCCCAGCTTGTCTCTTGGTTGGGGTTCCCCAAGGCTCCCTGTCCCCCTGGCCATGCTCAGGGCTGGCTCCCACCGTGCTGTCCTGCCCTGGACCCTGCCCACGGCACTTGACGATGCTCTACAATTAATTACATAATTGAGCATCGCAGTGCCAGGGGCGGGTTTGCAGCTGGCCCAGGATCAGCTCACGCTCTGGGAGCAGACACAACATGTCATGCATGGACTGCTCTGGCTCTCACAGCTTGGCTGAAATGCAAGTAGGCATGAAAAGCGTTTGGTTTAGCTATTCTATCCCTAAAAGCTTTGTGCAGCGGTTTAATGCAGAAGCTCCCACCACAGCAATTGTTTGCCACAAACAATAACTCCTGTGGGGGAGTTTCTGTCAGCAGCAGCCCAGCCCCAAGGGATGCAGGGCCAGGCAGGCTTTGGGCAGGGGCCAGCAGCAGCTCTGCAGCCCCAGCGCTTGCCCAGCACCTGTGGACAGACAGCCCATGGACAGACAGGGCTGTGCCCAGGGCTGTGCTCCAGGAGGTGCTGCTGTCCCTCACAGGAGCTCTGGGGGCCTGCAGGGCACAGAGACCTCTGGGCTGTTTCCTGCGCCATGATGGGCTTCCTTCTCCTGAGGCTTCTGGCTTTGGGTGGAGTAAGGAGCAGCCTGGCCTGTCTCTGTGAGCAGAGAGCATCCCTGAGAGCCAGCTCTGCTGCGGGTCCTGCCACGGGTTCCTGTGCCACAGGGTCCCTGTGCGGGCCCCTCACTGGAGACAGGTGTCCTTGGGCAGGTCCCTCACTGGGCTGTCCATGTCTGGGTTCCTCATTGGACAGGGGTGTCCTTGGGCAGGTTCCTCCCTGGGGTGTCCATGTGTGGGTCCCTCACTGGACAGGGGTGTCCGTGTGCCCGAGGGCAGGCAGCCTGCACAGAGGGGGCTGTGTGAGGGTGTTGGGGCAGCTGCCAGGACCTAAGTCTCCTTCTGGACAGCAACTCGGATGTTGCTGCAGATCTTGGCGAGCGCCTCGAAGAGCGGGTCACAGAAGGTGTGGATGCACAGCGAGTAGATGCGGCTGACACACTGGATCTCGATCAGGTAGCTCTTGATGCAGGGCACCACAGCCCAGATGTGGCAGAAGGAGATGAGGGCGAAGAGGAAGCCCCAGAGGACGGCCAGGGGGATGCCCAGCAGGGCGGAGAGCAGCCGGTAGCACCAGTACTTGCTGACGGTGAAGGTGGTGTAGCTGCTTTTCCAGACGCCGTCGAAGCTGTAGGTGCCCACGGGCTCAGCTATCACATCCTCAAAATCCACCTGGGGGAGAGCAGAGGACACAGGGAGGTCTGGGGGTCAGCAAAGGCCCTGGTGTGAGCACGAGGGGAGAGCAGATCCCAAATGGCGGGGCCTGGGGAGAGTGGGCACAGTGTCCCCACTGGGATCCCTGCAGCCCGGGCAGGGACAGCCCTGCAGAGCTGGGAGAGGGCTCAGGGCTCCCAGCACTGCCCAGCCACAGCCTGTGCGCAGCAGGGGTGGCTCAGCCCATGCCTGAGGCCCCAGCACGGGGGGCACACAGACCCTGTCCCAGCCCCTGATCTGGGGAGACAGGTGAGGCCAGGCAGGAGCCCTTGGAACAGGAGCTGTGCGTGGGAGTGTTGGCTGCAGAGGCAGCCAGAGCCCATTCCTGCCCTTTTTTAGCATTCAGGGACGTGGCTGCCCACTCGGCAGGAAGGTGTTTGTGCTAATAAAGACCCAGCAGCCCTCTGGATTTATGGATTATTTATTTATACCCACAGGATGAGGTGCTCAGTGCAGTCTGTCCATGTTCCTCCTGGGGAAGGGAGCTGGGGCTCAGCCCTGCCCTTGCCATTTGTGCAGGCACTGGGAGTGTCTCTGAGTGACACACACTCCCCAAAACTCCACTTGAGATCCCCTTGGGGTGTAACTCACTTCCAGGGAATATATGAGCTGAGCTATTTGTCTTGAAAACCAGCCTGGCCTCCCCATCGGCAGCTGACGTGTCTGTACATTCGTGTTAAATAACAATATTCATTCTGCTTTTGGAAGCACTTGGATCACAAAATCACTCTGTGTCATCTTTAATTTCCTGGAGTGAGCAGGAGGTGCTGGCAGAAGTATTGACAATGAGGAGACAGCAGCCCTGAGAGCTGGCCCTGAGGTGCCATCAGCAGCCCCTAGGAAGCCCAGGTGTGCTGGGGACTGGCCCAGGTTAGTGCCCAACTGCCTGACGAGCTCATCAGGGACCAATTGATGCAGGGAGCAGTGGGATATGAAAGCAGAGGCTCTGGCCCATTGCTCCTTCTGCTGCCACCACACTGGGAATGGGCCTGGAGGAGCAGGGGAGGCTCAGGCTGAGTCTGGATCCTGCTGCAGGTGCTCAGGGAGCAGCACGTGCAGGTACTGCTCCTTTATAGAACCGCGGAACCCTTTGGGCTGGGAAAGCCTCACCCAGTGAGCCATGCCCTGCTCTGGTGCTGTGCTCAGAGGAGCTTTGTGACAGGCTCTGTGGGCAGTGCCACTTCTGTGACCTGATCCCAAACTCTGGCTGCTGCTCTGTGGTGCTCAGGATGTTTATCCAGGTGAGCCCCTCCTCCCGTGGGCACTGCAGCTCTTGCTGCCCGTGCCCCCAGAGCCCTCCTGCTGCTGTGCCCTGCCTGCTGGGATGTGCCTGGGCTCTCCTGGGACAGGGACAGAGCACGGTGAGCTGTGCCCTGCCCGGGCTGCCTCTGCCCTCCCTCCCCGGCCCTCCCGGGCTATTTTAAGGTGCAGGAATGCTGAGCTCTGAGTGCTGAGCTCTGAATGCTGGAGCAGCAGCGTGGCCACGGGAGTGGGTGAGCCTGGAAGGTCTCGCCAGGCTTTGGAGAGTCTGGAGTGGGAAAGGCAGAGAGCGGCTGGTGGGGCCCTGGGATGGCTGGGACACTGCTGGCATGGTCACCCAGGCGTGGCTGCTGCTGCTGGGGAGCCCCAAAGCACTGCCTGCCCTGGGTGAGCGGGCTGAGGGCTCTGCTGGTCCCTGCTGCCCTGGCAGATGGGGCTCCCCTGGGCTGGCACCTCTCCAACCCCAGGCCAGGGCAGTGGGATGCACTGCACGGAGCGGCACGGGTGTTGGAGGTGATGCTGAGGTGCCAGGAGCTGTCAGGGCAGGTGTCACGGTGCCAGCAGGGAGCCCAGCGATGGCTGTCACTGTCACAGCTCATCCCATTTGACCACACCATGGCTGCAGCTGCAATGGTGTTTTCATGCCCAAATTGAGGTTTGTGTTTCAGCGGTGCTGTCAAGGTCACAGCCTATAACAAAGCCCGTGTGAGAAGCTCTGTGCCCGCTGTCCCTTCTGTGACAGTCACAAACACAGTTTTAACAAAACCCTTCCACCTCCTCCTGTTCTTCCTTGGGCTGGAATTATCTTTGCTAACAGAGACAAATTTTATTTGCAGTTCTAAGGGAGTCTAGAGGAAGCCCAAGAGTTAGAATGGGAATTCCTCTTGGTCAGAAACAGGGGGAGGGAACTGGGGGCGCTGCACCTCTGGGCTGCCCTGGGGAGAGCAACCTTCCACAAACACCACAACACACCTCAAACAATAGGCACTGGCACTGTGGTGTCTCCAAGGCCAGCAGCCTTTTCCCAATATCCCCTTAAATTGGCGATATTTAATTTCTGTATTCTTTTTGGCTGCCAGTTTGCTGATGCAAAGGAAGGTGCTCCATAAATTTTCACTCCACAATGAAACGGGAGAGCCCATTGAAGGAATGGGAAATGTGGCATTAGCTGGAGCCAGGCTTGCACCCGGCCAGCGGGGCTGTCACCTCCCCAGCCCTGCCGGGGCCACAGGGACACGGAGCACGGGCTGAGTGCAGCCGAGCACACCCCGAGCTGTGACCCCAAACCCGATCGCTGCTGCGGGGGCACAGCCCTACCTTCACCACGTCCTCGTTGATGTGCTTGGGGTCTCTGTTGACCAGGTCGATCTCCTTGGTGTGCTGGTCCTTGATGATGATCCGCTCCTCCAGCTCCCCGTGCTCCTCGGCCATGGCTGGGCGGGACTGGGCCCGCTGGGGACAGCGACAGGGACGGGGACAGGGCCCCGCCCGCAGCAGCTGCCCGTGCCCCTGGCACTGCTCCAGGCTAAAATTAATGTCCCGGCTCCCGAGGCCGCCCTGAAGTGTCCCTTAAAGGGGCTTTTCTGGGCCGGCCCCTGTGCTGCGGCCTCAGGGGGATGGCATGTGTGTGGGCGGTGGGGGCCTTTGAGCCAGGGCCGGGGCGGCTGTGCAGCCCCCAGCCCAGCTGTGCTGCTGGGATCTTATCCCCGTGTGGGAGAAACAGTGCCCAAATTGGGGCAAAAGTCCCCCAAAGCCTAAAAGAAATAGTTGTTTGTGAATCTGTAAATGAAGCAGCTGGGGGATTCAGGAATTGTGTCTGTAAATATCACCCGGAGATGCTTCCCTGTCCTGGGCCGGCCAGAGCTCCTCAGGGGCCGTTCAGAGCCCAGGAGAAGGCTTGTGGTGCCAGCCTGGGCTCCTCAGCTTCGCACCCACAGAAACTCGAGGAAATCCAAGACCAACCCACAGATAGTGGTTGGAATATCTCCTCCAGGAATACTTGGTTAATATTTATTTAATCTGGGCTGTACTTTGCTAATCCTCCTCAGCGTCTCCTGTGAGCTCCTGCCTTTCTGATCTGAGCATTTGTTTAAAAGTGATGGTTTTGTGAAAAAAGCCCTTTACAGAAAGGGGTAGCAAGGGCACTGGCAGCTCCAAGGGGGGGCTGGAGGTGCCCAGGCAGGGGCTGGGTGTGGAGGTGCCCCTGCAGAGCCCCCGGGCATGGCTGGCACTGCAGGGCACCGATTTTGTGCCCCGGTGTCCCGGCCCCGCGTGGTGCTCCATGTGTCCCCACTCCGGTGTCCCGGCCCCGGTGTCCCGGCTCGGTTCGGGTGTCCCCCGGTGTCCCGGCCCCGGTGTCCCGGCTCGGTTCGGGTGTCCCGGCCCGTTCACGTGTCCCCGGCCCGGTGTCAGCGCCCCGCGCACCCGGGCAGCGGCAGCAGCAGGCCGTGAATGTCTCCTGAGGCACGGGAGGGCTCCTGGCGCTGCAGCTGCTATAAATAAACGTATTCCCAGTACTTGCAGGCTGTGGACGCGGTGTGAAAGCAGAGGGGCGCACACGCGGGGCAGGGGAGGGCAGGGGACACTGCTCAGCGCTGCTCTGCTCCGTCTGCTGCACAGATCTGCCCCCAGATGGATGCCAGGGAAGGTTTTTCACTGAAATCCGAACCTTTCGCTGTGAGAACATTTGTTAAGAATCCTGGCGACACGTGGCCTCTGCAGGAACAGGCAGTGAGCACTGTCCCCAGCCTGAGCAGCCCCCTGAGTGCTCTCAGGACAGTGCTGCTCATGGGAGCAGATTGTCAGGACTGGGGCTGGAGGCCTGGAAGCCTGCTAGAAGTCAGGTAAATAACCTGCTGCTAGGACCAGCAAGAAAAATAGATTTACTTCTCTTGAGCAGAGAAGAATAAAGCAGAAATAAAGCCCACTGAGATCAAAGTTCCTGTGAAAATGAGCAGACCAGAACTGCAATGAAGGAATAGTAAAGAAGGAGAAATTGGGAGTGTGGCTCTCCTCCCTGTTAGCATCTCTGAGGGCTCCAGCTTGGCTGGGTTTGTGCCAGAGCCCTGGGTGTGAGTCTTGCCTTGGGCAGTGTCCTGGCCCCACGAGGGGCACGGGGCTCCTGTGCTTGGGTGGTCCCTGAGCCCTCCGGGACTGGTGGCACAGAGGCTGCCGAGGGCAGGGATGTGTTGGCATTAGCCCTGCAGAGGCAGTGGAAATCAGGGCTGGCAAATAGGAGTTTGAGCAGGAGCTCTGTCATGTCTAATATTGATTAAAATTAAATTTCACAGAGGAAGTACAGAAGAAGGGTGATTTATCATTCAAGCTGTTGTCCTAGTTTGTTTCTATACAAGGAGTCTTGCCCTTTAAAACAGAGAGAAAGTCTATGAATATCAGATTCATGCCCCTGTGATACACAACCACCAATCTCTGCATCCTGCTCTCGCTGTAAGAGCTGGAGAGGAGCTGGGGATCCTGGCGGGATGCTGGGGGCTGAGCCCATGGGGCAGGGTCTGGGCTGTGCTTGTGGAAATCCTTCTTTGTTTGTGCTTTTTTCTGGGCTCTTTATTTCCTCTGAAGCCCCACAGTGTAGGTCAGCTGTGACACCCCTTGAGGCTGCATTTCATCCCATGGTCCACGATCAACAGCTCTTCCTTTTGTCTTCATCTGACCTCTGAGCTTCTTTTTGCTCTGGGCAACTTTCTTATGGGTCACACCAGGGGCTGTTGGTGCCTCAGGTGAGCTGAGAGGAGATGGAGCCCTCTGAGGCACCCAAGGGCTGTTTGATGGCACCTGGGTGCCACAGGACCCACCTGCAGCTGCTTCTCTGTTGTGCAGCCCCTCAGGCAGGGGCTGAGCCCATTCCCTGTCCCACAGGACCTTCTGCCTCTGGGCTAAGCTGGTTCCAAAGGCTGGGCAAGTGTCTGTCCTGCTGGGTGTGGGGATGGAGCTGGTGCTGAGGAGCTGCCACCCCTGTGGCTGGTGGTGCTGAGGCTCAGCAGGGCTGGGGGTGCCTCCAGCAGTGGGGTCTCACCAGCCCCAGCCAAGCCGGGTGCTTCACTGCCCTGCCCTGGGTACTGCCAGGGCTGCTCGGCTGAATCCAGCTGTGGGCAGCTCCTGGGGTGCTGCTGCTCCTCTGCCGAAGGTGCAGGACAGCTCTGGAGAGGCCTCTTGCAGCTTGTGTTTGTGTCACCTCCTAATCTCAGCTCTTCTCTCTCACTGGCACTCTGAATTCCTCTGCATTTTCATTTTAAAATAGCCTCACTTGGCTTTTCCTTATCAAGAGACAGTCTTGCCTTGATTTATCCCTTGACATAACCAGCAGGGTATTCTGAGATAATCAGAGTTAACCAGTTGTGCTGCTGGTTGGAGCAGGGCTCCCAGCCTGCCTCTGGCTGTGGCTCATCCTGGTGGTGTTTGTTTTCTCCTGAGTCCAGAGAGGCAGCAGTCCAATGATGCTTTCCCTGTCCCAGGTGCCAGGGGCACTGCCAGGAGCCCAGCACGGCTCAGGGAAGGCTCCTACCCAGCTGCACTGGGTGTAGGGGGAAACCAGGTGGTTAAAAGTGCTTCCCTGAGAAGGGAATGAGCATAAACAAGGTTTTGTAGCACAGGTTTAAGGTCAGGAGGGAGGGAGCCTGTGTGCCCAGCCTGCCCTGTGTGCCCAGCCTGCCCTGTGTGCCCTGCCTGCCCTGTGTGCCCTGCCCCGTGGCCGAGATGCGCAGAGGGGTTGGACATTCCTTGGCTGTGGCGCGGCCAGGAGGCTCCAAATGCCTGCAAATACAATCCTTTCAAGCCCTGGAGCAGGATGAGTCTCCTAATAACCCAGCAGAGAACAGAGATCCTATTTCTAGCACCCGGAGCTTTGCATGCAGATCTTTCAGCTGCTCTTCCCCATCCTGCTCTCCCTGAGCTGCTGTGGTTCTCTGTGGCACTGCCTGTCAAAGCTGAGTGCTGGGCTGGGCTCAGGCTCCAGTGAGGCTGCTGAGCCCCCTCCCTCCCCAAAGAGCAGCTGTGGAGCTCAGGCAGAGGCCAGGCTGTGCCTGTGGCACTGGAGCTGGGCTGGGGGTCCCTGAGGGCAGCATTGGCCCCAGTGTGCCAAGGGGGGTACTGTAACCAAAGGCAGAGTTTGTGAGCACCTGAGATCCCAGCTTGGCACGCTGACAGCTGCTGGTGACCAGGGCTGCAGGCACCAAGTAAATACAGCAGCAGTGAGAGAGCTGCCTGAGTGCCCTCCGTCAGACAGGGTGTCCTGGAGCCCTGGGTGGGATATGGGGCTGCAAGAGCTGCCCTGGGTGGGATGTGCGGCTGCAGGAGCTGCCCTGGGTGGGATGTGCGGCTGCAGGAGCTGCCCTGGGTGGGATGTGCGGCTGCAGGAGCTGCCCTGGGTGGGATGTGCGCTGCAGGTGCTGGTGGGACGGTGCAACTGCCCTGGGTGGGATGGTGCGGCTGCAGGAGCTGCCCTGGGTGGGATGTGCGGCTGCAGGAGCTGCCCTGGGTGGGATGTGCGGCTGCAGGAGCTGCCCTGGGTGGGATGTGCGGCTGCAGGAGCTGCCCTGGGTGGGATGTGCGGCTGCAGGAGCTGCCCTGGGTGGGATGTGCGGCTGCAGGAGCTGCCCTGGGTGGGATGTGTGGCTGCAGGAGCTGCTCTGGGAGGAATGGAGCCCTGCAGCATCTGCAGTGCCCTGCCACAGTGCCCTGCTCCCCTTGGGAGGCTGTGCAGTGGGGCTGTGCCCGGCTGAGCTGTGCCTGGCTGGGCTGAGCTGAGCCTGGGGCTGAGCCCATCTGAGCTGCCCTGGGTCGTGCAGCCTTCCCTGGGGATGCTGAGCAGAGGGAGCTACCTTGGCTCCAGCTGGGCTCTTCTCCCCTTTCTGCCTTGGCTCCCCCTGCCCAGAGGCCGTTCCCACTCCCAGCAATGACCAACACCAAGAGGAAGCATTACCTCTACTTTTTTTTTTTTTTTCCCTTCTAGACTTTATTTATTGAAAGCAAACAAACCACGTGTCTTGGGCAAATATTATGACATTTCATTATTCACACTTGGTGTGATAAGTGAGCTGGTTTAGGGGCTGTGGTTGATGATTTATTTGGTTTGGATGTGGATATAAATCCAGTCTGTGGAGGAAGCACTGTAACTCTGCAGGAATGCGGATGCTCTCATGTCCATTGGAGCATGGCCAGCACCCAGGACCTAATTTGTGGTGTTTTAATGCAAACAGGGCACACAAACCCATTTGCAATGTTGCAGGAACCAGGTGATTTCAGCAGTGTCCAAGAAGATCTGTGTGGTGGAAGGTGCCTACAGGCTTATTAGATGGAGAAGGGAAATTCAATTTAATATAAACATGTATTTGATGTATAAAATTACTGATTGCTCTGTGCAGGAAAAAAGGGAGAAATAGAAAAAATACTGTTTATTTTGTCTCATTGCCCTTACCTTGCAGACAGGCTTTGGGGGTTTCAGCTGGGGCTGTCCTTGTTCACACAATGAGCATCCATGGCAGAGGGTGCCAGGCACAGGAGGCTGCCCCTGGGGCCTGCCAGGGCTGGTGGCAGTGGCAATCCCCGTGTCTCTGGGGGCTGCCTGTGTGGGCACTGCCCTCTGGGGTGCTCTCTGTGCATGGGTGCCTCTCTGGGATCAGGGCAGGACGTGCCTGTGCCCAGGCCTGGCACAGCTCCTCCTCCTGTGCCTCCTGTCTGTGCCTGAGATGGAATTTGGCTCCCTGGGGTCTCTGGGGTGGGTGCAACTGCTCTGTGTGCCAGGCTGTGTTCCAGGAGATGAAACGCTTTAGGTGCAAGGCAAGCTGCTGAGGGCTGGGAAAACCAACAGGTTTTGGTGCCCTTTGAGCACACCAGAGCCAGAGCTGGTCCTGCTGGGGTGAAGCTGCTCAGTGACCCCACGGGGCTGGGCCCTGCTGGGAGCCTCTTGCAGGTCTGTGCTGGGGCTTTCCAGGAGTTAACACTGCACTGTTTGTATTTTTATGGGTACTGCTTGCTGGGACTATTTATGGCAGAACTAAGGGAATTAATATTCATAACTTGCCCTGACTGTGCTCTGTAAATCAGGAGTGGCTGTCACAGCAGGCCCCTGCTCCAGCCATGGCATGGCAGAGGCTCAGATGTGGCTGGACAGTCTTGGTGAACAAATTAAAGCTTTTTGAAAGACCTCTGCCTCTGCCAAGCCCGTCTGTGGGGCTGCAGGGCAGCTGGTGGCGACGGTGAGCTCACCCCGTGAGCAGGAACCGATGGGCAGGAGGGCTCTGGGCTCTCCAGAGCACACCCGGACCTTCAGCAGGACCTGCCAGCCCTGCAGAGGGGCTGAGCAGCCTGAGCTCAGGGCTGGGGGATGTGCTGGGATGGGCACCGTGCCAGGGGATGGCACTGCAGCACGGGGATGGGGGCTGGAAATGCCACCAAGGCCCTGCCTGAGCTGTGACAGGGCTGAGCCCCCTGAGGTGGCACTGCAGGATGGGGATGGGGGGCTGGAAATGCCACCAGGGCCCTGCCCAGCCCTGGCAGGGCTGAGCCCTCTGAGGTGCCAGGGCAGGTGCCAGGGGAGGCAGAGGATGGAAGAGCCCCCACCACACTGCTCGGGGTGGGTGTAAGCAGCAGCTGAGTGCACAGCGCAGCTGTGGCTTCCTGGGCATGTCCAAGACAAGAGGGGACAGCTGGACGTGTCTGCCTGCAGGGACAGAGATGTGTCCCTTGCTCTGGGGCTGGAGAGCCCCCATGGCCCCATCTGCCCCCAGAGAGGGGGGACAGGCTGTGGGGGCTGCCAGGGAAACTGGCTGAGCCACCCTCAACTCAGGGGAAAGGATGGCCAAAAAAGGAACAAGAAAATTAATTGTTAATGGTATAATAGATGGAGGGGAAAAATAGAAGAGGGTCAGCAAGATCCCAGCTATGTCAGAATGAAAAGGGATTATGTTTGTGTGTGTAATCCCCCACTAGAACTGGGTTCCATATGTGGAAGAAAAACAATGCTGCTTTTCTGCTTCCACACACTATTTCTGGTGCTCTCCAAAGTCATGGCCCAAGACTCGACGGCATTTCATGAAGAACCTGCTCAGCCTTCAGGGCAAGCAGCGCCAGAGTCCAGAAAAATAGACTCTGCACGTGATTGAACAAATGTTATTCTTTCCCTTGTTTTTATTATGAGAAACAGCATTTGGCAAGCAAGCTCCATCACTTTGAAGGCTGACATCCTCCATCATTTAAGCCTGACCTCTTAGATATGGAGAGGGGAAACTCCCATCCCTGAAGGGAAGCCAAGAGTGCTGGGGGCCCTGAGCACAGCCAGGGAGGAGGGGAGAGCCTGGGGCTGTGCCTGGATCACCTGTCCTGTCCATGGAGAGCCTGGGGCTGTGCCCAGCTCACCTGTCCCATGGGGAGATGCTGGTGAGTCCCTGCACTGGGTTCAGTGGCCCAGCCTGGCCGTGCAGGGGGTGCAGGGTCACATCCTCACTGTCCTGCCCCTCCCGAGGAGGTGCCAGCACGAGGAATGGTGAGTTCAACCAGCCCTGTCCCCGGTGACGAGGAGTAGCCTGAAGCCCCACTGTGATTGCGGATTTGGAGCCCTTTCCTGGGAAAAAGCAAAATGATTTGTCCTCAGGACATGGCGGTTATAAGCAAAGGGCAACGTTTTCCAACATTCTTTTCCCAGAGAAATATAAATACACGTGAATATTTCGTGTGCTCGTGCCTGGTTTCACACGATCCTGGCTGCAAATGCCTTCCCCCACTGAACCTGAGCAATCAAAAACCCCAGACTGACATTTTCCACTCAGTTTTCCCGATGATGCTGTGTGAATGCTCTGAGGATGGATGCAGGAGGAGGGAGGGCTGTGTTTGCACATCTGTCAGCAGCTCCAGCTTTCTGTGGCTCCTGGGCAGCCTGAGGGGCTCTGCCCCAGGGCAGGGTCTGCTGAGAGTCCTTTGCTGCCTGGGTTTCCACCCTGCCCTCCATCTCTGAGTAAAACAAGGCCCTTTGTGAGCTCCCTGCTGCTGGATGTGTCAGACAGCCCCGGAGCCAGCCCTGGGCAGCCCCAGGTCCCTGCTGGGAATCCACCTCCCACATCTGCAGTTTGCTCCAGCTCCAGCAGCGGCAGCCAAGGCTGGTCCCCCTGGCTCTGGGCTGCTTTGGAGTCACCCTTTCACTGCCATTGCTTTGGAGGCTCTCTTGTTGTGGTTTGCTGTCAGTTAAATGGCTGGGAAAGAAATGAGAATGAGAGTGGCCCTCAGGTGCTTTGAGCCCCGTGCCTACTGGAGCTGCAGCTGCTGCAGGAGCTCCTGGTTGGCTTTGCCTGCAGAAACTCACAGCAAAGGATCTGCCCTGGGAAACCCAGGAGGTGAGGAGGGAAAGGGCTCACCTGGCTTGGGCTGTGCCTACAGGAGAGTGGTGATGGAAAGCACAGAATGGTTTGGGTTGGAGGAGAACCTCGAGGATGGAGGGGAAAGGGCTCACCTGGGCTCTGAGCTGGGCTGTGCTTACAGCAGAATGGTAATGGAAAGCACAGAATGGTTTGGGTTGGAGGAGAACCTCGAGGATGGAGGGGTAGGTGCAGGAATAGTGATGGAAAGCACAGCATGGTTTGGGTTGGAGGGGACCTCAAGATCACCCAGTCCCAGCCCCTGCCATGGGCAGGAACACCTTCCAGCAGAGAGCCTGGTCCCAAACCCCACCAGCCTGGGGTTCCTCCAGGGATGGCCCATCCCAGCTCAGCTGGGCCCACCTCGGGAGTGCTCTGCAAGCCTGGGCTGCCACAGTTGGCTTTATTCCTTTAGGAAGAACGTTTTGGGGTGTGCAGAAGCCCAGAGAGCTCGGGTCACTGCTCCTGGGCTGTGGCTGGGATGAGCAGGGGCTGGCACTGAGACTCAGGGCTGAGAAAAGCCTGGAGATGGGACAGCTTGTAGGGCCTCAGGTGAGGCTCAAAAGGAATCTGAGCTAACAAAAGCAGACCAGGGTGTTTTAAAACACAGCCCTCAGCTTGCCCAGTCACTGTGGAACCACATTGAGTCCGTGTTCATCAACAGGCCAAGGCTCCTTTTATAGTAAAAGCAAATACTGGAGGGGCTTTGTCATTCTGCATGGCTGCAAATGGCACTTTTTGTCATTCTGCATTGCTGGTGTGATTCCCAGAGCTCTGAGCCCTCAAATCCTGGCCCCAGGAGGCAGAAGGGATGATGGCTGGCACCTTTGGAGCTGGGCTGTGGCACCACCAAGCCCCAGGCTCTGGAGCAATTTCACCTTGTGGCTGCCCCATGGACACGGCTCCTCTTCCTTTCCAATGCTCTCAATGAGCTTCATACCCCAAAGGGCTGATGCTGCCTGCAGGGTTATACCCCTCCTAAACTAATGGCTGGGCATCTTCTGCTGGGTGTGGAGCACAGAGGAGGAGGGAAGACAGATGTAAGCACTCCTGGTTTACTTTAGACAGCTTAAATGCAGCGGTGGCTGCAGCAGGAGTCTTGAAAATCTCTTTGTGCATGTGCAGAGTAAGGGCTGGGAGTTTAAACTTTATCCTGTGTAGAACTCTGTGAAATTACATTTTTTTAAAAAATACTTTTGTATAGAACCTTTAAAGTAAGTGAAAGAAATTCTTCTTAGAGGTGGCTGGAGAACAGAACTGCTCCTGGGAGCTTTGGGTAAAAAATGCAATCAATATGCCAGCCTTGAATATTTTATCAAAATGGAGTTTTTCAACTACACTTCTGATTTGGATCAATGGAGTATGGAAGACTGCAGGAGCTGGACGAGGGATTTTGATGTTACTAAAGCAGGCAGTGGAGGGAGATGCTGTCGGTGCTGTTGTGCTGTCTCGCAGCACCATCTAGTGAGAGCTGCCCGAGGAAGAGCTTGTCTCTGTTCCACAGGAGGGGCTTTGCCCGGCAAGGACTTGTCTCTGTTCATCAGGAGGGCTTTGGGAGAGGTGTGCGGGATCTGACTGTGTGCGGGATCAGAAGTGCCCAGGGCAGAGCATCCCTGGGCTCCTCAGGGCTGCAGAGGCACTGCCAGGGGTGCCCTCCCCTCTCTCGTGCCCTGCCAGGTGCCCCTCGTGGTGCCGCTGGCTCACCACTGGCAGTTTGTCACTTTGGGGGTGTCTCCTGGGCTTTCTCCTCTGAGCCCTCTCCCACACCTGGCTCTTGGCAATATCCCGATATTCCAGCTGCAAGTGCCAGAGCACACGTTTGTTTTAACCCCACTGGACTGTTGTTTGCAGTTCTGTATTGCTGGGGAAAGTTTCTGCTCCGTGTGCCTGTTCTGCCAGAGTTATTTTTACTCATTAGAACAAGCAGTTATTGGTGCACTTTTATGTTTATTGCTTCTTTCCTTCATGGCTCAATGATAAGAAAAGATAACTCTGGCCCTGGCTTGAAGCTCTGCTGTTCTGCTTGGACCAATAATTGTATTTTAACGGCTCCAGATAAAGGATTAGCACTTGCTTTTGGCAAAGAGCTGCTTTTAGTGCTTGAAATAGTCTGGACTGTGCATTTTATATGGGCAAGTGCCATTAAAAATTATTTGTACCCACCCAAAGGAACAAAGCCCAGCTATTTGCACTCCTGGGATAAGTCATCAGGAAGTGTAGTGCTAGGACAAGGAGCAATGGGCTCAAGCTGAAAGAGGGGAAATTTAGAGACATTGGAGAGAAACTCTTGCCGGTCGGTGGCTGATGGTGAGGGCACCTCAGGAGCCAGGAGTGCAGCTGGGCTCTCGTGGGGCTTTGGGCAGCCTGGTGGCCCTTTGGGCAGGACGCACTGGGATGGAAAGATAAACCAGCCCTGTCACCGGGCAGGTGTTAGTGCTGATGGCTGGGCAGAGTGCTGGACGTGCCTGAAGCTCTGTCATGTGAGGGGCTGCTGAGGTGCTGGTAAGGGCTCCTATCAGCCAGTTTTGTGCTGAAAGTGCTTCTCCCGTGTCTGTAAATATTGTTTTAGAGAGCTGTCCACCTGCAGCCAGCTCAGCGTTGGGTTTCCCAGCATCCCGAGAGGTCAGGCCGGGTTGTTTTCAGTGCTGTGCTTGGATGAGAAGGCGTTTGTCAGCTGTTTGCAGGGGTGGGGGTCAGTGCCACCGGGGGTGACATCTGGCACAGGAAAGGGCTCGGCAGAGGGACAGAGGGGCCGGGGAGGGGGGGCAGCACCTTGTCCTGCTGGGTGTGAGCGGCTCCTGCCTGCCCGGGGGTGCTCCTCTGGGCAGCACGTTTGGAACAACGTGACCCTGGGAACTCCAGAGCCTTGTTTCAGCTGTTATATCACAAATCCTTTATTTTTGTCGCCCAGCTGAATGGATTTCAGGTTTCAGGAGCCGCACTGGGCACGTTCATCTGTCCCAGGAGAGCTGCCCGAGCTCTGCCAGCCCTGGCAGCAGTGCCATGGCACTCCCTGGGTGCAGGACCAGGAGAAATGGCCCGTGCTGGTGCGGGTGGGCAGGGCTGCTTCTGAGCAGGAGCAGCTCTGCCTTGGTCCGACAGCCCAGCACGGCCTGACCTCCCGTGCTAACCCCCAGCCCCTCGGGATAATGCTGCCCAGCACAACAAATTATCCTATTCCACGGAGTCCAGATTTTCCTTTGCTGTTGGTTTGGGGGGCTTGGGTGGCTTTTCCCGGTGAAAGGGAAAAGATCGGGCATCCAGCAGGTCCTTTTGACCAGCTTTGTGTTCCTTTGTACCACGCACTTAAGGGTGAGAACACTCCCGAGCACTCACCGTTTCGAGCTCTTTAGTGTCATTCTCGGCAGTTTTAACTGTGTTTT